>NC_059389.1:22011052-22321447 GCF_019703515.2 Myxocyprinus asiaticus | reverse complement strand
TGGCATGGGTCAAATTGACATCCAAATGAATGGCCGGACCCAGGGTTTCCAGCAGAACATTGCCCAGAGCATCACATTCCCTCCACCGGCTTGTCATCTTCCCACAGTGCATCTTGGTGCAATCACTTCCCCAGGTAAACGACGCACATGAACACGGCTGTCCACGTGATGTAAAAGAAATTGGGACTCATCAGACCAGATGACCTTCTTCCACTGCTCCAAGGTCTAGTTGCGATGCTGGCGTGCCCAATGTAGGCACTTTCGACGGTGGACAGGGGTTATTATCATGGGGACTCTTGAGAGGTCTGCGGCTACGCAGCCCCATACACAGCAGGGTGCGATGCACTGTGTGTTGTAGTAACCATTATTAAAATTTTCTGTGACATGCCACAGTAGACCTTCTGTAAGTTGGGACCAGACGGGATAGCCTTTGTTGCCCTCATGCATTGATGAGCCTTGGGCACCCAACAACCTGCCACCGGTTTGTGGTTTGTCCCTCCTCGGACCACTGTCGGTAGGTACTGCTGACCAGGAGCACCCCACAAGCCTTGCCATTTCAGAGATGCTCTGACCCAGTCATTTGGCTCTTTTCAAAGTCACTCAGGTCTTTACTCCTGCCCATTTTCCTGCATTCAACACTTTGAGTACAAGAACTGATTGTTTGCTTACCATCTAATCTACCCAGACAATGACATGTGGCCTTGTTAGAAGATGATACATTAGCCTGCAACAGTAATGAGAGATTTTTTCACATTACTGTAGGCTACTTATAATTAAGGGGGAACTGTGCTTAATTGTCATAAAAATAATGTCACAATGCAAACATTCTTAATGTTCCTAAAAATAGGCTTCATTTTATTTATGTAAAATATAATTTCTAATTTACTTCTTTTGTTTTTTTTTTCGGGAGAAAGATGGCTTGGATATTTCTCTTTTTTTTAGGTTCCACACTCTTTAAAACATGAAACTGCATGTTTCTGTTTTCATTTTCATTATACTTGCAAATTGCAATCCACAGTTTGTCATCACTGTATTATTAATCCCCGGTTTTGCCCAAAATATTTCGAGAGCGGTTAAAGTTTTTACTAACCTCTGCAGAGATTGTTTACCGATTCAGTCAGTAGATGGCAGCAGCATAGTAAAAGAGGCCATCTTGTATTGTGTAACTAGCGTCAGAAGCTTATTTTATTTTATTTTTTACATTTAAGCTACCACCACCTATATACATCTGTAATTTAGTACATGATCAAATATTATGATAAAATTGTATTGTCATTTAGCAGAACCTACTGTCCTCTGTCTATCGTATCATGCAACAGCTAGCTGCAGTTAGCAGAACTAGCAATCTATTGAAGTTACGAATGGTAGAAGTTAACATCACTGCCTGTTTTCCATCACAAACTGCCATAAAAAATAAATAAATAAATAAATAAATAAATAAAAAAATGCCATTATCAATCAGTCAACACTATCAAGAGAACAGTCTGACTCTTTGTGACTCACAGTGTGGATGTTTAGTACCCTGCAATTTACTCTGAGGTACATAGTTGCCCCAGTCATTGCCCAGAGCTATGTGACACTAGAAGTCAAATTCATAACATTTTGAGTATGCAGTACAAAAAAAGGTTTAATACCTTTCAACTGTCACCCGCCTATATCACTACTGGTTATGGCGATATCTGGAGAATCTGTGATTTAGCAGAGGTGTTGGAATAGTGACGACTCTTGAGGAAGTCATTTGGTTAGGGTGTGGTAGATGATTGTTCATGTCTAAGCAGAGAGAAAGTAGCCTATGTAAATAGGGCTGGGCAAACATTAGAGGTGGACGGAAAGAAGTAGAAACAAAGACGAGGTAGTGAGATAAGGTGTTTTAAAAGGATAGTTTACCCCAAAGTGACATTTTGTCATCATTTGCTCACCTTTGTACTGTTCCAAACTTATATTACTTTCTTCTGTGGAACACAAAAGAAGCCAAATGCTAGCCTCAGTCACCATTCACTTTTATAGGATTTTTTTTTATTTTATTTTTTTATTATTATTATTATTTTACATTCAATGAAACTGACTGGTGACTGAGGCTAACAATCTGCCTAATATCTTTTGTGTTTTAAGGATGAAAGTCATTAGGGTTTAGAACAACATGAGGGTACCGGAAACACAAACTGGTCTGAATTCAGCAAAAATGCGAATTTCCAATACGAAACTCTACAGGAATTTCCGGGTCAAGTTAAGTTCTTAGGGTTGCCACCCATCCCGTAAAATACGGGATCGTCCCTATAAAATCAATACGCGATTTGTCCCGTAAGCTGGTCAAATGGCGTCATGGTGAAATCGTTCCAGATCACTGATTTTCCTACCGTGGGTAAGGGACCATCTGAAAAGTCCACACATTGTGCTAAAACGTGCTAATACTGTGGAGGATGTGGCAAGGGACCGTCTGAAAAGTCCACAAATGGTGCTAAATCTGTGGCTTTTTTTCTATATAAATGTTCAATAAGCTCAAACAATGTATGAACAAAATCACTGAGTAATAAAGACAAGTACAGGTGAAGGAAAAAAAAATAAACAAATAATAAAAAATAAAAAAATCTGTATAAACCAACCAAAATGTATACATAAATAAGATACCTACAGATTATTCACAAATAATCAAAAAAATAAAAATAAATATATTTTTAACCTGTAAAAGATGTATTTTTTTTAATAAGTCATGGGTCAGGAAATATAAAAATAAATTTTTAGTTATTAATAATGCATATTAACTCAACACATTTATTGCCAAAGGGATGTGGTTAGGGGCCGTGATAAGGGTGGTCCCTTATTTTACAATTTCAAAAGTGGCAACCTTAAGCTCTAATTGACAGCATTTGTGGCATAATGTTTATTACCACAAAAATTCATTTTCACTCTTTTTCTTTAAAAATAAAATATGGGTTCTATTGAGGCACTTACAATGGAAGTGAACGGGGGCCACTCTGTAAACGTTAAAATATCACTGTTTAAAAAATTTAGCCACAAGACGTAAAGGATATGCGTGTTAACATGATTTTAGTGATTAAATCAATTAACTACCTTTTCTGTGTAAAGTTATATCCAATTTTATAACTTCTTTGCAATGGCAACATAACGTAAACACTAAAATCATGCAAAAATGATTATTTAAAGAACTTTACAGCTCATATAATACATGAGTTTTAACAGAAGAATTAATGTAAGTGCATATTTCTGCCTTTAAACGCGATTATAATAATGAAAGATTATAATACCTACTGGAATGGAAAAAAACAAAGCTGACAAGACACAAATTTCCACTTTATTTGCTTTTTATTGTGTTTTTATATGAACATAGACCTATGACAAGTGCATGCATTTTACAATGAAATTTAAGTTGAGTTATAAAATACACTAGATATCTGAGAACGATCAAAGGATTTAGAGGGAACATTCCGTGCATTCTTAAAGGCCCTAAAGTGCCAGGTCTCCCCGCAGAATTAATTCATCATACTGTAAAAGCATTTCCCACATATAACAAGTTTGCAAATCATTCATAAAAGTCTGACAATTTTATGCTGCATGCTTAAATATAAATTGAAGACATACCAACCCAAACCGAACATTCAACATTTGGTAACCACAATAAAAACAAGTTTATACAAACAAATTAACACTACATGTTAGTGCACATATTGCACCATATTCTATATGTTAGTGCACATATTGCACAAAAAAAAAAAAAAAAAAATTAGACACTTTGTTTTACCTTGAAAATTTGACAACAGAAATTGTGTTACTAAGAGCAGTTTTTTATTGCTCTTCCAAATGCATGTAGGAAAAACAATATTCATTTGGCATATTATGGTGAATTAAACAATCTTAATGCAACTTCATCTCTGTCGTGATGGAATGCTGCATCCTTTCCGTTAACCATTAGTGTGGGTTTTAATGCAACCATACGCAACATTTACATTCAAACATTTGCATGGTATTTTTCCATACTTAATGCAATATTATGAAAATAAAACTCAAATCATTATTTGCACATGAAATAATGATACATAATTTGCTTATGCTTTTTGTGCATACTGTACTACAACAAAGTACCAAAAATATAGAAAACCCAACAGATTTTAAACAGACTAGTAAGATACAGTATAAGCAGATTTGTTATGCAAGCAGGCTGATAAACACCATGAATCTGTCCAGCTTGTGTTTACATCTGTATGTAAAATAAACTTTGAGTGTAAAACAAATAACAAATTACATGTCATCTATAACATTACAATTCCAAATTTTCCTGCTAAAATGTATTGTCGTAGCATCATAATACAGCTATTTTGTCTACAAATATCTAAAATATATACAGTACCTTTATATAAAAAAGAGTGATCCAGGATTCCTAGGAAAGGTCTTATCATGGATAGTGTGTATTCATGTAAATTTGCGAAACGTAAAAAAAAAACAGGCATACATTACAATAAATCCATGAGGATTTAAAAAACAATAAAAAAACTTTTCTAACTTAAAAATTGAAAAAGGCTATTTAGGAGATTGCTTAACGTCCATTCTATTGCAATAAAGTCTTGTATGTGATATACGCATTTACGTTTCTGAACATTTCATTATGTTGCAGGCGTGGTTGTCCATTTTCTGAATTTTCTTTATGCATTGTCTTTTTTTAAAGTCTTCTTTTTATACAATATCATCGATGGTGTATTAGTCAGACAGCTTAAGACCGATTCAAATGCCCATGTCTGCAAAATCTTCTCTCTGGAATCCTTTCTGTAAAACACAATGCGAAAAACAGCACATGAGCAAATTATACTCTATATTACGAACTTATGAAGTGATATGATAGGTGTGGGTGAGAAACAGATCAATATTTTACTATACAGTAAATTATCCTCCCTGCCCAGTAGGTGGTGATATGTAAAAAGAATGCAAATCACCAAAAACAAAAGGAGAATGTGAAAGTGAAAGTGGAGATTTATAGTAAAAAGAACTTAAATATTGATCTGTTTCTCATCCACACCTAACATATTACTTCTGAAGACATGGATTAAATCACTCAATCAAGATTTATGGATTACTTTTATGCTGCCTTTGTGTTTTTGGAGCTTCAAAATATTGGTACCCATTCACTTGCACTGACAGGATCTACAGAGCTGAGATATTCTTCTAAAAATCTTAATTTTTTTCAGCAGAAGAAAGAAAGTCATACACATCTGGGATGGCATCAGGGTGAGTAAATGATGAGAGAATTTACATTTTTGGGTGAACTATCCCTTTAACACGCTTAAAAAATCATTTGATCAGTATTTTTGTCTTGTTTTCCAGTAAAATGATCTAAACAAAGCAAAACTTTTTTCAATGGGCTACTTTTATGCATAAATCTATCAAAATTTAGTAATGTGTGAAAGAAGGAAAAAAATATTTGCCAAAGGAGTAAGACAAACAATAAATTAAAGATATATTCTCTAAATGTATCTAACATTTATATATGTTATTACCTAACATTTGTACCAGGTAGTACTCTGGCTACCACCTCAGGTCTGAAATAGGAGAAAGAGCTTGTTTTTTTTCGTTTTTTACCCGTTGGCTGTGGCATTTTGTGGTGTGTTAGGACATGTTCATGAGGAAAATCACCTGAAAGCCACATCTCTAGGTAGGGCTCAATGTATGCCTCCTATATCAACACACCTCAACTACTCCTTGTATGTATATGTGGGTGTATATGTGTGTGAAAAAAAAAGAAAAGAAAAAAAACCATACATATGACTCTATAAAAGAGCAGGTTATTTATCCTTTGATTGAAAGATGTATGAGTGTGTTCATGTGTGCGTTTATGTGTGCATATGACAGTGGGTTTTTTTTAAATAACTGAAAATAACTGGAAAATGACTAGAGGGCAGGGCGGTATGGTAGTAATTGTTGTTCAAAGCCAACAGTACAGTGACAGTCATGGTTTTGTAATGTGTAATAAACACAAATACAGAACGTACACACATTGTGAGGGTGGGTCTTTCTAGGCTGGCGGAAAATATGTTTACACTAAAAACAAACTTGTTTAAAGAAATAACAGCTAAATAATAGCTAAAACCTTTGATGATGTTAGCGTGTTGCTATGTGGTTGCTAGGGAGTTACTAGGTGGTTACTAGAGTGTTTTGCGTAGCTTGTAGGTGGTTCCGTACGGGCAAAATAAAAATTCTTTCATCATTTACTCCCAGATGTGAACAATTTTCAGCCATGGCTGGACAATAAAGTAAACTAAACTAGACTTTTTTTTTTTTTTTTTGCTAACCTCAAACGAAGATTTTTAGAAGAATATATCAGCTCTGTGGGTCCATACAATGCAAGTGAATAGCAACCAAAACTTTGAAGCTCCAAAAAGCACATAAAGGCAGCATAAAAGCAATCCACATGACTTCAGTGGTTTAATCCATGTCTTCTGAAGAGATCCTATTGGTTTTGGGTGAGAACAGACCAAAATATAACTCCTTTTTCACTGTAGATCATGATTTCAAGCTTGATTACACTTCCTATGGTGCCATCTAACGATCTCCACATGCATCAAGCACTAGGGAGTGTAATCATGCTTGAAATCATGATCGCACCTAGAGACTGCAATGACAAGATGTACAGTACAAAAGGAGTTACATTTTAGTCTGTTCTCACCCAAAACTGATTGGATCCCTTCTGAAGATATGGATTGGTCATATGGTTTACTTTTATGCTGCCTTTATGTGCTTTTTGAAGTTTCAAAGTTTTGTTCACCATGCACTTGCATTGTATGGACCTACAGAGCTGAAATATTCCTCTAAAAATCTTTGTTTGTGTTCTGCTGAAAAAAAGAAAGCCATTCACATCTGGGATGGCATGAGGGTGAGTAAATGATCAGAGAACTAATATTTCCGTGTGAACTATCCCATTAAGTCCGGAGTATACTTTGATTTTCTGCTTCGTCTTGGCCTATTTTGCCTATTTTATTATCTACCATGTGAAAATTGTAAGTCTGATCACTTAAAAAAGCTATATCACACCCATACTCAACATACCGCACAATTTGAGGTATTCTTAACGTCGGTAGTAAAAACAATGAGTTATGTGCCAAAGTTTAATACTGATACTAAATCGCCACCCTAAGTACTGGTATCAACATCAGCCATTGAAAAAAAAATACCTTCACCACTAGTAAAAAAGATATTGGCTTTTATAATAATTTTTACATTTTTAAATTATCAAGCTTGAATTAATATGCGATTAAAAGCATCTATTCTGTATTTCTGTCTTTTTAAATGTAGTCACAGAACTTACACTTCTGTAATCTTTGTGTAGTTTCTTGTACTGGAACATGTTGGTTAGCACCGTTGCCGCTGCTTTGGCTGCTTTCAGTCTGCCGGGGCTGGACGAAAATAAAAAGGGAAACATCAGTATTTTTTTTTTATTTTTATTTTATAATTTAATGTTTATCTTTATTGTGTTGTCAGATGACTTTGAGTTTTACCTGCTGTCATGAGAAGTTTTGATGCCCACCAGCTTGGGCAGACCATCAAAGAAGGTGATATCTCGTGCCGCCACACTGCTGCTGGTCACCAGGTTGTTGAGGGTACCGCAGATGTTCACCACCACGTCACTTGATGGTTCTTTTGGGCGGCCGTCGGCGGGAAGCTTGCTGACCAAAGGATTAACCACCTTTGTGGCTAGAATCAAAGAAATTGAGCCATGAGTATCTCGAATGCCTCAGAGGTGCAGCCAATGGAGTTTAAAAAGGAAAAGGAAAGCCCACCCATGTCGTTCTTGTCTCTGGCATGACCAGAGAGGTTTCTGAGCAACCCAGTGAGAGAACGGAGTTCTATATCGTTGTTGGTCCTGAGAAGATCCAAAACCACAGGCAACATCCTCTGTTGCTCCAATGCTACGCGACTCAGGATGGATGCCCACTGAGAAAGAGAAGATTTTGGTGTTTAAACATACGTTTAAAGAGATCTAACTGACTGTATAGAAATTTTCATATTAGATATTGTCCAGGCTTGGAAATCAAAACTGTATATTCCCAGGTTTTCCTTGACTGTGGGGACCCTGTATATGTAATTTCAAAATAATAATAAAAAAAAAAACTTAAAGCATCTCTCACCCTCTTTTCTCCAGCGGTGATGTTCTGCAGGGCTCCAGCCGCAGCCTCCCGTGTGGTGCTGTTGATCTCACAGCGTTGCAGCACCTGGTTGTACAGCTCCACTATCTTTGGGTGCCAAAGCCACTCTATGTCCCTGGGCTGCCGTGACACCTCTGTGAATGTTGTGAGGTCCTGATTTTGCCTCTGAGAGCAAGACAAGAAAAGAAAGATTGAACTATAAATCCCACAATGCGATACATCAACCACTACCTCGTTTAAAGACCAAACACACACTTTACTCTTTTATTTAACTCTTAAAAATTTGATTTTTACATTCTCTCAAGAGAATGTGAGTGGTGCTTGCCCATGCAAATCTCTCCACTGCAATGCATTAGGGTGTCGTGTGTCTGAGAGGTTTTTAGTGCATTGCTATGTGGTTGCTATGGTGTTTGATGTGAGTTTAGTGTGTTGCTATGTGGTTGCTATGCAGTTGCTTGGTGTTTCAAGTTATTTTAGTGCATCGCTATGTGGTGGCTATGGTGTTCTAAGTGAGTTTACTGTGTTGCTATGTGGTTGCTATGCAGTTGCTTGGTGTTCCAAGTGATTTTAGTGCATTGCTGTGCGGTTGCTATGGTGTTCTAAGTGAGATTAGTGCATTGCTATGCGGTTGCTATGCAGTTGCTTGGTGTTCCAAGTTATTTTAGTGCACTGCCATGTGGTTGCTATGGTGTTCTAAGTGAGTTTATTGCATTGCCATACGGTTGCTATGCAGTTGCTTGGTGTTCCAAGTTGTTTTAGTGCATTGCCATGTGGTTGCTATGGTGTTCAAAGTGAGTTTAGTGTGTTGCTATGCAGTTGCTATGGTGTTTTAAGTTAGTTTAGTGCATTGCTATGCGGTTGCTATGGTGTTCTAAGTGAGTTTAGTGTGTTGCTGTGGGGTTGCTATGGTGTTTTAAGTTAGTTTAGTGCATTGCTATGCGGTTGCTATGGTGTTTTAAGTGAGTTTTGTGCATTGCCATGTGGTTGCTATGATGTTTTAAGTGAGTTTAGTGTGTTGCTATGCGGTTGCTATGGTGTTTTAAGTTAGTTTAGTGCATTGCTATGCGGTTGCTATGGTGTGTTAAGTGAGTTTATTGCATTGTTATGCAGTTTCTTGGTCTTCAAAATGATTTTAGTGTTACAACGCTGTCTGTGGTAATATAAGTAATATAATATATATGGTGATCTAAGTGATTTTAGTGTGCTGCTATGTAGTGGTGCACCGTTCAGGAAATTTGAGGCCGTTACCAATTTGTCTTAAGGTGCCCTTTGCCACACTTTTGCAGGTTATATGCTGCAGTTATATGTTTATGCCCCATACAGTAAAATTACAGTACCACTTTACAAAAAGGTTCCATTTGTTAACATTATTTAACAACATTAGGTAACATGAACTAATGCACTTAGTTACACTTTGTTAGTTACAACTAATACTAATGCATTTTTAAAATCAAAAGTTGTATTAGTTAATGCACATTAATGCACTATGAACTAACATGAACTAACAATGAACAATTGTGATATTATTAACTAACATTATAATTAATAAAGGCTGTAAAAATATATTGTTCATTGTTTGATCTTGATACCTAATGCATTAACTAATGTTAAAGAAATGAAACCCTTCTATTAAGTTACATTAAAATTACAATAATTGTGAATTGCTAACATTTATTTGTATTGAAAACAGTTATGAATAGTTCTGTTGTCAATACAAAAAGTCATTGTGACATACTGGCAACCGAAAACCATGAGAGCATCACACACAGCAGAGATACATTCAAAAATAAGAAAAATATATCCATTACAAGCTATAAAACTGCTCCAGTTCATGGACTTAAGACAATTATCGGCCGATTTCGATCGGTGGCCGATCGATCAGCGCACCCCTATTGCTATGCGGTTGCTTTGGTGTTCTTAGTGCTTTTAGTTTGTTGCTATGCAGTTGCTATGGTGTTCTAAGTGAGTGTAGTGCATTGATATGCTGTTGCTTGGTTTTTCAAGTGGTTTTAGTGCATTGCTATGGTGTTCGAAGTGATTTTAGTGTGTTGCTATGTGGTTGCTATATGGTTCTAAGTAAGTTTAGTGCATTGATATGCAGTTGCTATGGTATTCTTAGTGACATTGGTGAGTTGCTGTGCAGTTGCTATGGTGTTCTAAGTGACTTTGGTGCATTGCTAAGCGGTTGCTATAGTGTTCTAATTGAGTTTAGTGCATTGGTATACGGTTGTTTTGTTTTCAAAGTGATTTTAATGTGTTACTACGCTGTTCCCATGGTATTCTCGGTTGTTATGGTGTTCTAAGTGATTTTTGTACATTGCTGTGCAGTTGCTGTTGTGTTCAAAGTGATTTTAGTGTGTTGCTATGTGGTTAATAGGGTGTTCTGGATTGTTGCTTGGAGGTTGCTTGCTGGCCCAAATAAAAAAAGTCTATGATATTTTATCGCTTAGAAAATCGGATCACTTAGAAAACAGACTAGCACAATCAGTTACTTTAATTTAAACCTCGATTAAGAATTTTTGGTTTAACAAAAGAAAGCAGCTTACGTCTTTGGCCTTCTTGCTCTGAGGTGTGAAACAGCCAATGGCTTCTCCTTTTGAAGAGCTTTGAGCTCGACTCGGACCCTCCAAACGAGCCAGTGCTGATGGGGGGATCTCACTGTACAGCTGATAGGAAAGATTCCTCAGCACACACACAGCATTCTCCACACCCTAAGAGAGAGAGAAACACACAAGAATGCCCATGACCACACACACTTATGCATGACTTTGATAAGGTTTGTGGTTCAGCTGGCCCAAAAATAAAGGCTGAATGTAAAGTTACAAAATTACCTTCTCTTCCACTTTACTGTCCTCCAAGGATTTCTGAACATAGCCAACCAGAGCATCTACAAGGCCACGCATCTCTCTCATCTGCTGTCTGGTCTTCTCGTTTACTGAGCTCAGGTTTCTGTACAAAGAGATTTATAAAAGAGTGAATCTCACGAAAATATGTCCACGTCTTATTTCACACTAAAATCAAAAGGAAAAAAACAGATGTTATGTTTATAATAATTATAAGAAAATGAAGCCAATGTCACACTATTGGGATTTATAGCATTTTGACCTTCTTTTTTTTTTTTTTTTATGACAATTTAGCACATTTCCCAATTCTCATTAATGTAATGCATCCAGACATTTTACTTTTCAGTTTTTTTTGTTTTTTTTGTTTTTTGCACGTTTTTTTCATTGGATTCTCATTAGTGTAATACAGTCATTTTTTACTGTATTACAGTAAAAAAAATGGTAACAATTTACAATAAGGTTCCATTCGTTAACATTAATAATAATTATAATTTTTTTTAATAATTGTATTTATTTCTCACACATTATACATTTGCACATATACAGTGAAATTCTTTTTTTCACATATCCCAGCTAAGCTGGGGTCAGAGTGCAGGGTCAGCCATGGAGCAGATAGGGTCAAGGGCCTTGCTCAAGGGCCCCACAGTGGCATCTTGGCAGTACTGGGGCCTGAACCCCTGACCTTCTGATCAGTAACCCAGAGCCTTAACCACTGAGCCACCACTGCACCATTAGTTAATGCATAAGGTACCATGAACAATAAACAATATTTTTTAATACAGCATTTGGTCACACTTTATTTTACAGTGTATTTACAGAGGTAAATACTGAGTAATACTAATGAACTACATGTATTAACTCCCTAATTACTTTGTAGAGCTGCTTGTACTTACTGTACATACTGTTATTGTAATTATAATAGTAATTTATTATAGTAAAATCTAATATGTGTTACACGGACACTGTAAAATAAAATGTTACCCATCATTTATTAATCTTGGTTAATATTAATTTATACATACACTATTGTTCATATTTAATGCATCTATTGTTAACATGAACAACTTTTCATATTGAAAATGTATTAGCATGTTTGAAATGAACATTAACCAAGATTAATAAATGGTATTAAAATACAATAAAAGTACTGTTAGTTCATGTTATCTACATGTTAATAAGCATTAATTAATTAATGTGTTTTTTATTTATTTAAATCAGCATAAATAAAAGGCAGCACAACAAATACTGATGAACTGTATAAATACTTTACAATTTATAATATATAAATAAATAATACATAAATAAATAATAATATACAATTTAAATAATACACACCATAATATTTTTTACAATACGATAATGTCAATTTGGGAAGAAAATGTGCTTAATTGTCATGAAAATAGTCTTAAAATAGGCTTTATTTTTTAAAAGCAAAAATGTTATTTTTATTTTGGCATGGTTTCCTCTTTTAACCAATAAATTTCCATGATTTTTTCATGAATTTCCCAGACATTCATGATTTGTAAACATGGATTTAAAAAATAATTGTATACACATTACACTCACAAGGAGCAATTCCTAGCTGAGCATTACTACAGTTCAAAAATGTATAGTGACTACAGAAATTTTCATGACTTTTCTAGTCCTGCAAATCACAATTTAAAAATTCTCTGATATATCATATTCCATAAAATATAAGCCGGATATGTTCTTGGTTTCGTGAGATTCACCCAACATAGTTAATGGGGATTTTTATTTATTGTGATGAAGTTCCTACAGGAACAGGAACAAGCAAAGAGGAACTCGAAACATTTGTGTATACCTGAGGCAACCAGTGGTGTTGAAGAAGATATCTGACTCTGATGGGCTCAGCTCAATGATTTCCTGCTCTCCGGTGCCGGAGAGGGGAATCAGAATCTTGTCAGTTAATTCAGGAAGAGTTTCTCTTGCCAGCCTTTCTTTCAGGTTATCCTTAGAGGAGAGATTCCACAAAATACCTTCAGGGAATGAAAGAGGGGGGAGGAAGTGAGATAAAGAGGAGGAAAAGAAGAGAGCATGGGAAAGTGGCATGGGAAATAGATAAGTATTTGAATAAAGATAAGAACAAAAAACAAAAGTAGAAAAAAAAAAATCAAATATTGAAATTGTTAATTCCTGTGAACACTGTAAAACATCGCTAACACTTTACAATAAGATTCTATATGTTATATAGTATACTGTATGTATCATGTTATAATTTTAGTATAATCTTAGTTAATGTTTATGGTAACATTTGTTAACATTAGTTAATGCATTATGTATACTTACCTAACAATAAACTATATTTATTATTTATTAATTATTATTTATAACCAGCATATATTAATCTTGGTTAATGTTAGTTTATAAAAAAATATATATATATAGTTCATGTTAGTTCATAATGCATTAACTAATGTTAATGTATAGCTACAATTCTACATTTCCAATATGTATAGTATATGTTGAAATTAACACAAACCAAGATGAGTAAATGCTGTAAAAGTATTGTTCATTGTTAGTTTATGTTAACTATTGCTGTTAACTAATGTTAACAAATGAAGCCTTATTGTAAATTGTTATCATGTTCATTTATAAATACTTTTACATACACATTTCTCTGAAAACAAGTATTAATATCTTATTTAATTTTGCATCTCAAGTAAAATGTTCTTTTTAGTGGAAAACCAGACAAAAATACTAATCATCCAAAAAGAAACAGGAAAATCAAGGCACACTTCCAGATCAAAAATATAGTAAAAGCCTTTATTGTCAATGGCTATAACAGTAGCTAAAACAATGGAAAAAAGAGCGCTGCAAACCTACATGTATCAGCAAAAATGCCTTCATCAGGGTGCCTAAAGGCACTGATTTTTGCTGTGCAATTTCTAATTGGGGTAATAGTTACAAACAATTTCTAAATCAGACTTCCTTCTAAAGATTTACAACCTCCTCAACTTTCAATCACAATCATGTTGCCATCTTTGCCCAAGTCAATGTGTTTAGAGATTAGATGCTCATGAAACAGATTTTTATATGAGTTCATGCATATCCAGACATGCACCAAGCTTTACATGACTCATGGGCCTCCACTTAAGGAGTCCTATCATACCTTTACACAAGTCGAGACAACGATGAGTTTTTAATATGGCTTGATGCAATACTGAGAGCACGGTCAACGCCCTATATAGAGCACATGCAGTTACACATTTGCAGGTTGAGTCATATCTAAAATCTGTTCACATGTCATATCCTGAGTTGACTAGAGGCTTTAAATGGCTTTGGTCCTCACCTCTGTCCACCTTTCAGGTCAATTGTAAACTTTAATAGAATGCTGAATGATTAAAAAAAAAAAAAGAAGATTTTATTAGTGCTGTCAGTCGATTAAAATTCTTAATCGCAATTAGTCGCATAATTTTTCATAGTTGATCGCGATTAATCGCAGATTATGAAAGTGATGAAATTTTACTCTATATAGGTATAGATATATTTTTTTGTCAAAATACATTTATTTCCTTTATAGGAAAGAAAGCAAAACAATATGTAACAATATAATGCTTTATTAACATTTTCCAAACAAAGCCTTATACAGTATAAAGATAGAAATGCACTAAAATAGCACCAATTCAAGTAACATTAAACAATTTGCAAAGTCTTTGTGGGAGTTTGACTCATGATTCATGATTCAGAGCATCAGCGTCAAGCGACGCGTAAAAAGCGCAACATACAATGTCTCATTCTGCCTTTTGGTGACAGTTAAGACCTGACCTGATTCTGTGGTAATTTAATTGCACCTGACAGAGGCTGCAAAGCACTTATTTTTCATGAAAAGGAGAAGGATATAGCTGCAGGCAGTGCTCCAAAAAGGGGTGGGCGCTCCAAACCACCATTAAAGATATAGGGAGCCCCTTACCAAACCCTTTCACTAACCTTAACCGTGAGTGGAAGTGACGCCCCCTTCTGGATTAACCCCACCCTCTTTTGAAGATCTCTGGCCTGCAGCTACTTAGTGTCAAGTCCCATCTGGGCTTGTTTTGTACATACAAATTGCATTAAGAGTTCCTTTCCCATCGCTGTTGTGGTGTGTTCGTCAGTGTAATGACTCCGGGCTGACACATCACAAAGTTTCCACCCTAAACCCACCAGTATTTTTGCTAGTTTATGCCTTAGTAATGGTAAATGCATTAATCGCGATTAAGAAAAATTTACGTGTTAAACTTTTTCATTAATTGCATGCGTTAACACATTAATTTTGACAGCTCTAGATTTGATAGATTTTCTGTATTTTTTAAACATAAATCTATGAAAAGGAAGTAGGAAAAAAACAAAAGTTTGCAGGTAGTAACTGCTAAGTGAGCACTGCCCTACAAACACTGAAACCGAATAGTTTTTAGTTTTCGGTTTTAGTCTAGATTTGTAGTTAGTAAAATTTTACACACTCCAGCGGAGCAAATTATAATCTTTTCAGGTTCATATCTGAACCAAGCCATTTTTAATATAAGAATACAGAGTGAGATACAAATTATTAAATTAATATCTGTATTTGTGTAACATTCTATTACATGATCCCAGTTTATCAGTTTTTCATGCCCTCTTTTACTACAGGCCTAACAAAAAACTTGTTTGGCACTTGCGCTCAAGGCCTTTTGTGCAATAATGGAGCTTTGTTACGTGGCCCAAGAAATAAAATTCAGTTAATCTATCTAAAGCAAACACACTTGGTTAAGATCTAAAAAGCAAAGGCTATTGAATGCAACAGGTTCTTAGAAAGTAAAGGTTAAATAAAGAACTAACCAGTGATCCAACTTTGAAATCAATTGGACCAACGTGACTGTGATATGATGCTCACCTGTGATGTTCTTGCGGAGTTCGTCATCTTGGTCTTTCAGGGTTTCAATGAGTTTAGGTATCCCGCCAGCTTCAATGAGGGCCACTTTGTTCTCCATGTTCTCATAGATGAGGTTTCTGGTGGCTCCGGTTGCATAGCGCTGTACCTCCAGATTCCCACAGTTGAACAATTGCACAAGATATGGAATTCCCTTCAACTGGTTCACCTAAACCAGAGAGAGAGAGAGAGGTTTGTATTTTTTTTTTATTTAGCTTGAATCTAAAATGTTTTGAACATGACAGCAGAATGCTTCTTTGGACGAAAATCGACCAATCATGTACCTTTTTCTTTGCCTCGTTGTTATGGTAGCACTCGTGCTGGATGTAGGCGGCTCCCAGCACCTGAAGGTTTGGATCGGACTGATCCAGATAGCTTATGGCAGTAGGCATGTCCAGACCATTAAGTCTATGCAGGAAATCAATAAATTGAGGGGAGATTTAATTAAGATTCCTACAGTTTCAAATGTTAAATGCATTTGTCATTGTTCTGTAAAGATGGTGGTATTTTGGTGGCAGTAAGTTACTTCGATATCTGGTGATACATCTAAGCTAGGGTTTTAGTTTTTTTTTGGAGTCATGGCCCAGTGGTTAGCACACATACCCCAAACACATTAAGCCCTTGGTGCTCACGCTGGAGACACGGGTTTGAATCCAGTCTGCGCCATATTTAACCCTGTTTCCCCCTCCTCTGCCAACAAATTCATAGAAGCACCACAAAAATTAAGTGGTTGCTTCAGCAGTTGTAAATTTCATCTCAAATTTGCTTTTATGACACTATCGGTTAAGTTTATGATTAGGTTTTGTTGATTTAAAACAAGATAAAGCATTAACCTTAAAAACATCATCTGTTTGGGAGAACATTTTACTCACTTTTAGCGCCACAAAGTCTACACTTTACCTCGGAACTACTGCAATACGTGTACTGTACCACGTGATATCATTTTGCAAAAATCTTACCACGGTCATGCAATTTTCATTTGTGGCAACAAAAGAATTCCTATCTGTTTGTTTAAGCATCCTGACTGGGCTGGACATAACAACATTGTTTCAACCAATAGCTTTGGTTTGGGGCGGGACTACCTATTTGACCTAACAATGGCAGACGGTGGGCGTGTTCGGGAAACATTGTTTGAAAACAATCATTATTTTGATAATTCTTTTTGATGCCACAGTGGCTCAGAAATTACTCACTTCATCTCTAATAAGGAGAATGATTTTCTAATTAAGTCGGGAATGAATTTTGAATATTACAACTGTGTTTGTTCATTTGTCAACTAAATTACAAAGTAGTTTAGCTGCTTTTTAACTGGCACTAGTTCCCTTTTTAAGAGTAAACATGATATGAAGATGCAAAAAATTGCTAAAGAGGACATTCTTCCCATTTGTGTGTTTGTGTGTATCACTGCAGTGCTAGGAAGTATGTTTTTTCCCAGGGTGTGTGAAGAGTGAGGTGGCGGGACTGGTTTGGGTGTGCCTGCACAACAGACTCGCTCTTTACATTTGACACATATATGGGCTGGGAAACATCAAACACACAAATTTGTACTAGCACACACACACACACACACACACACACACACACACACACACACACTGTTAGCGCTGTGATAAGCTAAGATAAGCTAAGTGAGGGTGAAATGACAGGCTGTTAAAACCAGGGGCGCAATTACACATTTCCGGGCGGGTATGCAAAACTAAATTTTGTGCCCCCTGTATCTTTGATGGGGGGGGGGGGGTTTGGAGGGGTCGAGGAGGCCGATTGCACCACCTTTAGTGAGCCACATGGCGCTCCATGCATTGCATACCTTGCATATATAGTTATTGCGCCTCTGGTTAAAACTAAGTATGAATAGTTTCGTGGTTCAAAGGGCAGTCTCACATTCACTGTGTTTAATCACTGTTATCCATACTTGCATGCTAAGAAGCATGCTGAGTGTTTTTACCATTGCTTACAAGCTACTTTTACATAAATAGCTAACAAGCTAATGTGCTAACAGTAATAAGCAGTGTTTATTTTAAAGCATGATCAAATATAGGTCTCTGCAGCCAGGGAAGAGAATTCAGGGAATTGTTTTAACAACAGTAATGAGGAAGCATGGGGTTAAACACATATTATTTGTGGTTAGATGCATGTTATTTGAGCTAGTTAGGACTAGCTCAGTGGCGTAACATGTTTTACAGCAGTGTTGCTAACATACTACGTTTGCTTTTTCTTTAAAGTAATTTAAGCTAGACACAATTTCTTGATGTGATACCAGACATCCTTATCAATATATTGTTGATAAATGAGCATATATTGTTTATTGGGGTGGGTCATAAAAAATGGTAAACTTTTTAAATAGCCATGTGCTAATTCCTATTATTGGATAAATACTTCAATTAAACACTTTAAAAAGGAAAGGTACTTTATCTCATTTTATTATTTTAATTTGTAACTTGATGCAAGCAAACCAAAAGTTAAGATTAATCATGTAGTTTGATAAGTCTGGCATCGGTATAAAAACAGGTTCACATTACATAACAATTGAGTATTGACAGTTCAGACTCTAAATTCTGTGCGATGTAAAATATGCACACCTGTGACCACTCATCAATTGAATTCTACATTAATGTTGCAAGTTGGGATGTTGCTTGGCATTATAAATTTAGTTTTTCTTTGTCTTGATATGTTTGGGACACATCCCACTCAATGTTTTTGCAAAAGTCCATGTTTCATCTCACATGTGGACAATGTAAAACAGTCCTGCCCACCGAAAGCCGTGCAAACCACGGTATAAACGGTACAGCAAAATTTTTACTGGTTGACACATTTCTACCATCACACGACATTAGGGTTGTCAACTTTTCACCACACGAATACGGGACGCTTGAGATTTTGAGTGCTTCTGTACTGGACATTTCGCCGTCAGATCGAAGGCATGGTAGGGTGAGGACCCCTCAAGCATTTCGTCACTTAAATACGGAACAACTGGGATGTCTTAACTTCTGCCAAAATACATGATGTCCTGGCTAATACGGGACAGTTAGCAAACCTATTCAGTATATACCGTCATACTTCCCAGCCCAATATGCCTAGCCCTGTTGCTCATCTAGAAGGTAATTGGTTCGCTTCCCAGGCAACACAATTATTGACAAAAACAAACATTAACTTAATGTAAACGTTGATCAAATGCATAACTGTATATATATGCGTTTGTACTTACCCGCTCAGGTTACCCATACTGCCACTCATATCCATGCCGTCAAAAACATCCCTGCCCCTCCCAACACTGTGTATACTCTTCACGGAGCCCGCACGCGACAGCCTTCCCTGCTGCATCATGGCTAGGTTGCTCTGGGAACCACTAAATGCACATCCAGCGCTACCATACATGCTAGATGGAACAGTGCATACACGACTCTGTTGGCGATTGTTGATTCGGCTGATGGTACGGTGGGCGGGGCCTTTGAAGGACTGCTGTCGAGTGTAAACTTCCTGCTCCATGCCGCCTCTGCCGGTAGTCACGAGTGTTCCACTAAGGGAGCGTTGCATGGGCGGTAGAGTCATGGATCTGACCTGCTGCTGTTCGCCATCATAGCCGTTCACTCTGGACAACGAGTACAAAGACTGGCGTGGGTAGGTGCTGGCTGTGTAGCCATTGCTCATATTGTGGGTGGCTGCTTGTTGCACATACGTGGCATCACGCTCTGAAACCAGACTGCCATCACTGTCATCTTGTCCCACCCAGGAAGCCTGCCGTGGAACGGATGATAAACGCATGGAATGCACTGACACTGTGTCTTGGTCACCACCCATTCGGCTGAAGGAACGAGTCATTGTGTTGGCTTGCTGCTGGCCAGCACCAACTTGGTAACCACCACTTTGGAAACTGGCACTCTGTAAACCACCACTCTGGTAACTGCCACTCACGAAGTCTTCTTGGTAGCCTCCACCACCACCACCTCCTCCTGTGTAGCTGATTTTGGTTCTTGGACCAAAATCGATGGCAGAGCGGGATGAGTAACCACTACTAGAGAACTGAGAGGGACGCTGTGACTAATAAAAAAGAGAGGAATGAGAAAAATATTTAATATCTATAATACTATTATCATAGTATCCACATATAGGGAATATATATCACAGATATACTCCCCAATAGGAACATAACTCTTGAAAGTGACAGAGATTTGTACGCTTGTGACTTTTCGTATGGTGTTGCTAGGTAGACCTGACTTGTGAAATATCATGCCTAACTAACACAATCTCTATTAATCATTTTCACAACAGTATTTGGACTAAATACACATCAATATAGTCTCATATATGTAGTGGCAAATGTAAGTAAGCAATTCATCCACAGAAAAGTGTAAAACTCTGTGGCACTATCAAAATATCACTGTTTGAGCATCCTGACCAGGTGTGCGTTTCCCGAATAACTACGTTACTCACTGCATAACCACCATAAGATGCATCGTTGGAGAAATTAACTAGCTATTTCTAAACTAACTAACTGTTTCCCGAAACCATTGTAACTATGTTGCACATCCATCATTCGAACCAAGTTGGTTCAACAATATATTGCTGTCATTAATGATGTTACGCAGGGGTTGGAGTGATAACTTCTGTGGAAATCAAATTATAATAGCTCATTGTGACTAGGAGGAGGGAGTGGCCGGGTTG
Organism: Myxocyprinus asiaticus; assembly: GCF_019703515.2. NCBI lineage: Eukaryota > Metazoa > Chordata > Actinopteri > Cypriniformes > Catostomidae > Myxocyprinus > Myxocyprinus asiaticus. The sequence goes on along the minus strand of NC_059389.1, from coordinate 22,300,889 downwards.
TAACGATTGGACGCCCGGCACTGAATCAGCCCACATCCGCCTCCTCCTTGCCCATCGTGTGCATCCATTACACTCATTTACACATACTTTCAGAAAGTGGTTTTATGAGTGAAAGCTGCTGAAGACACGAAAGCTGCATGCATTATGTAATGGGACAGATGATTGCGCTGCAATAGTGGGGTAGGACTACCTTAAGTGCATGTAAACGTGGTCATAGTCTTTAAAGAATGTAAGATACAATAAAAGATACAGAAGCCTCAGCGATGTCTAATGATATCCATACAGCAAACTAACAAGGAACTATACTTCTAACCACTTTGTGATGCTGTTTGTAAATGTTCGTTGGAACTACGGTTTCAGGAAACACCAAATCGATGAACTATGTTGGCAACGATGAAACTTGCGACCATAGTTGGCTAATGATGCTTTTGGGAAATGCACACCAGACTATCTGACCAATGGGAGAAGGGGGATGTGTTCTGGATACCTGTCTGAAAACAGTCATTTTTTGCTATTCTGTTTGGTGGTGCTAGTGGTGCAGAAAGTGCACACTTCACCTTTCAAACAAGCAAAACTACCATTGATCCAAAATTTGTAATTATGTTTTTGAAGAATAAAGAATTTGAAGTGGAGTTTAAGAAGTAAAAATAATCTTACCACCATTGGTCTGCTTGCGTTATAGGCGTAGGATTTTGAGCTAAAACTTGGGGTGAAGCTCTGGGTCTGATATTTTGTCATCGTTGAGCCAGACTCTAAAAAAGAGAAAGTAATTTTTTGGGGTTAGATCAAGTGGAAATAGATCTTTGAGGTAACAGTTGCAGGTAACCACCTTTTTCAGTGTAGTTTTACAAGTAAGAACACTTCCCAAAGAACTTTCTCAAAGTGCCGTCACTTTCTACAAGTTTCTGAACACAAGTGTCATACCTAACAGCACAGTAAGAAGGTATCTTAATCAAGAACAAACAACTAGACTGAACTGGCAATAAACTGCCCCACAGTGTGGAGACTAAATTTAAACCTGTAATTGTTTTAACTCACTCTAACACATAGTGACCAGTTCAAACATATAGAAACTACACAGATTTAACCAATCAAATGTCTCCATTTCAACACAAAACAACTGACGAGAAATGCAAATGTGCATGTCATTCTTTGATACAACAATTAAATACAACAATTCATGGTTTATGACACCATTGTTAGTTTGTACATTAAATGTAAATGTTCATCCTATGATAGAACAAGTTTCCCTTTAGTGAGGTTAATGATACCTTTGTCCGTAATATTTTATGTCTAGTTTGTATGTAAATAAAGTGGCTGAATGAAATGCGTAACAGTCTGCATATGTTGTGCACAAGGTACATAGCAAGCTACAAAGGTTCAGACGTACAGCGGAAGATTTAGTGCCCTGTCAAGTCATCAAGTAACTTTACAACTGATAACACTTTTACAAGTCAGTATGCACGGCATGTGTCCTTGATGACACTGTAAGTTTGTAGCAAACCCGTCAAGGTAATTACATGAATTACAGCAATGGATGTTCTCAATTTTGTTCCTGCATAGCAACAAAGTGTGCATGAGTTTAAGGTCTCCTGGTTTGTTTCACCAAACACTTATTTGTGCATCCATGTGCATGCATGTACATGTGTGTGTGTGAAAATTAGGGAGTGGTATAAGATCTTCACAAGTACAGAGTAAGTAGAAGACAACAGCTAGAAAGAGCGGAACCTGTCTGATCACTGTGCACCACACCCAATGTCCCTACCCAAAAAACACACACTCACACACAAAAGCACACCCTTTGCCCTACCTCTCCTTGCTCTATACAATACCGAATTGCTTAACATTTATAAATTCAAACATAAGTAACAAATTATTAGATGTAAGATACAGTATATCATCAGAATTGCATTTTTGGACATTAAAAAAGCAAAGTTATTTTTTATTTTTTTTCTCTGAGCTTCAAAACGATAACCCAACTGAATGATAAACGGTTGTTCCTTGAACTTGTAAATACAGTATGCTTGGTATTTCACCAATGTCAGATCTAGTTTTCAAACAAGGGGAACTTTTTCAAGACATGGCGTGTCTCTTACAGGAAGCCTTGTGCCAGTAACACGAAGATGTGAGGCTGTTCTGACTTATCAGAACACAGGTAAATCTCATAAATCAGAAGTCCAGCTTATGTATACACTAGGTACCAGAGGTTTAACCCTGAAATAGCAGTGGTAGACCTTAAAGCCATCCATTTTTTGTCTTAACCACTCAAATCAACCACAAATGCTTAACCATTTGGAGGCTTTGAGTACTTTTAATGGAAAGTATGCATACTGCATACAAATGCAAAATAGTTTTGTGTATTTACAATTGGTCGATAGTCAGGGAGGGTTCCCACTTTTTGGCCAATTAACTTTTGAATAGTTGTTTCTCATTAGTGAATATTAAGGATTTTTTAAATCCCTTTTTTTTTTTTTTTTTTTTTTTTTTTAAGTATTTCATAGTGATTGCACTCACAAAGAACAATTTCTAGCCATTAAGTTTTAAGATTTTATTAATTTCCATAACTTTTTCATGACTTTTCCATCACAATTTTATGTTATTTACAGGTTTTTCACTGTATGAACCCTGTATGCTACCTTTTTCTTTAACTACACTGCTCAAAATTATAATCTTAGACAACTACAATCTAAGCTTGTGGTCGAAAGCAAATGTTTGAAAATCTGAAATTGTCAATACCAAATTGGCTTTCCGCATCATCCTCTAGAAACTAAAAGTCTCAGGTTAAATTATTTGGCCTTTGTTGTCACGCCAGTTGATACTGACACCATTGTGATTGACAGCACCTAAATACCTGCATGTTTGTGCAATGATAAGCACTTGTTTGTTTTTTTGGAGTGGGACAGATCTTTTGAAAGAGGGCGTTGAAACTTTCACTCTCACTCTCACTAGTCGCTTAACAGCAACTGAGATTACACTTGAACCTTGCTCATTTCACCCTATAAATGATTAACCCAAACCAAAAGCTCTGTTGTGCCAGTGTATTTGTATTTCTGTCTGTTTTGCCAGTGCCAATCTAAAGTAATATCATTTCTAATTGATTTAAAACTTTCTGAATGAATTTAAACTTTTACGAGCTTTAAATTGCATCTCACAGAGTTTGAGTGGAAGGGTGAAAACTACACAAATCAAATGCATCCAATGTATGAATCGGCCAATTTATGACCATGATCAGTACTTTTAACTGAAACAAAGGTATATGCAACCTAGAGCATGCCATGTCATACTAATATACTGTAAGTGATACAGTATTCATATCCACCACACATGAAGAGTTTGATCAGATCTACTTATCCTTTATTATTACTGTTAAACACAAAAAAAAAAAAAAAAAAATTAAAATAATAAAATAAAACATATATATATATATATATATATATATATATATATATATATATATATATATATATACGTACACACACACACACACACACACACACACACACACACACTGGCGGCCAAAAGTTTGGAATAATGTTCAGATTTTGCTGTTTCGGAAGGAAATTGGTACTTTAATTCACCAAAGTGGCATTCAACTGACCACAAAGTACAGTCAGGACATTACTGATGTAAAAAACAGCACCATCACTATTTGAAAAAAGTCATTTTTGATAAAATCTAGACAGGCCCCATTTCCAGCAGCCATCACTCCAACACCTTATCCTTGAGTAATCATGATAAATTGCTCATTTGGTACTAGAAAATCACTTGCCATTATATCAAACACAGCTGAAAGATATTTGGTTTGTTAAATGAAGCTTAACATAGTCTTTGTGTTTTGTTTTTTTTTTTTTGTTTTTTTTTTGAGTTGCCACAGTATGCAATAGACTGGCATGTCTTAAGATCAATATTAGGTCAAAAATGGCAAAAAAGAAACAGCTTTCTCTAGAAACTCATCAGTCAATCATTGTTTTGAGGAATGAAGGCTATACAATGTTTAAAATTGCCAAAATTTTTTTTTTTTTTAAAAATGAAGATTTCATACAAAGGTGTACACTACAGTCTGCAAAGACAAAGGACAACTGGCTCTAACAAGGACAGAAAGAGATGTGGAAGACCAGATGTACAACTAAACAAGAGGATAAGTACATCAGAGTCTCTAGTTTGAGAAATAGACGCCTCACATGTCCTCAGCTGACAGCTTCATTGAATTCTACCCGCTCAACACCAGTTTCATGTACAACAGTAAAGAGAAGACTCAGGGGTGCAGGCCTTATGGGAAGAATTGCAAAGAAAAAGCCACTTTTGAATGAGAAAAACAAAAAGAAAAGGTTAGAGTGGGCAAAGAAACACAGACATTGGACAACAGATAATTGGAAAAGAGTGTTATGGATCTTAACCCCATTGAGCTTTTGTGGGATCAGCTAGACTGTAAGGTGTGTGAGAAGTGCCCGACAAGACAGACACATCTATGGCAAGTGCTACAGGAAGTGTGGGGTGAAATGTCACCTGAGTATCTAGACAAACTGACAGCTAGAATGCCAAGGATCTGCAAAGATGTCATTGCTGCACGTGGAGGATTTTATGATGAGAACTCTTAGAAGTAGTTAAGTTTTTTTCAAATTGTAATAGTAATTTTTCACGTTATTAATGTCCTGACTATACATTGTGATCAGTTGAATGCCACTTTGGTAAATAAAAGTACCAATTTCTTTCCATAAGAGCAAAATCTGTATATTATCCTCAGGGTTGGGAGTGTTACTTTTGAAATGTATTCCACTACAGATTACAGAATACATGCTGTAAAATGTCATTTGTAACATATTCTGTTAGATTACTCAAGATCAGTAACGTATTCTAAATACTTTGGATTACTTCTTCAGCACTGGTAGATTTTTTCACTTGTTTTGACTATAAAAACTCTGCCAGTACAGTAAGACAAAATACACATGTTAAAAACGCATTCTCTGAAAAACCTAAATATCTTACGCAGTGTTGTTTCTAAAACTAGATAAATCAAATTGATCTTGTTTTATTTTTACAGGAAAACAATACAAAAATTATTATCAAGAATATGATTTTTGCCCTAGAAAAAAAGAAATTATGATCTAACATGAATTTTCTTGATTAAAAAATATGATCACGCCTGGTAACGTGAGTGTACAATGGCTAGAAATAGCATTTTAGCTTAGTGTAAAGCTGACAATTTACACAAGGTTTATTTCTATTTCTTCTGCTCCAAACTTACTTCAAACTTACTTCTCTGTCTGCTCGTATGGATGTAACACATCATAAGAAAGTGTTTCACCGCTGTTCAAATGTTCTGCGCATCATTTATATGTATAAACGTTTTTCATCTGAAAGGACTAAATATTAAATGAAACAAATGACAATTAAATGCAAAGTAATCTCTTCAGTAATCAAAATACTTTTTGAATGCAACTGCATTCTAAATACCAATGATTTCAATTGTAACTGTAGTGGAACAGTTACTTATATTTTTTATTTTAAATACGTAATCCCGTTACATGTATTCCGTTACTCCCCAACCCTGATTATTCCAAACTTTTGGCCGCAAGTGTATATGGCAGATAATTTATAGTTGTATACAAAACTAAGCATAAGCCTTTGGTCCAAACAGTTTTAAGATTGTGAAAAACATAAATTTCATTAAAGTGTGTCCAAACTTTTTTAGTAGTAGTGTTTATGCAGTAATGTATTCATAAAAATAACATACAACTGACATACATAGCCATCTATTCAAATCCAGAAATCATGTGACCATAAGGTTTTACTCCAGGCTGTTTTGTCTTCTCCGGTAAGCAAAAACATTGAACATTCACACAAAAGTAAACAACATAGTTACTAGAGCTTGTGAGTGTGAATGTAATAATGTTATTTGATATTAATATCTGACCAAGTTCAAAGATGAACCACAAAAATGACTTCCATATAAGTTTATAAAAGGGAAAAGTAATCCCAAGATCATGGTATAATAGAACTAGGTTAATAATTCAAAGGCTTGTATTATTGGAGCTTTATTTTAATAACATAAAAGCGCGCAGAGACACACCTGAGGCTGCGTATTGTGACGAAGAGCCGTTCTGGCGCGGAAGAGTGGATTTCTCCGCCATTCTCATGGACACCTGCTGGTGTACACGTTTAAATCTGGAGTCCTCTTTGGCATGTGTCCCGGTGTGCGAGAGCTCGTTTTCGGACGGTACCGCGTAAGTACTGACGGTCGAATTGGGCTGCAGCGCCGTCAGAAAGACGTTTTCCGAAGGCACCCTCACACTCATTTCGGCGCGAGGATGGGACCGACCTGAACCAACAAAAGAGTCAAGTTAACTGTCCCACCAGATAATTCCTGCGAAACACAACAATAAAAGCGTAATGAATGACACAGATAGTGCTGCTCTGTGGTAATGCAAAAGCTGTACTGACGGCTGCTCTGACCTCTGCTCTTTTTTTGGCAGGTGGGAGTTGATGTAGGTGGAGCATATATGTGAGTCATAGGTTACCTGATACAGGTAAAGCTCATGAAAGCGCAAGGTGAGGCATTTTGTGTTTGATTTTTTGTTTTACCGTGCTATCCATTTAATTGTAGCTACATATGTAGTGTACAGGGCCATAGCAAGATAATCTGGGCCCCCTGACTGTATCTTGCTCTGGGCCCCTTTCCTATTAAAAAATACAGTTTAGAATTTGTTGTGGGGCCCCCTGGACCTTTGGGCCCCTAGAATCGTTACCACTTTTCACACCATTAGCTACGGCTCTTGTAGTGTAAATTGTGTTAATTACAGGCCGAATTGTAGGAATAGGCTACTATTACTTAGTAACTACATGTAGCATCAACACTAAAGTTTGACTGATTATAACAGTATATGTTACATTTATGTATATACTCTTCCTTATCAACATGATAGTTTCTTGGTTCTAACACTAGATGGTTTTCATATAAAGTGCATTGTTATTACTCAGTAATTACATACAGAAGCATTATCACTAGACTTTGACTGATTAATATATGTATTGCATATATGTTCTTCAGATCAGCGTTATAGTTTCAGGGATCTAGAGAATGAAACGTGTTGGTTAAATTTTTGTGATTTATTGTGTTTTATATGTAATTATTTCCATGTATTATGTATATGTTAATAATTATATTAATAATACTATTTTATAGTGAGTACATTGTTATTACTGAGTAATTATATATGCATTTATACTGTAGCATAGATTATGACTGGAGTTTAACTGATTATTAAATGTATTACATGTTACTTTTTATGTTCTTCAGATCAGCATTACAGTTTCTGGTTGCAGCACCTATTTGTTTTCGGAAAAACGTAGAATAACGTTAGAAAGGTGAGAAGAGAATTTTTTTTGTGTCTGAATAGTTTTTTTATTGTGCCATCAATTTAATAATTTGCATATATAATGTAAATGGTGTTAATTATGAAAGCAAGAATACTATTTCATATTATGTACTTTGTTATTATTCAATAATTACATATGTAATTACACAGTAGCATTTTGACTGATTATTATTATTATTTTTAATCCCTTTTTCTCCCAATTTGGAATGTCCAATTCCCACTACTTAGTAGGTCCTCGTGGTGGCGCTGTTACTCACCTCAATCCGGGTGGCGGAGGACAAGTCTTAGTTGCCTCTGCTTCTGAGACAGTCAATCCACACATCTTATCACGTGGCTTGCTGTGCATGACACCGCGGAGACTCAGAGCATGTGGAGGCACATGCTACTCTCCGCGAGCCACGCACAACTTACCACGTGCCCCGTTGAGAGTGAGAACCACTAATCGTGATCACGAGGAGGTTACCCCATGTGACTCTACCATCCTTAGCAACCGGGCCAATTTGGTTGCTTAGGAGACCTGGCTGGAGTCACTCAGCACACCCTGGATTCAAACTCGCGACTCCAGGGGTGGTAGTCAGCATCAATGCTCGCTGAGATACCCAGGCCCCTGAGTTTGACTGATTATTATTACATTTAAAATGAAACCTTTGTACACTTTTATGCTTGTGAAAGCGATTAAGTATTGTGTTGCACATATTTTGATCTTATTAATAATTTTCACGTATTAATGTTTTAAAAAATCTGTGGTCACCGAATTGATCTGAAGACATAATGGGAAATGTTAGTTGAGAATACAGCTATTTTTTTATATTTTAACTACTGCATATTTTCATTATGCAATATGTAACTAAGTTTACTATTATTTATCATGGTATTGTTTAATCTACACTGAAAATGTGATCCTAAAAAAACTGTAGTTACATCTACATTAACTGGTTTGATTCAAGTCAAACATTATTTAACATGACCGAATCAACCTGACTACATTAGGTTGCACCAACAAAACTCATTTTAGGTTAGATCAAGTAGAAATAGCTCCTTAAGACAATTGCAGCTTGCCACTTTATACAGTGTACTTTTCCCATATTCTTTATTGAACACTAATTGGTTTTAAAGGCTGTTGAGATTTTGTTCATTCTTCCAGACGTTGTGTCATCTACTCCTGACATCTCAGTGTGCAGTGCTCATTCTAAAACGAGTGAGAGTGTGCTCAGACATGCAGGTGTGATTTATGTCTTCGTTCATAAGAGTTGTTATTGTACCGTTGGTTAGCAACATAAGAAGCTGGAAGCCATGGCATGTCTTGCTGTACTCGTTCACAACAATCTCAATCCCTTTTTCTATGAAACACAAGCACTAATACCTACCTTCTAATATCAGAGACTATTTATGACACATTTTCTGTATAGAAAGCCATACACTCTTAAAAATAAGCAAAGAAGGTTTAGCAAAGAACTCACTTCTTACCAACAATCATTTTTAGCTGTGTACGATTCTTGAATTGGCTATAAGGTTCTTTGAAGACCAAAAGGTTGTTGATGGTACATTATAAGTTCTTTAGATAAGCATATTGGTTTCTGGATTCTTTAAAGTTCTAATTTAGATGCTGAAGCACTTTCTTAAGCACTAGGGGAAAAACAACTGGTCTGTAAAACTCTTTTGGTTCTAATTGGAACCTTTATTTTTAAGAGCGTATTTTGCCACAGATACAGTTTAAAAGTGGCCACCAAACTAAATAGCAGTATACTGATGCATTGCCGAGTCCCTATTGTGGCTTAGTGGATAGCACTGTTACCTCACAGCAAGAAGGTCCCCAGTTTGAGTCCCAGCTCACCTAGGGCTTTATTGTGTGGAGTTTGCATGTTCTCCTCCTGTTTGTGTGGGTTTCCTCTGAGTGTTCCCCCACAGTCCAAAAACATGCATGTTCAGTGAATTGGAGACTGTAAATTGCCCACAGGTATGAGTGTGAATGTGTTTGTCTGTGTGTTGTGCTGTGATGGACTGGCCACCTGTCCAGGGTCTTTCCCTGCCTTTGGCCTATGACAGCTGGGATAGGCTGCAGCACTACCCGTGACCCTACATAGGATAAGCGGCTATAGAAGATGGATGGATGGATGGATGTCCATCACAAAAAGGCACTTTCTTTTCCTTTGAAAATGCTGTCATTTATCAAATATGCGAATTTCTTCTTAGCAACTACAAAATATCACAAATCAGCATCTTCCACAGACGTTATCGACTCATTGAGTCACTGTGATTGATACTATACAGAATGCTGTTCTTTATGTAAATGAGATGCATTTGACGCTTGGTCAATATTAAGAAAGTATTTAAAGCTAAAAACAAAATAAGAAAAAAATTTGGAAGAATGGTTGAAATCTCCTATGTACTCACCAGTCAGACTTGCAGTATTTGGTAAATCAATATTTCCAGTGAAGAGACGATTTTGTTTGTATTTACTGTAGTGTGTTCTTGTAGTTTGCTTGTAATAATCTGACAGATGTCAAAGAGAGGCATTATGTTATAGATTTTTTAGTGATTACGCCCAAATCACATTAAATGTGTACATGTGTATGCAGTCTCATTCATTTTCCTTGATACCCATTCCCTGACGTATTAAGGGAGGTGTGTACTGTATGTGATTATGAGTCACAGAGACAGACAGAGAGAGAAAATGGGTGAGTCTGTTTGGGAAGGTGTGATGTAGACGTCAGTGCAGGGGAAACTATGGAGGGAGTGAATGAGGCCTTGTAACACCCCTGGTGTCTTTCAAGTATATAAAACCACACCAAATGCTTCCAGTACTGATTACCAATTTCAGATCTGATTGACTTTTTAATACCTCCAGATTCTTTTTTCATGTTGGCTTGCTTGACAAGGCCAACATACTATTGTACAAACTTGGGTTAGGTTTATTTATTTATTTATCTTTTATTTTCTAGCTACAGCCGCCAAATGTGGCACAGTCCTTCAGCCTGTTCTAACATTGTATACTGTATTTATATAGGATGTACAGTTTTCCTATTGCTCACTCAGAAAAAAATCCCATAGACTTAGGGCCGTTCACACCGATCATGTTTTTTGCATACGTTCGTGCAGTTTTTCTATTTTTTTCTTATACGTAAACATGCACTACACTTAAAAAAGGGAAAGCTGCTCTGTCGAAAATACTAAGCCAGTACACTTGTAATCAACTTAAAACATTTATGTTTGAGATGAGAATATAATTATATTGTGTAAAGTCCAAGTGATAACGCAGTCATCAAAAAGTGATATGATCACATTGCAATGAAATGTTCAAACAGATTCAAACTTCTAATGAATGGGGTTCACTCAACTTGATTTTTACTGCTTGCTCAGTTAACTTGTTTAAAATGAGCTAATGCAATGCAATTCTTTAGCATGTAGTCTCAACTCAATTTCATTGTGTACAATCCATCTATGTTCATTTAATCCAATTGTGTTGGGACTATGTGAATAATATTTGTTCCATCAATGTATTGCTAAAATCGGGCAGAGGATTTCCAGTTCCCAGCATTTCTTGCATGGGACTGGATTGGGAGAGTAAATTTTAAAATTAAGTGTTATTTTAATGTATTCCTACGCAAAATGTAAGTAGGAGTAGTAGATTTGTTAGTGTTTAATGTTCTGTTATGTTGGGATTTAGAGGAGTTTCTGTCTTGTTGAATCTTGTTGAAAATCTGCTTTTCACGTTATAATGTATTGTTAATCACCGTAGTAATTACAGAAGGGCACATGATGACATATAGTCATCAATAGTGGCCCTTCCAGGAGCAATGACCAATAAACATGTAGAGACAGTGTTCAGTATTACTCACACACACACTAAACACCATCAAACACATGTGAAATTAAAATTATGCAATAAACATTAACTAAACTACATATAACACAGAACACCCCAAAGTACATAACTGGTATTAAAAATAAGAAGAAACATAACTATTCCCATAAAATTAAATGTAATGAATCATGCAGGGAATTATAGGTACACCCAATTACTGTTTTTTACTGTAAAAAATACTTGCTAAACATAATATAAATTTTAACCATTAATTATATGGGAAAATCATACTTTTTACATCTAAAAAATTTAGTTTAAAATTTTTTTACCATAAAACTATTGTATTTTTAAATATATATTTAAAACAAATTACGTATGTTTTACGGTAACTACTGGTTAACCAGTTTACGTTTTTTTACTGTAGCATTTTTACAATCTTTTACCGTTAAAATTATGGACATTTTTTACAGTGTGGTGACTCCAAGACCTGAATTGGGTGTGTCAGAAAAGGGAGATATACAAAATGTGCAGTGTTGGAGGGCCTCCAGGAACAGGGATGAGAACCACTGTTCTTGTTACAATAACCCAGACTCCAAGATGGTGGTGAACCCAAAAGCAGGTATTTATTTGAACAAACACAGACAGCAAATGGCAGGTGAGTGGTGAATGAGCAGATTGGTTCAGGAACAGACAACAGTACTTGATGGAGTTTATTGTATTTGCAAGTAGAAGTATTGCTTGGGTTGGAGGATAACATAAAGGGAAGGAGACGCAGGAGAGGAGAACAAACTTCGGAACAGCGCTGGAGAGGAATCGTCAAGGAAGCACGATTCCTCGACGAATCGTGAAGGAATCGACGATTCGTCGATTCGCCTATGACTCTTCAGAAGCATCTGAAGAGTCAGTAAGTAGAAGGTAAGTGAGTATGTATACTGCTATGATACCAGATGAAGACTGAAGGGAGAGTGGAGTGTTATATAGAGGAGCTGATTGACACGGTGATTGGAGACAGGTGCGGGTGATCAGTATTCGGGGGAGTGGGAAGGTTGAGTTTTTGTGGCGGGAAGCTCAGGTGGATCTGTGACATTACCCACCCTCCACGGACTGCTCCTGAGGGACGAGCTTCCTGATGTCGTGGCTGACCCCATCCACGAGGAGCTGGAGGGTGAGTGTCGTGGAAGTTAGTGAGTAGGGTCGGGTCCAGGATGTCATCTCGTGGTACCCATGATCTTTCTTCGGGACCATAGACCTCCCAGTCTACGAGGTACTCGAGGTGACCTCTGCGGCGTCGGGAGTCCAGGATGTCATGAACTGCATAGACAGGTCTGTCTTCCAGGATTAGTGGCTGGGGGGGTCGTCAGTTGGATCAGGTTCTGAATGCGGTATTCGTGGGGAAGTTGGAGTTGGTAGGTGACTGGATTAATTTGTTTAGTGATAGTGAAGGGACCAATGTAAAAGGGACTTAGCATTTTGCATGGTAGGCGCAGCCAGATGTCCTTAGTGGAGAGCCAAACCTTCTGCCCGGTTTGGTAACTGGGGGTTGACGAGCTCCGGGCATCGGCAAGGATCTTCTGGCAGCACATAGCCCTCTGCAGGTGATGGTGGTCTAAGTCCCAGACCCTCTCGCTTTCTAAAAACCAATGGTTGACCACTGGGACATCAGATGGCTCTCCGGACCAGGGGAAAAGAGGAGGTTGGTAGCCGAGTACGCACTAGAAGGGTGTTAAATTGGTGGAGGGTTGACGTAAGGAATTCTGTGCGTACTCTGCCCAGGACAGGAAATGACTCCAATGGTTCTGGCGGTGATGACAGAAGGTTTGAAGGAAACAGCTGATCTCCTGAATTTTCCTCTCAGTCTGCCCATTGCTCTGAGGATGATAACCGGAAGAGAGGCTGATAGTCACTCCCATGATGGAAAAGAAAGCTCTCCAGACTCTGGAAATGAACTGGGGACCTCTGTCTGAGACGATATCTTCAGGGATACCATAGTTTCAGAACATATGGTTGAAGAGGGCTTCAGAGGTTTCAAGGGCGGTGGGAAGACCCTTGAGGGGTATCAACTTGCAGGCTTTGGAGAAGCAGTCAACGACCACCAAAACACAGGTGAATTCCTCAGAGGATGGCAGGTCCATGATAAAGTCGACCCCAAGGTGTGACCAGGGTCGGCATGGGATGGGTAGCGGAAGGAGCTTGCCAGTCACCAGAACCGTTCCTGGATAAGCGAGAGGGTACTATTGGTCCCAGGGCGGCCAGTGCCCAAGAAGGAGTGGACGGAGTCAATGAGTGATAAACATTGAGAGGAGGGTCCAAAGGTTCTATTGGCGGGATAGCCCGGTGGAGCAGGTTCAGTGGCGGTGGCACCAGAGATTCTATCGTCCAGTGACCATTGGATAGGGCTTACAATTATGTGAGGAGGAAGGATGGCATCCGCCTTGATGTTCTTGTTCCCCGGACGATAGGAGATGGTGAAACTGAAATGTGTGAAGAAGAGGGCCCAACATGCTTGGCGAGGATTTAGATGACGAGCCTCCTGAAGGTACTCAAGGTTCTTGTGGTCTGTTAGTACCTGGAAGGGTGTTGGGCCCCCTCTAGCCAATGCCACCACTCTTCCAGGGCCAACTTGACAGCCAGGTGCTCCCGGTTTCCGATGTCATAATTTTGCTCAGCCGGGGAGAGTTTTCGAGAGCAGAAGGCACATGGATGGAACTTAGATGGTTTCCCCTGCTGCTGAGAAAGCACGGCTCCTATGCCATTAATGGAGGCATCTACTTCAACCACAAAAGGCTTACTAGGATCGGGATGGATGAGAAGTGGAGCCTTGGTGAAGGCCTCCTTCAGATGTTGGAAAGTGTAGGAAGCCTCGGAGTTCCAGGTCAGAGATTTAGACTTGGATTGGAGAAGAGATGTTAAGGGGGCTGTGAGGGAGCTGTAATTCCTGATAAAGCGACGATAGAAGTTGGCGAAAGCCAAGAAGCGCTGGAGTTCCTTGATGGTAGTAGGAGTGGGCCAGGATCGCACAGCCTCTACCTTCCCCTCGTCCATCTGGATACCCTCAGGGCTGATGTTGTAACCTAGGAACTGGAGGGATGACTGATGAAAGGAACATTTCTCAGCCTTGAGGTACAGATGGTATTCCCTCAGCTTTTCCAACACTAGAGCAACGTGTTTACGATGATCGGTCTCGTTCCGGGAGTACACCAGAATGTCATCGATGTAAACGAGGAAGTATCGATGGAGGTACTCATGGAACACCTCATTCATGAAGCCCTGGAACACAGAGGGGGTGTTGACCAGGCCATACGGCATCACCCGGTACTCGATAGTCGAGGGCCTTGGAATGGGAAGATTGGGGAAACAGGCAGGAAAGCATTGGGAGCCCCACTTCAAGACATTGCCGGAAGACCAGGAAATGATGGGGGAATGCAGTTCAAGCCATGGGTGTCCCGACACAATGTCAGCAGTGGAGTTCTCCAAAACTATGAGGGTGATGGTTTCGTGGTGCATACACCCGACTTGGAGTGTAACGGGACCCACACAATGACGAATCACACCTCTGCCGATGGGTTTGCCAATAATGGAGTGGATCTTTAGGTTGGGCTGACATGGCCACGGATGGAGCTGGAGTTGGTAACAGAGCGCATCTGAGATGTAGTTGCTGGCTGACCCAGAGTCGAGGAGTGCGAGTACTGTAAGGGAAAAGTTGGGAGCAGTAAGCGTCACACTGGTAGACAAGTGAGAGGAACAAACTTTAGAGTAAGTAACATGACCCACCAGTGGGCGCGGAGGACAAATGGGATACACTGAGATGATGTATCCCTTACCACCACAGTACAGGCACAACTGCTGGGTCAACCGACGTTGTCGATCTGCCGATGATAGCCGGGAAGCATCCATCTGCATAGGCTCCCCGCCTGGTTCTGAAGATTGGATTGAGGGTGATCATGCAGGAACAGGCGGAGACTGCAAGGTGGGCACTTCATTTAGGCAGGGCTTCATTTGGTGGAAAGTTGGATGAAGTGCTTGAGCCCCATGGTGTCATCAAATGAAGAGAGATGCAGCCCCTGACGGTAAGTGGTGAGTAGAGCAGTCTCATTCCATCCACTGGAGGCTGCTAGGGTTCGGAACTTGAGAGTGTAATCTTGGACGGAGACTTTACCTTGATGAAGATTACAGAGTTGTTCACCAGTGGAAGTATCACACGCAGGGTGTCCAAAAACCTCTCTGAAGTGTCGAGTGAAGCTCTCAAAAGTTTGAGTAATGGGACTGTGGAGAGTGGAGTGCTATATAGAGGAGCTGATTGACACGGTGATTGGAGACAGGTGCAGGTGATCAGTATTCGGGGGAGCAGGAAGGTTGAGTGTTTGTGGCAGGAAGTTCAGGTGGATCTGTGACAGTTCTAGCTTATAATTAAATTTTATTCATTATTGTTTGTTATTTTTACAATGTGTCATCATGTATTAATCCTAAAGTAGAAAACCTTGTCATATCTATTTAGTAATTTGAGCACATTTCACTGGTAAATAAAATAAGTAAGTTTTACTTACTTTTCGAATTTGGTGTTCCCAGCATGCGCTGGGCTTAAATAATTAATGAGCTTCCATGGTTTCACTGTTTGCAAGTTTATTTACACTGTTTTTATTGTTAATTTTGTTGTTATGTTTAGTAACTTATTGTTTTGTGCAGTCTTAAGTTAATTTCCTACTTAAACCTGTTTATGATCGGAGGCTTCGATATGTCATTTAGAACATGATTAAATGTATATTTGTAAAGAAAACTCAAAACGTGACGTACTAATAAAATTTTTATTTAAGCACTGTGTATATCATATTTTTAAGAAGTTACTGAATTTATTAAGATATTTAAGTAAAATTTACTCATTCAACTGAATTAAGTTTAAACAACAAACTTATTTTTTTCAGTGTAGATGGACATTTTTGACTGTTGCACCGTTTCTCACAGTTTTTTCATTGTCTCGAGCATGAGCGCCTAGATTTTTTTTTGCGCAAGGAGGCATTTGGTGTAAACAGCACCTAGTGACGGAATGTCAGTGTGATTCAGAATATTGATGATTTCAAACTCCAGCTGTCTAAGAGTTCAAACTTAAATGCCTAGCAACCACCCAGAATACCCTAGCAATCACCTAGAAACAAAACTGCCAGGTGTTTAAACAACACAAGGTTTATTATAACATTCCTACTTTAAAAAAATATAAAAAAAGAGACAATATACAGCGAAAATAGTTTTTATTACAATCTTCCAATGGTCACACTTTTCTTGTAGTCTTCACAATAAAGTGCTTTGTCTCAGTGGTTGACATCCACTTATGATTATTCATAAGTGCTTAGCTGAATTGCGTGTTTAAGAAATAAAGGCACAGAGTTTTCATGGAGATATCCTCAGGCCAGGGCTGGCGGCTTGTCATTGTGTTCAGCACAGAGTCACCTGCCCTTCCCTTTGAAAAGGCTTTTTAACTTTGCACCACCTTTATCCACCTTAAATGTGCTTCAGACATGGTGTCTGATTAATCTAGTAACTCTCATTTTATTGTCAAATGACTAGGAATATGTGCAACACCCTTTGAACAGAATGTGAGGTCCATTATCCTAACGTAAACTAGTTTCACCTACGCAGTACACCCAAAACATGATGTTATAGTTGAAATCTAAAATCTGATCTGCAGTTAAACAAATTTGCCAACTGTCACAATGTATTAAAAGTGTTCAATGGTAACACTTTATTTTACAGTGTCCTACATATTACATGTAAATACAATTAATGACTATACACTGCATGCACAATTATTAGGCAAGTGAGTATTCTGATCTTATCATTATTTCCATGCAAATTTTCCAACTCCAAACCATATAAACTTGAATGCTTATTGGATTCAATCATTTTCAGGTGATATGTATTTGTGTAATGAGGGAGGGTGTGGTGAAAGTGACTAACACCTTATATCAAGGTGTGCATAATTATTAGGCAGCTTCATTTCCTCAGGTAAAATGGGCCGAAAAAGAGATTTAACTGACACTGAAAAGTCAAATATTTTAAAATGCCTTTCAGATGGATGCAACACTCTTGAAATAGCTAAACTATTGAGGCATGACCACCGGACAATCAAACGTTTTGTTGCGAATAGTCAACTGGGGCACAAAAATGCACAAAGAAGAAAAGGCGCAAATTAACTGTAAAAGACTTGAGAAGAATTAAACATGAAGCTACCAGGAACACATTATCCTCCAATGCTACCATATTCCAGAACTGCAACCTACCTGGAGTGTCCAGAAGTACAAGGTGTCAAGTGCTCAGAAACATGGCCAAGGTCAAGAAGGCTGAAACACGACCACCACTGAATATATTCACAAGTTGAAGCGTCAAGATTGGGCAAAGAAATACATAAAGTCAGATTTTTCAAAGGTTTTATGGACAGATGAAATGAGAGTGACTCTTGATGGACCAGATGGATGGGCCCGTGGCTGGGTCACTAAAGGACACAGGTCACCACTTTGAGTCAGGTGCCAGCAAGGTGGAGGAGGGGTAATGGTGTGGGCTGCTATCATTAAGGATGAGGTAGTTGGACCTTTTCGAGTTGAAGATGGACTGAAACTAAACTCTCAAACCTACTGCTAAAGTACTTTCTTCAAGCAGTGGTACAGGAAGAAGTCCTCAGCATTCAAGAAGGCCATGATCTTTATGCAAGACAATGCTTCATCACATGCATCCAAGTACTCCACTGCTTGGCAAGCCAGCAAGGGCTTTAAAGATGCCCAAATAATGACTTGGCCCCCTTCCTTACCTGACTTAAATCCTACTGAGAACTTGTGGGCCCTTCTCAAACGTGAGATTTACAGTGAGGGAAGACAATACACCTCTTTGAACAGCATTTGGGAGGCTGTGGTTGCTGCTTCAGGGAATGTTGATCGTGAACAGATCAAGAAACTGACAGACTCCATGGATGGAAGGCTCATGGCAGTTATTGAAAAGAAGTGTGGCTATATTGGTCACTGAATATTTTTGAAAGGCCAAAAATGTTATTTAATT
The DNA here is from genome assembly GCF_019703515.2 of Myxocyprinus asiaticus. NCBI lineage: Eukaryota > Metazoa > Chordata > Actinopteri > Cypriniformes > Catostomidae > Myxocyprinus > Myxocyprinus asiaticus. The sequence continues at coordinate 22,282,667 of NC_059389.1, read as the reverse complement.
GTCATTTTGTGTTACTTATTTGTTGCACCTACTCTAAAAACTGAGAATAAAAAATTGAGTTGGGAGAAATTATTTTTGTCATTTAGTTTCCTAACAATTGTGCACACTTATATATTCCCCTGAGAAAGACAAAACTCACTTTTCCTTTGTTAAACATTCAGGTTTGAGGTTCAATGACATTTTGGATTGACTGAAAGCATTGTGTTTGTTCAACAATAAAATTAATCCTGAGGAATACAATTTGCCTAATAATTGTATACGCAGTGTATAGACCTTATACAAACTAGCGTATTTTTTTTTTATGCGAATGGGAATAACGAGAAAGAGGTACATGGATTTAATAGGTCTTTATAACACAAACACTATATCATAGTTATGTTGACATTGATATGTCAAGAAGTCACAAGTATTAAATATAAACAATCTCACAAATTAATAATTGAAATAAATCACAATAATTACAGATATTTAAAATTTGCTGTAGACATTGTAGGACAAGAGGGTCATGATATTTTTTACAATAATTACAATTTCCAATCAAGAATGAAGACCAATTTCAGCAGAAGAACTTTCGACCTACTGTTGCCGAAATCACAGTGTGATCAGTCTCGACTAAAAGTTTTATTATGTATCATCAAAAACTTTGAAGACAGACTAGGGCAGTGTCCAAAGACCAAAACACAAAACTAGTTGGCCGGAGTTGTAGACAAGATAAACATTTTAAGATTTTGAGTGATATGTGATCATGAATTAGGTTTTCAGAGTTGCTGTAATGACTTAAACTGTTAAACTAAACAGGCTATTTCTGAACAGCTTCATCAATCTTTGTTGTTTCAGTACCTAAAATGAGTGTAGAATGATACCAATCTCTATATTGTCTTTGAAGACAATTAGGAGTTAATTTATCTTTAGAAACTGAAACAAATATTACAACTCATATTCCAAAAATATCAATATTATTATAATGATTAAAAAAAAAAATCAATGCACAACAGATGGTTTTTGGGAGAGATTAATTAGATAACAATAATTATCAATACACACCTAGCTTGGGTGTTTTACATGGAATTAAACTGTAATTGTACTTTCAGAGTGTGTTGACAGTGTATTTGTGTATTTAGAACGGGTTAAAACAGTTTGGAGCTCTGTTTCCACAAGTTTCATTGGGTGTGGATCTGATTCTATTATAGTGCAAATAATAAAAAAATAAAAAACAATACAATGAAAGAACCTAGGAGAATATTACATCATTTTTATTTGCATAACATTCCACTGTAATGTTGAGCCAGAGTTATCATTTATTAAAAAAAATAAATTCATCATTTTCCTGCTGAAAATGATTGACGCAGAAAATGACATGCATGTTTATCACACTCACAGTTATGAAATCTCATAGCATGAAATTCTTTTGGTAAGGGCTTCAATAACGTTTCAATAACACATTCAGTTGCTGTGCATTGTGGCATTTCCGGCTAATAACATGCAGAGAACTGGAACAGGGAGGGGACTGCTTGTGACATCATGTTCTCTTAATTCTGCGAAAAGATGAGTGCTAAGAGACAAGGAGGGGTTGTGGGAATGCGTAGGGGTATTTGGTGTTTTGTTTTTTTAGTTTGTACAGAAGTCTAAAACTTAGTGACTCCATGCAAGATCAGCCAGCGACACAGTACTACAAACTACGCAAATAGTCATTACAATGTTACATAATCATCATGATTAGTCTAATAAAGATTCAGTTGATTAATGGTTCTTCAACTTGGAGGTTTAGAGGTTTCTGAATGGCTTGTGGTTTGTCCCGTAGAGGAAAAGGCACTTAAATTTTTCGTTTTCTTTCCTAACAGTGTAAGGCTTTAGATTTGTTTGGTTTCTAATGTTTTTCTTCTCTGTGTTGCCATGTTCTTAGATTTATTTGACCTCTGTCAGTGAGGTCACACCTTCAGCTTTAAAGCTCTGTCTGTCAAATTCACTGTAAAGGCTAAGGGTCTCAGTAAACTAGCACTACTGTGTCAATTACCCAACAGGGACATTTTCCTTTGCTGATATATTTGCGAAGACATTTTTTCATTTTAAATGATCTCTTAGAGTAGCTGTATGTAAAGTATATTTTTTACTGTAATATCATTGTATCCTCTTGAATTTGTCTATTTTGGTTGACCAGATGGGATTTGATGTTCATTCAGAGCTTCATTATTTTACAGGATTGATATAAAATATAATTCCTTCCTATATATAAATATAATATTTATTTTCTTTCATGGCACAGTGGTGTTCTGACAGATAGTAATACAGCCTTCTCATGTTCTCTGTGGAGACTGCAGGCAGGGCTGGACTGGCCATCGGGAGCACCGGGGTTTTCCTGGTGGACCATTGGGCAATTTGGGCTGGCCCGCTGCTGCGCAAGTACCGGCCTGTTTTACAGGCAATATAGGCGGCCGCCCTAGGCTCCAACATGCCCATGCGGACCCCATTACAAAGTGAATATTCTATAAACTCTGTAAGATAAAACCAAGACAATGGCATTTGTTTGCGTGCAGAAGAGCTGAGCGTAAATGGAAAAAGGACAAACTTCAGGTTTCTTACGAAATATTGAAAGACTGCTTATTGGCGTATCAGAGAACTGTAAAATCAGCAAAGGCTGCATACTTTTCTAATTTAATTACAAATAATCACCATCGTCCCAAGGTTTTGTTTTCTGTTATAACTTCTGTTTTGTTACACACAGTTATAGAAATAACTGCCAGTCTTAAACCCTCCTTTTGCCCCTATGATATTATTCATCCTCGGTACTTCAAACAAATAGCAGACTCAGTAGGTTCTAGTCTGGTGTCCTTTTTGAATAAATGTCTGTTTACAGGATCCATCCCCGACTGCCTCAAAATTGCAGCTGTCTCTCCTTTGCTCAAGAAGCCTTCACTAGATGCATCTGTTTTAAATCATTTCCGACCAATCTCTGTCTTACCCTTTATTTCCAAAATAATGGAAAAGATTGTGCTTATGCAGCTTCAGGTATTTCTTAAGAACAACCACATTTTTTGAAACCATTCAGTCTGGTTTTATATCTTCACATTGCATAGAATCTGCTCTTCTTAAAGTTTTAAATGACATTTTAGTAGCTACAGATTTAGGTGATACTGTGATTTTAGTTCTTTTAGATCTGACTTCAGCATTTGATACTGTTGATCATGCTATACTGCTCTCCAGACTAGAATCATGTGTGGGCTTAAAAGGGAATGTTCTTAAATGGTTTAAATCCTACTTAACTGATAGAGCGTTCTCTGTCAAGCCGGGCAAATGTACCTCTTCTGTGGCCCGCCTTACCTGTGGTGTGCCACAGGGCTCTATTCTTGCACCAGCACTTTTTTCTCTATACTATATGCTCCCTCTGGGTTCCATTATCAGAAAACATGCTATCTCCTACCACTTCTATGCTGATGACACTCAAATCTACTTGCCGGTTAAATAAAATAATCACATTGCAATACAATCTCTTCTAGCTTGCCTGAAGGAAATAAAAGTTTGGCTAGCCAAAAACATTTTATTTTTGAATGAAGATAAGACAGAAGTGATTGTCTTTGGTCCTACAGACAATTTTGATGTCAGTAATGCTGATTGCGGAAATCTTAATGCTTTTCTCTCTCCTCAAGTATGGAACCTGGGTGTCCAGTTTGATAGCCAGCTGAAATTTGACAAACATATTTGTGCTGTCATAGGTTCCAGTTTGTTTCAGCTACATCTACTCTCTAAAGTGAAACCCTTTTTGTTGGAGAAAACGTTAGAGATAGCACTTCTCATCTGGACTACTATAATTCTCTCTTTTGTGGGATTTCCAAATCTCTAATTGCTCGACTACAATTAGTTCAAAATGCAGCAGCAAAATTTCTCAAAGGAGGTCAGAAGTATGATCATGTTACCCCCATTTTAAAATCACTTCACTGGCTGCCGGTTCAAGCTAGAATTGATTTTAAAATTCTCTTGTTTGTTTATAAATCGCTACAAAACCAAGCTCCCAGTTACTTGTCAGACTTACTACATCCTAACAATCCACCTAGAAGTCTGAGATCCGGTGATCAATATCTCCTCGATGTCCCACGCTCGAGGCTAAAGCGCAGAGGAGGGAGAGCCTTTTTGGTTGTGGGTCCTATTTAATGGAATAATCAGTATCAGATTGTCACCTTCAATATCTGTTTTTAAATCTTCTCTTAAAACTCACCCCTTTTCACTGGCTTTTAGTAGTGTGTGTTTTTTTTATTTTGTATTGTACAGCACTTTGGTCAGCCTTGATACTGTTTTTAAATGTGCTATATAAATAAATGAACTTGAACTTGTTTTGCAATAGTGGAATGTCTTTTATTTTGAAATTACTTACAAATCCTGTGCAAACTACCTCCTGTGGGCCTCATATATTGACATACAAATCACAATAATGGTGAAAAACCAAAAACAACATATTAAGTATAAGATAAGCTCTAAATAATTGCAACATGAGAAATAACTGCAAGTTACAACAAATAAAATAACAGCAGCGTAAATAAAATTGGCAAACACTAAAGCTATGAGGAGTACATAGTCATTTGCATAATTTATTCATACCGCAAAGCATTACAGGGAGCTGAAGTGCAGCTTGCTGAATAAGGCTCACGCCTGATAAAAATGCAGAAAATAAGTCATGAAAATTTTTACTTTGTGGCTATTTGAGTCTTTGAGGCTTACTTTGTTTAAAGGATAGCAGAAACAGCGCTTGTCAAAGCTTGTCAAAGTATAGGGCTTTTCACTTTTTCTCAGGAACAATCTGGGGAAAGAATTAAAACACTGCAGATATAAAGACGCAACAAACTCACATAGAGGGAAAATATGAGCAATTAATCTGAAAAATATCTGCAAAGATCTATACAATTTTTGTTTTGTTTTTGTTTTTTGTGTGTGTTTTTTTTTTTTTTTTTTTTTTTACATATATTTCTATTTGTTTATATTTATATATGTACATATTCTGGCCAACTTTATTTTCATTGCTTTAAAAAAAAATAAACATTTACACATAGTTATGTGAGTAATTGACATGAAATTTTAAGCATTGTCATCAGTGTCCTACTGTGTGACACTTTCTTCATCTAACTATTTTAAACAACATTTTATGATCTTGTATAGCTATAAATACATATATAATATATTGTTATTATACTTGTTGTTTCCACAACCTCATATTAAGACAATAGTTTATTTGCACTTCTAGAAAAAAGTTGAAAAGTGATTAAGATCTTTAAAAACTTTGAAAAAATACTGAATTGTCACAGCACCTAAAATACACACTTTCCCTTGTATGTTCATGTACATTTTAAACTAACATCTGTATGTTGGGTGAAATGAAATCTTGACATGTTTTTTGTCTGAATTTTAAAGTGCTTATTTTTAGTGCTTTCTCTAAAAAATCCACTCATCACATTTAAAGTAGTTTTATATGTTTTAAAGTTATGACAATTGTTGCACTGGTGGGGCCTGTTGTCATGACTAGCAATCAATAGAAATTTCTTTTTTTCAACACAAAAATTTGAAATTGAGCCGGTGTGTTATGGTGTGGTGTGTTGCAGGCCAGCTTTGGTGGGCCGCTCTGGGCCAGAAAGTCCAGGGCCACTTTTTAATCCCAGTCCACCCCTGACTCCAGGGGATTATTAAATCTCAATTGATCCGATTTCATAGAATTTGTTCCCAACCGGAAGATGAGGTAACATTGGTACTTTTTAAAGCCCTCAGACCTAGAGGTTATAGCAAGAGATTTCTGAAGGGTATTAAAGCGGAGGTTTGTAGGGAGTTTAATGTAGACAGAAATTATATGAATATCCCAAAGGTTATGAATAAGGGTACATCTTTGATTCCATTGATTAGTTTATTTTCACCAATGGCTGGGAAATTGAATTCTGTTGTGAAGACCCACTTTCAGCAGTTACAGGACAGACACAGTGTTTTGAGACCCTTTAAGGTGATAGCAGCATATAGAAGAAATCAAAATTGAAAAGATATGTAAGTGCATGCTCGATTTATACAAAATTCTGCTTATAAACCTAAATTTCTATCTTGGCATCTTCATTTTAAATCCAGAAATTTTGTTTTTAACAAATTTTCCTACTTGGGGAGTTCCATTTTACAAACTTTTACATTGCAAAGTTGCAATGTGATTTATGTTATAGAGTGTACAAAGTGTGGGAAATATAGGTGAAACAAAACATATCTTAGCAGTTTGTTTAAAACAACATTTATATCAGGTGGGTCGCCAGAAGCCAGACAAAATATTATATTCTCATTTTAGAGAACATTCAGTTGCATACCTTAAGATTTCAAGCCTAGAAAGTAATCAACTTTGGTTAACCCAACAGCGAAATAAGAAGGAGGTGTACTGGATAAAAAAAAATTAAGAACAATACAACCAAAAGTTTTAAACCAAAGATATTAATAGAATATAGTTCTAGAATGATTTTGGTAAGGCTTCTGGCTAATTTTAAGATTAAACCTTTTTTCTGATATTATCCATTTTTAGTCCGGGATTCCATCCCTATGTCGACCCTATATATCTTTAATAGTCCCTTGTCATGAGAATAATGTTTAGGGACTTTTATTTTGAAAAGGATGTTTTTTTCCTCCCAGGAATGCATTAAGCATGTTCTTCACAAAAATGTGTGCCAGAGCATATCTGTAAATTCAGACCTTTTATATGTCTTAACCTAACTTTAACTGAACTCCTCTGAATGGATAGATAGATAGATAGATAGATAGATAGATAGATAGATGGATGGATGGATGGATGGATGGATGGATGATTAAAAATAGATAGATAGATAGATAGATAGATAGATAGATAGATAGAATGATGGATGGATGGATGATTGAAAATAGATAGATAGATAGATAGATAGATAGATAGATAGATAGATAGATAGATAGATAGAATGATGGATGGATGGATGATTGAAAATAGATAGATAGATAGATAGATAGATAGATAGATAGATGGATGGATGGATGGATGGATGATTGAAATTAGGTAGATGGATGGATGGATGGATGGATGGATGGATAGATGGATGGATGATTGAAAATAGGTAGATAGATGGATGGATGGATGGATGATTGAAAATAGATAGATAGATAGATAGATAGATAGATAGATAGATGGATGGATGATTGAAAATAGATAGATAGATAGATAGATAGATAGATGGATGGATGGATGGATGGATGGATGGATGGATGATTAAAAATAGATAGATAGATAGATAGATAGATAGATAGATAGATAGAATGATGGATGGATGGATGATTGAAAATAGATAGATAGATAGATAGATAGATAGATAGATAGATAGATAGATAGAATGATGGATGGATGGATGATTGAAAATAGATAGATAGATAGATAGATAGATGGATGGATGGATGGATGGATGGATGGATGGATGATTGAAATTAGGTAGATGGATGGATGGATGGATGGATGGATGGATAGATGGATGGATGATTGAAAATAGGTAGATGGATGGATGGATGGATGATTGAAAATAGATAGATAGATAGATAGATAGATAGATAGATAGATAGATAGATAGATGGATGGATGATTGAAAATAGATAGATAGATAGATAGATAGATAGATAGATAGATGGATGGATGGATGATGATTGAAAATAGGTAGATAGATAGATGGATGGATGGATGGATGGATGGATGGATGGATGGATGGATGATGATTGAAAATAGATAGATAGATAGATAGATAGATAGATAGATAGATAGATAGATAGATGGATGGATGATTGAAAATAGATAGATAGATAGATAGATAGATAGATAGATAGATAGATAGATAGATAGATAGATTCTTCATAGGCCAGTCCTCTTTTGTGAAAAGGTGACTGATGTCTGTGACATGAACTTTGTAACTATTTAATTGATCTTAAATGAAGAACTGATGGAATAAAATTACTTCATTAGCAAGTAACACAATGAAATTGATGTTCAGACAGTGTAATTAGTAAATTAATCCTATTACAATCTAAAAAAATAATAATAATTTGCTAATTAGATTGGGCTACTTTATTTTGGACATGGTTGGTCGAGACTAGTAGTTTGTTTTATTGTACAATGACGCCCTCTAACGACCTTCACTCAATTTCAAGGTACTTTGCATAATTGGGTTACACACAGTATTGCCAAAGCCAAATAAGCAAAAAGGTGCCAGTAATGGCAAAACAAAATAATAATAACAACATTGTGAATTTGGACATTAATAACTCTTTTATGAACTACCTATAAAAAAAACACACACACACACACACACACACACAAAACTATAACAAAACAATAATAGCTGAAAAGGGATCATTTAAAGAGTAATTTAAACAACATAGTGTATTATTTATTACAGTTAGGTTCTCTCAGAAAAAAAAGAAGAAGAAGAAGAAAAGAAAAAAAAAAAAAAACAGGCTACGCTGCAATGTTCATCCCGGAAATACCGCAACGAACAGATCAGGTCAGCTGACTATCTGTCTTTTTAGAAACACAACTTGTCATATGACAGGTGTTTTCACAGTTTCAGCACTTACCTAATGTTATCTCATGTGTAGACCCGTTAGTCCGACGTACAGCACTAAAACACGACAAACTGCGCCGCAGTATGACTCATATTTATAATCTGCAGTTTACTTTCCTATTAGTTCTTCTGTGTCATACTGTAGAGCAGGTGAATGGAGTTTGGCCACTGCCTCAAAAGATAGATGTGTCCGCAGACAGATACAGTTTGAGTCCACAGTTATTCTCTTTTACTTATGGAAAGTACTCGGCTGCTCAGAGTGGATGCTCTGTCCTGGATGCTGCTTTCAAAAGATACTTCTCCATCATATTTCCTGACTTCATGGATGGATCAGGTAGGATAAACCTTAAGTAGGTTTATGCTTGAGAATTAATGAAACTGCTTCCCAGTTGTACTAGGTAGGATGAGATTGTAGAAGTGGAAATTATTTATCCTGTATAATTATAAATGACATATGAATGCCAAATATAATTATAATGTCCATACTTACTCAGGGAAATTATTTGCTTATTATAATAATAGGCCTATTTAAAATAAATATAAAGGGGGCGTTCACACAGGACGCGTTCGTATGCGCTAGTTTTTAATTGTCTTTGTACATATGCGTCAGATTAACGTCTTTGAGCGCTGCATAGAATTTAGTGCCATGAACGCGTCTTTGTGTCCGTCTGCGCTCTTTTTAGTTGTTTTTACAGTGTCTCCCAGGAGCATGGCGTTTTATACAGTATGTGGTGTCTGATTAAAGGGATAGTTCACCCAAAAATGAAAATGCTCTCTTCATTTACTCACCCTCATGTGTAAGGGCTGTTTGAAAGTGGAGATTGATAGTAAAAAATACTAAATATTGATATGTTTCTCTCCCACACCTATCATATTACTTCTGAAGACATGGATTAAACCACTGGAATCGTATGGATTACTTTTATGCTGCCTTTGTGTGCTTTTTTTGAGCTACAAGGCATTGTGAGGACCTACAGAGATGAAATATTCTTCTAAAAATATTAGTTTGTGTCCAGCAGAAGAAAGTCGTACACATCTGGGATGGTATAAGGGTGAGTAAATGATGAGAGAATTTTCATTCTTGGTTGAACTATTCCTTTAAAAAGTTCGTCAACTTTAAAAAGCGCTTCTCGAGACACCATATAACCATTTTGTTATATGTGCTGCATCTAGCTTTTTTTAGCACAAGAACACGCTAGACAAAGCGCAACGAATAGAACAGAACGCAGGTGTCTCGAGATGCACTTTTAAATGTTGACGTCTTTTTTAACCTAACTCGGCATCTTACAAATGCTCCGCTCCTGCACGAGATCTGAAAATGCGAGGGGCAGAGCAACAGTCATAGACGTCCGTCTAGCGTTTGTTTACATTGTTTAAAAACAGTTGAAAAGCAGAACAAATGGTAGCTAAAACACATTTGGTGTGAACGGCCCCTTAAAAATAGTCTCAAAACCCCTGTGATGCATTCTGCATTCCATATATTTACGCCTTGTCTAGCTGTTTTTGAACATAGGTGCGTGTTCTGTGTGAACGCCCCTTATAGATGTTCTACACTACAGTACCAACAGCATACAGGGTGGCCCAAAAAAAAACGCAGACGTTTGCTGCCATTGAAAACTTAGCTAAACGATTAACTTATTTATTTGTAGCAAGTTGTTGCTCACAATGACGTCAAAGTGAAGTCATTTTGTTGTTTCCATTTCATTAAAACTGTAAATGGTCTGAATTTTAGAAGTTTTTGATTATTTCTGCTTCAAAGAAATGTGTCTAATATTACAGCCTGTGTGTATCGCCAGATTATTTTGTGCAATTGATGCAAATAAAGTTCACTTATGTGTTCGGGACAAAAAGTAATAGAAGTACACTAAAAATCATGTAGATGCCTTTATGCATGTTTAAGTTATGAGCAATCAAACATAGTGGCCCCGTTTTATTGGGCCACCTTGTAGAATACATTTGTGCTGTGACACAAAGAATAAGCGTATAAACACAAATATTGTATGCCATAAATTTAGATAACTACATATTATTACATTTTTTTTAGGGTAGCAAGAAAATGCAAATCTGAATTATTTCTAACTTATAACACACACTGCTTTAGAATCTTTCACAGGACTGTTTCTCATCTCTGTCCTGTCTAGAATGTGACTTTCTTTGAGAAAAAATAAATACAATTATATATATATATATATATATATATATATATATATATATATATATATATATATATATATATATTATTTTTTTAAATTTTTTTTTACACATATGGAGATGGCCTTCTATAGAGGAAGTGTAGCCATGTGCACGAACTCTTTTTCCTGCTCTTTATGGCTATTTGTAAAACAAAGTTTGTGGGTGTATAAAGAGCTATCTATGATTAAATTACATTGTTGCAATATTAAATAATGTGTATTGATATTTGATGTTTATTTGGACAGCATCAGGGCTTCATCACCATATGTGGTCGGAGCCAAAACCCTTTGGTGTTTCAGTAAGTGTCAAAACCAAAGGATGTGACGGCTACCCGGATGAAGATTCAAATGAGAGCTGTGAGTATTTCCTGCTAAATTTTGGGGTTACTCTTAAAGTCGACATGAAATCGGAATTGACCATATTCACTTTCTAATAATTTTTTGGTCTTGTGCACACAGTTCATCAGTGCAAGTTATTCCAAAAACAAACAAAAAAAATAATAGTCTTTGTAAACTTTCATCAAAATAACAAGTTATAACTTGCATGAAATGCCCACTTTTCATTATCCAATTAAATGCCGATGAATAAAATCAAGTCCCGTCCTACATGGTTTTTTCACATTAAAGAAGTAAAATGGATTGCTGCAGCTTCATGTTGAATTTATGACTTTTGACCTCTCATTACCTCCAGTTATGCCAGAGCATGCCCACTGAAATAGAGGGTGTAGTTCCACTATGTTTTCCAAATACAGCATATCAGATCATGTTCAAAATCAAGTCTTTTTTTTTGTTTGTTTGTTGTTGTTGTTATTATTGCAGATAACCTGAGTGTGTCTGAAGGACAAGCTGTGCTGACATCAGTGTCAGTGTGGGGCGCCTTGAGAGGTATGACACTCAACAATATTACAGCCACTGTGAAAGCCCAAAGCACTAACCAAATATTTGTTCTATTTTCAACCTGAATTTCAGGTCTCGAGTCCCTCAGTCAGCTAGTGTACCAGGATGATTATGGTGCTGTAAGTATTTTTTGAAATCAGTTGTAGTATATTGCTAGAGTGCAGTGGTCAATAGCAGTTTACTCTGCCTTCTTCTGCAGTACTTTATCAATAAGACAGAAATTGTGGACTTCCCTCGTTTTGCATTCAGAGGGCTTTTACTGGACACTTCAAGGCATTATTTACCTCTGCATGCCATTTTGAAGAACCTGGTAAGTTGTTACTGTGTAATAATGATTAATGAATGAAAAATACATTACAGTTGAAGTCAGAAGTTTACATACACTTAGGCTGAAGTCATTAAAACTCATTTTTTTAACCACTCCACAGATTTCATATTAGCAAACTATAGTTTTGGCAAGTCGTTTAGGACATCTACTTTGTGCATGACACAAGTACTTTTTCCAACAATTGTTTACAGACCGATTGTTTCACATTTAATTGCCTATATCACAATTCCAGTGGGTCAGAAGTTTACATACACTAAGTTAACTGTGCCTTTAAGCAGCTTGTAAAATTCCAGAAAATGATGTCAAGCCTTTAGCCAATTAGCTTCTGATAGCCTAATTGAATTCATGGGAAAATCAAAAGAAATCAGCCAAGACCTCAGAAAAAAAAATGTGGACCTCCTCAAGTCTGGTTCATCCTTGGGACTAATTTTCAAACACCTGAAGGTACCATATTCATCTTTACAAACAATAGAATGCAATTATTAACACCATAGGACCACACAGCCATCATACCGCTCAGAAAGGAGATGCATTCTGTCTCCTTGAGATGAACGTAGTTTGGTCCAAAAAGTACAAATCAATCCCAGAACAACAGCAAAGGACCTTGTGAAGATGCTGGAAAAAACAGGTAGACAAGTATCTATATCCACAGTAAAACGAGTCCTATATTGACATAACATGAAAGGCAGCTCAGCAAGAAAGAAGCCACTGCTCCAAAACCACCATAAAAAAGCCAGACTACAGTTTGCAAGTGCACGTGGGGACAAAGATCTTACATTTTGGAGAAAACTGCTATGGTCTGATATCTCAAAAATGGAACTTTTTGTCCATATTGACCATAGTTATGTTTGGAGGAAAAAAGGGTGAGGCTTGCAAGCCGAAGAACACCATCCCAACCATGAAACATGGGGGTGGCAGCATCGTGTTGTGGGGGTGCTTTGCTGCAGGAGGGACTGGTGCACTTCACAAAATAGATGGCATCACGAGGAAGGACAATTATGTGAATATATTGAAGCAACATCTCAAGACATCAGCCATGAAGTTAAAGCTCGTTTGCAAATGGGTCTTCCAAATGGACAATGACCCCAAGCATACCTCCAAATTTGTGGCAAAATGGCTTAAGGACAACAAAGGCAAGGTATTGGAGTGGCTATCACAAAGCCCTGACCTCATTCCGATTTAAAATTTGTGGGCAGAACTGAGAAGGTGTGTGCGAGCAAGGAGGCCTACAAACCTGACTCAGTTACACCAGTTCTGTCTGCAGAAATGGGCCAAAATTCCAACAACTTATTGTGAGAAGCTTGTGGAAGGTTACCTGAAACGTCTGACCCAAGTTGAACAATTTAAAGGCAAAGCTCCAAATACTAACAAAGTCTATGCAAACTTCTGACCCACAGGGAATGTGATGAAAGAAATAAAAGCTGAAATAAATCATTCTCTCTACTATTATTCTGACATTTCACGTTCTTAAAATGAAGTAGTGATCCTAACTGACCTAAGACAGGGAATGTTTTCTACAATTAAATGTCAGGAATTGTGAAAAACTGAGTTTAAAAGTATTTGGCTAAGGTGTTTGTAAACCTCTGACTTCAACTGTATATAAAATAATAATACCAAGCTATCTTCGTGTCTTTTTGTGTGGAGGATGCCATGGCCTACAGTAAATTCAATGTCTTTCACTGGCACATTGTGGATGACCCCTCTTTTCCATATCAAAGTCGCACCTTTCCTGACCTCAGCAATAAGGTAAACATGTTATTCATTCACTGCTGTAAATTCACATTCATTCAAATGAAATTTGTAATGGTAACGGGAGAATTTCACTCCAATATCAAAGAAAAAATTATAGTTTGCATAAAGTAAAAATTAGGCCAACTGTATTTTTAGGGCAATTAAGATTGGGACATTATTTTCATTACAATTAAACATATTTTCTTTCCAAATTACCATTACTGTAATACAAAATTAGCTGATTCTCATTTTTGCATTATTAATTATGGGAGCCCTGAACCGCACTTTGAAAAGAGAATTTCACTAGGTGAAAAAAGTGCCTTCCTGAGCCTGTCCTACTTTTTTTTTTTTCCTCTCTCTCTCTCTAAATTTTTTATTTTTTTTTTTGTCTGAAATTTTTTCCTCTCAGGTTTTTTTTTTCTCTCAGAATTTTTTTTCTCTCTGGAATTTTTTTCTCTATTTTGTTTTTCTTTCTAAAAATGTTTTTTTTTTCCTCTTTTTTCTTCTTTCTAAAAATGACAACAATTTAGTTTTTCTTGTTAGCTAACAATTAGCATATGGTACCAACCTGTTTTCACACTTGATGATAAATGCCATATGAAACATACAGTATGTACATATTGTTTAATTGTGGGATTTTCTGTATTAGAGGACTGTCTAATATTATATTATATATTATACATATTTATTAAGATTTGCAAAACATTCTTGTTATTGTATAATATTTTAACTCTAAATCTCTAAATCAACAGATAAAATCCACAGACATTCTTTCACCTTGTAAGCATAAGATTTAATGATTACTGATTGTGGCACCTGGTGGCCAAGTTTGGTACCACATGCTAATTGTTAGCTAGCAAGAAACAACACTTTTCTCATGTTGCCTCTTGAGGAAAAAAATTTCAGAGAGAAAAAAAAAATTCAGAGAGAGAAAAAAAGTAGGACATAGGCTCAGGAAGGCACTAAGACACCCCCCACTAAGATTATTACTATAGTAAAACCATGGTTTATTTCTGTAAGGGTTAAACAAATAAGGTGTCAGCATAAATACTCATGTATTGTTCGGGTCATTTTTGACCCATTTTAATTTTGTTTCTTTAATAAAAATGGTTTCCTTTGAGTGGTACAAGACCATACCTGCCAACACACATGATTTTACTGTGTTTCTCCCGTTTTTCCACTCCTTTTCCCGCTTTACTCCTGATTTACAATTTCTCCCGTTAAACTCACGATTTTCCACATCCACACTTTGCTTATGAGAATGAATTAGACCTCCAGGTAGGGTTGCCACCCGTCCCGTAAAATACGGGATTAACCTGTAATTAAATATTAAATGATTTGTCCCATAAACTGGTCAGATTGCATCACAGTGAAATTGTTCTAGATCATTAATTTAACATCAATATAAGTTGGAACATTTTTATAAGGTGGGTAAGGGGTCGTCTGAAAAGTCCACACATTGTGCTGAAACGTGCTAATACTGTGAAGGGTGTGGAAAGAGACCGTCTGAAAAGTTCAACACATTGTGCTAAAAACGGTTGATATTTTATTGAAAAACAGAAGGTTAAATGTTCAATAAGATGTACAAAATTACACTGATCCAACAATATATGAATACAATCACTGAGTCATAAAGACAAAAAGTATAGGTGAAGGAAAACAATAAATGATTAAAATAAAGTAAATAAAAACAAAAAATACATAATAATACATATAAACCAACACAGATTTATACATAAATAAGATAAAGAAGCAGCCATATCACCCTGTAGCTCAAGACTGGTTGCCTACTGAAGCTAAGCAGGGTTGAGCCTGGAGAAAAACTAAGGTTGCTGCTGGAAGAGGTATTAGGAAGTCTAGCAGGGGGTGCTCACCCTGCGGTCTGTGTAGGTCCTAATGCCTCAGTATAGTGATGGGAACACTATTCTGTAAAAAGGCACTGTCCTTCGGATGAGATGTGAAACCGAGGTCCTGACTCTGTGTGGTCATTAAAAATCCCAGGACACTTCTCAAAAAGAGTAGGTGTCCTGGCCAAATTCCCCCCATTTGCCCTTATCAATCATGGCTTCCTAATAATCCCCACCCATTAATTGGCTCTATAACTCTACTCTCTCCTCTCCACCAATAGCTGGTGTGTGGTGAGCATACTGGTGCACTATGGCTGCCGTCGCATCATCCAAGTGGATGCTGCACACTGGTGGTGGTTGAGGAGAGTCCCCTGTTCACTGTGTAAAGTGCTTTGAGTGTAGTGTCACAAACTTAGCTTTTGTGACCAGGACAGTGATATTTTGAAATGTACCTATTTTCCAGAACATTCCAGATAGATTCAGTGCTGAGTAAACTTGGAGTAACTTCTAGAACTTTATAGAACTTTCCAGTAATATAAAAGGTAGTATAAATACAGGGGCCTTAAGCCCACCAGTTCAGTTTAGTTCCAGCTGCCTAAGTGGATACATATCAAGACCTTGCTAGAGTATGATGAGTACGGCTGGGAGGTCATAGGAGATTTCAAAATGGTGGCATTCCTGATGGGTCTCCAAGGTGGTTTTACCAAGTTTCCCTGCTATCTTTGCCTTTGGGACAGCAGGGACACCAAGGCGCACTACCACAGGTGGGACTGGCCACAGCAGACCGAGTTCTCTGTGGGGAGGAACAACGTCAAGTGGGAGCCACTGGTGGACCACCGGAAGGTGCTGATGCCACTGCATATCAAACTGGGCTTTTTGAAACAATTTGTCAGAGCTCTAGATAAGGAGTCGGCAGCCTTCAAGTACCTTCAAGACTTCTTCCCTAAGCTGTCTGAGGCAAAGGTCAAAGCTGGTGTCTTCGTCGGACCACAGATAGAGAAGATCCTGGAGTGCAATGAATTCCACAAGAAGCTCACTTGTAAGGAGAAAGCGGCTTGGAAAAGCTTTGTCGCAGTGGTTTGGGGCTTCCTGGGCAATCACAAAGCCGAAAACTATGTGGAACTGGTTGAGACTCTGGTGAAGAACTATGGCACAATGGGCTGTAGGATGTCCCTCAAAGTCCATATCCTTGATGCTCATCTTGATAAATTCAAGGAGAACATGGGAGCATACTCGGAGGAGCAAGGTGAGTGCTTCCACCAGGATATACTGGACTTTGAACGCCGCTACCAAGGACAGAATAACAAGAACATGATGGGAGACTATAATCATAAATCTCGAAAAACTACTCTTTTGTATCTTTTGTAGTCATTTTTGTATTACTTTAGTATAAATACATGTTAACTTGGATTCATATGTTGTTTTTTTCTGACTTTATGTGAACGAAAAGACACAAATTCGCCCGTTTTCTCATTGTCACAGAAGCAAAGTTTGTGGGGAATAATAGCCATTTTCTGTACTTTTGAGGCATAAGCATTTATATAGGAAATAAAACTTTCTACCCAGGAACAAAAATTGTGTTACATAGTGTAATCGAAGAAAAGAAAATCTGTATATTTTTTAAGTCATGGATCAGGAAAGTTCTCAGCATATACGAAAGTATATACACTTTTATTATTATTAATAACTCAAAAAGCATTTATTGCTTAAACTGTCAAGGATGTGGTAAGGGACCATTTGAATACATTTCTTGGTATTATTCATCTTCAATGTGGTATTACTGACCGGTACACCATCCCTCCCAAAAATCTCCCTATTTTTCACAATCCGATGTTGGCAGGTATGTAAAAGACTTGGTGACTTTTCCTCCACTTGCTATCTGAAAAAAATAAATAAATAAATAATCTGGACTTGATTTGAAAAGTCTTGTGTACATAAAAAAAGCAACACTTGTTTTGTTCAGGTCAAAAATGGCCTGCCATAGGAAATGAATGGGAGAGACAACAACACAGAGCAATTTTATTTGTCAAATAAAAATCAATAAATGAGATGCAATGCAGAACACAATCACACATAAATGCAGGGGTGAGACTATAAAACATCCACAATGCAAAAAACACATGCACACACACATACAGGTTTGTTTGATTATACTTGTGATCTCTCATTGACTTCCATTGATTTCATAACAGACTAATGACATTTTCTTTTTCCCAACTCTACCCCTTAACCTAAACCTAACCATCACACAAACATGTGCGCATCACTAGATTTATCTAAATTATTAGTTTTTTCCCAGCGCTACATCAGAGAGATGATAGTTTAGGTGAGCGCGTTTGATTACTCCCTCGGCCCCATTTTGTGACTCTACAGTGGTACTTGTCGAAAAATTTAGCTTGTTACTGGAAAAGCTACTCTATTGTGAACTTAGCTGAGCTACTGTGACGCTACAAAACAATGTAGTTAATTTTGTAGCGAAACTACTTTTAGTTAACTACTCCCTAACACTGATCTTATGTATTAGTAGTGTCTTTATATGATACTGTATGCAATACTGCTGTTCTTTTTGTTTATCTTAGGGAGCCTTTCACCCATTTACTCATATATACACCCAGTCAGATGTGATGAGAGTGATTGAACATGCTAGAATGAGGGGCATTAGAGTCATACCTGAGTTTGACTCACCTGGACACACTCAGTCATGGGGAAGAGGTAGGTTTCTCTTGTATGAAACCAAGAGGCATTCATCTTTTTTCCTATTATATCCTTACATGTGCACATATATTCAAATAAGAGTTTTAAATAGAAGAGTATAATGATGTGGGAAATCACATAAATGTAATGTCTAGTTGTCTTCTTCTGTCCTTTCCTGCTTCTCAGGACAGCCAGACCTGTTGACACCTTGTTACAAGGGAAGTGTCCCCTCCGGGACATTTGGACCTGTCAATCCAACCCTAGACACCACCTATAAGTTCATGGATCGCCTCTTCAAAGAGGTGAAATCTGTATTTCCCGACTCTTACGTTCACATAGGAGGGGATGAAGTCAGTTTTAGCTGCTGGTAAGCATATTGACTCATAATGTCGTATGGTGCCTCATTTGAGCTTGATGGAAATGGGTCTTTCTGTTTTGTTATACTTTAATAGGCAGTCGAATCCTGATGTGCGAAAGTTTATGGAAAAGATGGGCTTTGGGAAGGATTTTACCAAACTGGAATCGTTCTATATGGAGAGGTGGGTCAAATCATTAAAGTGTAAAAGCAAGCTAAAGTAAATAGCTCGAATTGCCATTATGATTGTGGCAAATGAGGGTACAGTAGGTGAAAAAATGTATTCACAGATGCATTGTAGTTCTTTCTTATGATTCTGCATCAATCCACAAAAATTCCTTTTTAGAATTTAAGTTCATTATTAATAGTTTATTTTTATTTTTTTTTTCGTTTTTTTATTTTTATTTTTTTGGAGAGGAAAAAGCATCTGCAGGACAAAACATTACATTAAAGGGATAGTTCATCCAAAAATGAAAATTCTCTCATCATTTACTCACCCTCATGCCATCCCAGATGTGTATGACTTTCTTCTGCAGAACACAAATAAACAATTTTTAGAAGAATATCTCAGCTCTGTAGGTCCATACAATGCAAGTGAATAATGATCAGAACTTTGAAGGTTCAAAAAGCACATAACAGCAGCATTCAAGTAATCCATACGACTCCAGTGGTTTAATCCATGTCTTCAGAAGTGATATGATAAGTGTGGGTAAGAAACAGTTCAATATTTAAGTTATTTTTTTACTATAAATCTCCTCTTTCACATTTTTCTTTTGTTTTTGGCGATTCACATTCTTTGTGCATATCGCCACCTACTGGGTAGGGGGGAGAATTTATAGTAAAAAAGAAAATTAATCTGTTTCTCACCCACACCTATCATATCACTTCTGAAGACATGGATTTAACCTCTGAAGCCTTATGGATAACTTTTATGCTGCCTTGATGTGCTTTTTGGAGCTTCAAAGTGTTGAACCCCATTCACTTGCATTGTATGGACCTACAGAGCTGAAATATGCTTCTAAAAATCTTCATTTGTGTTCAGCAGAAGGAAGAAAGTCATACACATCTGAGATGTCATGAGGGTGAGTAAATGATCAGAGAATTTTAATTTTGGGGTGAATTATCCATGCCTGCAAATATGTGTTGAGAATCATTTTGGAATTTCACTGTGACTCCTTGAATCAAAATTGATTTAAATTGTTAGTTGTAAAAATTTCTACCCCTAGTTGCAAATTTGGAAATTTTTATCAAACAATTATTAACCATTATTGTGCAAACATGGGAGATCACCATAAAACATTGAGTGTATAGATATATTTATTAAGCTTTTGGAGATGGTCAAACCCTCATGATTATAGGTAGACATTTATCTCTAGAACTGGAAGAAGTGGAACATTCATGAACAGTATCTATGGTTTGAATGTGCTCATTATGTCTGTCATTATGTTCTTCAGTATAATGAACATGACCACTGCTCTCAACAAAACCTCAATTGTGTGGCAGGATGTGTTTGACTACCATGAGAGAGTGAGTAGAGATCTGATTCACCTGTTCCTATCAAAGATCCTTATATGTGCGTGTTTCTTTTATTGTAGGCACTTTTGATCTGGTGGAAAACTTTCATATTTCATCTCAAGCATGCTTTTCACTGACACTTTTGTCTCCTTCCTAAACATACACTAAAAGTACAGTGGCAAGAAAAAGTATGTGAACCCTTTAGAATTAGCTGGCTTTCTGCATTAATTGGTCATAAAATGTGATCTCATCTTCATCAAAGTCACAAGTACAGACAAACACAATGTGCTTAAAGGAATATTCCGGGTTCAATACAAGTTAAGATCAATTGACAGCATTTGTGGCATAATGTTGATTACCACAAAAATTTATTTCGACTCGTTCCTCCTTTTCTTAAAAAAAAAGAAGCAAAAATCGAGGTTCCAGTGAGTCAGCAGATGCTTCTTGTGAATAGCAAACTCAAAATGTTTGAGTGCTTTTTATAAATCAAAGTAGCTTTAACCCACACCTCCAATCTGGTTTCATTAATTGGATGCCAGGTTTGCCAACTCCTGCCTCTAAATTAGCTTTTGTTGATGTCATTAACCGGGGTTTACATACTTTTTCCAACCTACACTGTGAATTTTTGAAAGATGTATTCAGTATGTACAAGAACAAACCAATAATTTGTGTGTTATTAGTTAAAACCGATTGTGTTTGTTCATTATTGTAACTTAGATGAAGATCAAACCAGATTTTAAGACAAATTTATACATAAATGCAGATAATTCCAAAGGAAAATAAAGAAAATATATATATATATATATATATATATATATATATAGGTGCATCTCAATAAATTAGAATGTCGTGGAAAAGTTCATTTATTTCAGTAATTCAACTCAAATTGTGAAACTCGTGTATTAAATAAATTCAGTGCACACAGACTGAAGTAGTTTAAGTCTTTGGTTCTTTTAATTGTGATGATTTTGACTCACATTTAACAAAAACCCACCAATTCACTATCTCAAAAAATTAGAATACATCATAAGACCAATAAAAAAAACATTTTTAGTGAATTGTTGGCCTTCTGGAAAGTATGTTCATTTACTGTATATGTACTCAATACTTGGTAGGGGCTCCTTTTGCTTTAATTACTGCCTCAATTCGGCGTGGCATGGATGTGATCAGTTTGTGGCACTGCTGAGGTGGTATGGAAGCCCAGGTTTCTTTGACAGTGGCCTTCAGCTCATCTGCATTTTTTGGTCTCTTGTTTCTCATTTTCCTCTTGACAATACCCCATAGATTCTCTATGGGGTTCAGGTCTGGTGAGTTTGCTGGCCAGTCAAGCACACCAACACCATGGTCATTTAACCAACTTTTGGTGCTTTTGGCAGTGTGGGCAGGTGCCAAATCCTGCTGGAAAATGAAAGCAGCATCTTTAAAAAGCTGGTCAGCAGAAGGAAGCATGAAGTGCTCCAAAATTTCTTGGTAAACGGGTGCAGTGACTTTGGTTTTCAAAAAACACAATGGACCAACACCAGCAGATGACATTGCACCCCAAATCATCACAGACTGTGGAAACTTAACACTGGACTTCAAGCAACTTGGGCTATGAGCTTCTCCACCCCTCCTCCAGACTCTAGGACCTTGGTTTCCAAATGAAATACAAAACTTGCTCTCATCTGAAAAGAGGACTTTGGACCACTGGGCAACAGTCCAGTTCTTCTTCTCCTTAGCCCAGGTAAGACGCCTCTGACGTTGTCTGTGGTTCAGGAGTGGCTTAACAAGAGGAATACGACAACTGTTGCCAAATTCCTTGACATGTCTTTGTGTGGTGGCTCTTGATGCCTTGACCCCAGCCTCAGTCCATTCCTTGTGA
This sequence comes from Myxocyprinus asiaticus, assembly GCF_019703515.2. Lineage (NCBI taxonomy): Eukaryota > Metazoa > Chordata > Actinopteri > Cypriniformes > Catostomidae > Myxocyprinus > Myxocyprinus asiaticus. The sequence continues at coordinate 22,260,668 of NC_059389.1, read as the reverse complement.
AGTTCACCCAAATTCTTGAATCGATTTTGCTTGACATTCATAAGGCTGCGGTTCTCTCGGTTGGTTGTGCATCTTTTTCTTCCACACTTTTTCCTTCCACTCAACTTTCTGTTAACATGCTTGGATACAGCACTCTGTGAACAGCCAGCTTCTTTGGCAATGAATGTTTGTGGCTTACCCTCCTTGTGAAGGGTGTCAATGATTGTCTTCTGGATAACTGTCAGATCAGCAGTCTTCCCCATGATTGTGTAGCCTAGTGAACCAAACTGAGAGACCATTTTGAAGGCTCAGGAAACCTTTGCAGGTGTTTTGAGTTGATTAGCTGATTGGCATGTCACCATATTCTAATTTTTTGAGATAGTGAATTGGTGGGTTTTTGTTAAATGTGAGCCAAAATCATCACAGTTAAAAGAACCAAAGACTTAAACTACTTCAGTCTGTGTGCATTGAATTTATTTAATACACGAGTTTCACAATTTGAGTTGAATTACTGAAATAAATGAACTTTTCCACGACATTCTAATTTATTGAGATGCACCTGTATATTAGTAGTAATTATTGATTGTGGTTGAAATTACGCCACAGTTAAGGAACCATTGTAATTTGTGTAAAAATGTATACAGTACATCACACAACAAATATTAAAATGGTTTAGTTAAGTTTACACTTTATTATCCATTCAGTTTGCCATCGATTGGAAATTTGCCTTTGACACTGGCATAAAAAAATAACAAACTAATACAATGCATATGCATTTGAACATAAAGTGACAAAGGTAAACAGGTTTATCTTTATTTCACTTTGTTTAGATTATCTTAGTTTTACAATGTAGCATAATTTTAAAATAATTTTATATCATTTATTTTTATGCAAATCTGGGTCTGGGACAGGGGTAAAACAGTACAAATATATTTTGTCAGTCAAAAAACAACCCCAGTGACATAAATGTGCCTCTAGTTGAAGAATGCTTATTTTTGTGGTTTGAATGCAACGTATGGGTTATTTTAACTGGAATGAGTTGCCTCTCTTGTAGCCCAGATCTAAGTATGTTGTGGAGGTTTGGAAGCAGGGATGTTACCTGTGCGAGATGCGGAGGGTGACTAAGGCAGGGTTAAAGGTCATCCTGGCGGCCCCTTTCTACCTCGACCTGCCGATACCAACTCACAGCTGGGCTCGCTACTATATTGTGCGACCATTAGCCTTTAGGGGTCAGAACTTGAGTGCAAACTACTTATAAATAACATAGCAAAAAGGTTGCTGTGCTGTGCATTGCTGTGTTGTGTCTAAGAGTAGTGCTGATTTATAAATTGCATTGCTTTCAGTGTGAAAGTGTGTGCTCTAAGAAAAAAAAAAAAAACATATATATATATATATATATATATATATATATATATATATATATATAATTGATCGGCATGACTTACAGTATATTTTTGTATTCCAACTATGTACAGCACTAAATCAGTGTTGGGGTTTAGGCATTAAAGTTGTACGCATTTAAAATATTCAGTCTTAGAATATTTTATTTTAGTCTGTGATGTAAACTAAAGACTATTCTGCCTATTTGGAAAAAAAAGATGATTGCGGCAAAATCGGATTATGAACAACCTCTGTTTTATTTATCTGGAATTAGTTTTTTTATCCACTTTTTGTTGTTTTGGCCACTTTTTATTGAAAGTAATGTAGAGTAAGGAATGCCACTTTACATAATAACTAACACTATAAAAAAGAAATCCTGTTCACTGCAATCTATGCATAGCACTTTCTTACCAGAAGGTGTCAACCAAGAGTTGACTTTTAAGTCTGAATAGTGTCAGAATGTGCAATTCGCACAATACGTTTCTTCCCCAGCCTCCCAGAAGTCATAAAGCTACATTGGTTTATGGGTTGGAGCCGTGGCCTAATGGTTAACGCATGTGCTTATTGAGCTGTGGTGCTCATTCAAGCAAAGTGAGGTTTGAGTGTGGCTAGTTGCAACTCATTTCCCCCCTCTTCTCCCCATAATTTCATGTCTAAGATACTTTCAATAACAGGTCACAAAAAGGTAGAAAAGAAAAAAAGAATAAAAACTAATTGCTTTTCTTTTTTTTCTTTTTTTTGCATAAATGCAATTAATGCAACGTTTGATACATCTGTAGATTATACGTGAGCAGTGTGAGGCTGTGATTGCATGTTTCCTGTCTATAATCTCAGATTCCACAAGACACAGTTCTGGAGATCTGGAAGGGCACTACTGAACAATACTATGCTGAACTGAGCAGGATGACCAAGGCTGGGCACAGGGTTCTGCTCTCTGCCCCCTGGTACATCAATCACATCAGCTATGGACAGGACTGGCGCAATTCCTACGCAGTGAGGCCCCAAAATTTTTCCGGTGTGTGGAGCAGCATGTTAGGCTGGTGATGGGGTCCTATGGTCACCAGTGGGATTTGTTGATGGGTTCTAGGGTAGGGTTTTAACTAAATTGAAGGGACAGTTCACCCAAAAATGAAAATTCTCTCATCATTTACTCACCCTCATGCCATCCCAGATGTGTATGACAGAACACAAATAAAGATTTTTTAGAAGAATATTTCAGCTCTGTTGGTCCATATAATGCAAGTGAATGGTGTCCGGAACTTTGAAGCTCCAATAAGCACATAAAGGCAGCATAAAAGTAATCCTTACGACTCCAGTGGTTAAATCCATATCTTCAGAAGCTGATCAATATTCGTAATTTTTAAATATTCCACTTTGACCGGCTCTCCTTTGCACATTCACGAGAGTTGTTCTTCTTTTGTTTTTTGGCGTTTAGCATTCTCCACCTACTGGACTGTTGTGCAAATATGATTTATTTTTTATTTTCCTTTCCTTTATTTCTCCATTTATTTTTCTCCTCCCTACCCATTAGATGGCGATATGCACAAAGTATGTGAATCGCCAAAAACAGAAGAACTCTTGTGAACGTGCATAAGAGGGTTGTTTAAAAGTTGATTTATAGTAAAGTGTTTCTCACTCACACCTATCATATCGCTTCTGAAGACATGGATTTAACCACTGGTGTTATATGGATTACTTTTATGTTTCATTTATATGCTTTTTGGTGCCTCAAAGTTCTGGCCACCATTCATTGCATTGTATGAACCTTCAGAGCTGAAAAATTCTTCTACAAATCTTTATTTGTCTTCAGAATAAGAAAGAAAGCCATACACATCTGGGATGGCATAAGGGTGAATAAATGATGAGAACATTTTCATTTTTGGATGAACTATCCCTTTAAAGCTCTAAAAGTGAATGTGTTTTCATAGTATAAGCTCCAGTCTGAGATCATGTGTAGTTCAATACAAAAGGTCATTTCTATCAGGAAGACTCGCAGACTTGAGTAAAGTTTTAGATTACATTTATTTGATGAATTTGAAACAGGAATGTAATGTCTCTCTTTGGTGTAAGCCCCGTCTGGTGGTCCGAAGAAGTTGTACTCGGAACCATCAGATCCTGCCGGAGATAGGAGGCAGGGGGCGAGGAGCCTACCCCCGTGCAGGATGGGACTCAACTGGTGGCGGTGGGGTGGTGGAGGTTGCCGTGTTAGCACACTGAAACAGCAATGTGATAGATTGTGAGCAGACTTATTAAGCGATGGCTGACATGTCATTGGCTGACATGTGATTGGCTAGGAGTTACCTAGCTAATGGTGCGGTGATGTACAGCTGCTAGTCTTCCTGCTAAAACCACACTGCGCTTACATTTCTAAACAAAGTTAACTCTAATGAATCAACTACTATCTCAGTTGTTTAGTCTATTGTCTCCTGAAGCAGAGCATACCGAAAATGATTTTATTTGGTTGTTTGAAGTGCAGTGATGGTGTGTTTTTTAGGTCTGTTGTGCTTGGTTGAAGTTGTGTCTTTGTTTCTATGGTTTAGGCACAGAGGAGCAAAAGAAATTGGTGATTGGTGGAGAGGTTGCCATGTGGGGCGAATATGTTGATGCCACCAATCTGAACACTCGTTTGTGGTATGACTAGAAAACAGTCAACATCAGAATCGATTATTGATCGTGCAGGATCTGTACATACTTAGACATATTTGTGATCTGTGCATGTGTGTGGAGGCCGAGAGCTTGTGCTGCAGCTGAAAGGTTGTGGAGTGATGAAGAGAAAACCTTGAATGCAGATCTGGCCTTCCCTCGACTGGAAGAGTTCCGCTGCAAACTTCTGAGGTATTGAAAATATGTTTATCAATCATTATATTTCAGAGCCTTTTCTGTTTTACTTGGACTGTTTATATACAAAATTAATTATTTAAAATGATTTAATTAAATTACATATTGTATATACCATATATTACATAAATAGAATGGTATTACAGTATATATATTGAAATATGCAGTGTATAGTATATAAATATATATATACAAATTTAATACAGTTGGTTGTATTTAACAAAAAAGTTTTTTTAATCTTGTTTGTTTTGCCACAGGCGGGGTATTCAAGCGGAGCCTCTGTTTGTTGGCCATTGTAAACATGAGTATAATAGTTTTTAGAGGTGCATCGGAACTGAAGAGGGGTGTTATTGTGAACTGGAAGCACTGTGTTTGAATTTGCAAAATAAAGTTTTTTTTTTACTCTAACAAATAGTTTTTCTATTACTCATGTGAACTGACTTTTCCAAGTAATGTGAATTTTATTATTCATAAAGATCTATGCAAGAATGCTGGTATTACTGAAGGAATTACTACCCCTTGAATACAGTGGCCCCAAATAGTACAGTATTTGGAGACTGAAGCCACGCTTACTGTAAACATGTTTGAATGTCATTGCATTAAGTCACAAAAACGTCCCATTAAAACGTATGAGAATAAGGATTTACCTGATGTGTGGTGAACAGTGCCAGCACCAGGTAAATGGCTGATGTAAAGTACCTACACATTTAATGAAATCGCCCGCCACTACAACACCAATCCCATTTCACCAGCTACGCAGCAGCAGATCCTATTAACTCTGATGGGGTTTACACATGAGCTAAAGTAGGACACCGTAAGGTGTGAATGGCCAGAACTGTTAGCTACTACTGATACAGACATACGATTAAGCAACCATCTTTTGAATTTCTTGTGGTATTATTTCTTGTGGTATTATCTTTAGGTATAATATTTTTTGGTCACACTTTAAAATAAGGTCATTTGTTAAATGAATTGGGTGTAATGAGCTAATAATGAAAAATAGATTTTTACAAAATGTATTAATCTTGGCTAATTTAAAAAAAATAGAACTGTTCATTGTTAGTTTTTGTTGGTCACTGCATTAAGTATCATGAACAAACAGCGAACAACATACTTTTTACAGCATTTATTAATATTTGTTAATGTTACTTAATGGTTACTAATGCTAACATATATAACTTTTGATCTTAAAAATTTGTTAAAATTGCTGTAAAAGTATTGTTCATTGAGAGTTCATATTAACTAATGTTGTTATCAAATGGAACCTTATTGTAAAGTGTTCCCAAAAATTGCATTAGTAAATGTTAAAATGAACATTTACCAAGATTAATAAAGCTGAATACAATTATGCATATATATATATATATATGTGTGTGTGTGTGTATGTATGTGTACATATATATGTATGTGTATATATATATATACACCGATCAGCCACAACATTAAAACCACTTGCCTAATATTGTGTAGGTCCCCCTCATGCCACCAAACAGCACCAACCCACATCTCAGAATAGCATTCTGAGATGTTATTGTTCTCAACACAATTGTACAGAGCAGTTATCTGAGTTACTGTAGACTTTGTCAGTTTGAACCAGTCTGGCCATTCTCTGTTGAACTCTCTCTTCAACAAGGCATTTCCGTCCACAGAACTGCCACTCACTGGATATTTTTAGTTTTTGGCACCATTTGGAGTAAATTCTAGAGAGTGTTATGTGAGAAAATCCCAGGAGATCAGCAGTTACAGAAATACTCAAACCAGCCCATCAGGCACCAACAATCATCCATGTGATTATCTAATCAGCCAATCATGTGGCAGCAGTGCAGTGCATAAAATCATGCAGATATGGGTCAGGAGCTTCAGTTAATGTTCACATCAACCATCAGGATGGGGAAAAAATATGATCTCTGTGATTTGGACCGTAGCATGATTGTTGAGAAAATTCATTTATTTTTTTGTAGTTGGTAAATTGTTTTTAAAGAGAAGTTATTTTAAATCAACTTAAATTCCCACCTATTAAAAAATATAAAAATTTGAAGTAATACTTTACAGTTAGGTAGTATTTGTTAACATGCATAAATGGATGAGGTATTATGAGCTAAACATTCACAATATTTAACAGTATTTAATAATCTTGGCTAATGCTACTTTACAAAATAAAACAAAATATTAAAATGTATTAAATTATTATTTTATTTTTATTTTTATGTAATAATAAAAAATAATTATTGCTGCACTCTAATCTATGTCTTGGCTAGCACTTTTCTGATGAAATTGAAACTTTGTAATGCAGCATGTTTCATGTTATTGTCTCCTTAAGATGAATGGCTAATGTATCCTTCCTCATTTTTTAAGTGAATAAAAGCATCTGTAAATGTTAAAATACAATTGTTCATTGTGAGTTCATGGTAGTTCATATTGTATAAACTAATGCAACAACTTTAAAATTACAGTATATATTAGTAGGCTATAAGTTGATATTCACATTAACAAAGATCAATAAATGTTGTCATTGTGCTGTTCATTGTTAGGTAATGTTAATTAATGTAGTTAACTAATGTTAACAAATACAGACTTTTTGTAAAATATTACCAAATTTGAAAATAAATTAAATATTTTTTGTATACTGTAAAATATAAATAATAAGTGCCTAGGCATGTACTATTTAATAATTATGTATCATACAAAATATATTAGCAGTTCTAGTTTGTATAAAATATTATCTATTACACATATTTAGCAAATGAAAATTTTTTACATTTTAATTTGAGCAGCAGTTGTCATTATTGTGTGTCCTTTAATTTTTTTCTTAGTTATCTTTGTTAATTGTCTTGATCCTTTTTTGATGATTCAGCAACAATTCCCAATTGCCCACAATAAATAAGCCTCCCTATCCCTTGCTCAGCACTAACATGGACTTTTAACTTAAGTCCTCCTAATGTTTAAGTTACTTGCCAAAATGAGCTTACATGCATTTGATATTTACTTAGACAATTGATTTTCTCATTGACGGTATTATGCTGCCGCTAGCAGATGGCAGGGATCGGCTAATCCCAGAAGGCAATGATGCCGCCCCATTGCAAAACCGGCCCTTTTTGGTTCCCTTACCCTTCTACTGTACCTACATGCCCAGCCTAATTTCTGAGGCCCATTGCTTAGGGACTGACCCCAATATGACCTTTCATTTGTTTATAGATGTGTATGTCAGACAGGACCAAAACATGGAAAGGGGATCTTAGATTACTCATAATGACCCATATGGCATTCGATATTTTAGGATATAGCCCGTTTTTGCAGTAAACAGCTCATTTAGGGCGTATCTCAAACCTGTTATTGAACAAGGAGAATTAGATATTACAAAGGCCTATTTATAGATTAATTATGTATCGTGAGCAAAAGAATACCCATTCATAAACAGCCTAAGAGGTTTCCCGCCAAATCGTTTCTCGCTTGGCAAGCAAGTTGCAATTTCACTGACAGTTAACGTAGATTCAGAAATCTAGTTAATGACCTTATTAGTTAATAAGTGCTTAAACTATGCATGTTGTTTTGTGCCAAGTTTTTCTCTGCAGCCCATTCGTACAAGTTTCAACCTAACCATATGGCAGCTTGTGTCTATTAATGTGTTTAATCCTGAACACAAAGATTAATCACGATGAGTCATATAAATCTCTGGGCTCCTTCCACCATGACAGGGGTATTAGGGCTTTTTCTGAATATGGTAAATGACCCTAATTAGATTTTGGAGCTTATTAATTATTAATTTTGTGATTAGAGCATATTATTGGCATCAGTATGACATAATCCACATTGTAAGAAGGACAACAATTACATTGTTTCACTCAGTTCACTTAGAAGTAAAGTACAGTATAGTATCTTGTATGAATAATAGCTACAAGCTGAAAGGAAGTTGCAGGATAGAGATATTGATTTGTTCACCCTTTTGGGACAGTTTGTTTTCTTGAAGACTCACATCCGTGTCCTAGTGATAATCCCTTCTCTGTCTAATTTACTTTGTTCAGTGATCTGTGTATAGTTTGTTAAGACAACAGACACTCATCTATGGTTTAAGCCATAAAGCCATACTGACAATTGTGCAGATTCTTTGTATGCAGAAACAGTTTGCTGTATTTGTAACCTTATGCTATATGTTGTGGGACAAGTTAAGCACCATATAGCAATATAAATGTGTGGGCTACACTGATGCATCAGTAGTGAAAATAATCACCCTCTTGTTTCAACAGGCACATGTTCTTGCACACTCTAAAAGTTAGTCTCACTCTTTGACAAGAGCTGACATTCAAGGAGATTATACACAAAGCGCCTTATGTGATGCACGGAGATGTGAACTTATGTCAATATGCCTTCAAGGACATTCATTCCCATCACCTGGTTTCACCTGCTGAGTACACGCGGGTTGTTTCTGCTGCACAGGTGTCTCCTCTTTTTCTTAGTGTTTCAATTTTTCCATCGCCTATCCTATGTTTACATTCACTGTCCCATTCCTCATAAAGAGGAACCTGCCAAAATCAACAAAATAAATAAATTCATAAATAATAAACACCATTATGTATTTTAATACATTTAAATATTGTGATGATTGATATTAATTCATTTAAATGTATTTATTTAAATAACAATTGGGTATTAATAATAATAATAACTGTTGATATTTAATGAAGTAACTAAAATACAGATTTTTTTATTGAAAGACAGCAATCAATTTAGCATGTTCTGCATATTGTTTTTTTCCACAGTTATTTAGTTATTTATTATATTGATTATACATTTTATTATATTGATTATGATATTTATTATTTTGCTGTATTTGTACTTAATGCATTTATTTCTATAATTATTTGTATATGTTTTGGCTAATTTATTTAGTTATTTATTGTTTTGTTTTTTATTATTTTTATTATTACTATGATTATATTAATATATATACAATGGCAAGAAAAAGTATGTGAACCCTTTGGAATTACCTGCATTTATACATTTGTCTTAAAAAAATGGTTTGATCTTCATCTAAGTTCCAGTAATGTACAAACACAATCTGTTTTAACTAATAACACACAAATTACTGAATACATTCAAACATTCACAGTGAAGGTTGGAAAAAGTATGTGAACCCCTAGGCTAATGATGTCAACCTAAGCTAATTAGAGTCAGGGGTTGGCAAACCTGGCATTCAATTAATGAAACGAGATTGGAGTTGCGGGTTAAAGCTACTTTGAATCTTTAAAGCTACTTTAAGTTTGCAATTCACAGAAATCATCTGCAGATGTGGACCATGCCTCACAAAAAAGAGATCTCAGAAGAACTACGATCAAGACTTATTGCTTTGCATAAAGCTTGAAAAGGTTACAGAGTAATCTCAAAGAGCTAGATACCCACCTGTCCACAGTTAGACAAATTATCTATAAAGGGAGATGATTTGGTACTGTGGCTACTCTCCCTAGAAGTGGCCGTCCAACCAAGTTGACTCAAAGAGAACATTGCAGAATGCTCAGTGAGGTAAAAAAGAACCCTAGAGTGACAGCTAAAGACTTGAAGGAATCATTGAAACTGGTTAACATCTCTGTTCATGAGTCTACTATATGGAAAACATTTAACAGGCATAGTGTCCATGGCAGGACGCCACGAAGGAAGCCGCTGCTTTCCAACAAAAACATTGCTGCACGCCTGAAGTTTGCCAAAGATCACCTTGACACTCAGGTTGAATTGTTTGGGAAGATCACGCGGCACTACATATGGCGTAAAAAGGGCACCGCATACCAACATGAAAACATGGAAGTAAATCCACTAGAGAATGGCTTCAAAAAAATAAATTCCACCTTTTGGAGCAGCCCAGACAGAGCCCAGATCTTTACCCAATAGAGATGCTGTGGAATGACCTCAAGAGAGCCGTTCACACCAGACTATGGTTGAGCTGAAGCAGTTCTGTAAGGAAGAATGGTCCAAAATTCCTTCTGAACGTTGTGCAGGTCTAATCCGCAGCTACCGGAAACGCTTGGTTGAGGTTATTGCTGCCAAAGGAAGATCAGTTAGTTATTAAATCCAAGGGTTCACTTACTTTTTCCACAGAACTTTGAATGTTTAATGGGATGTGTTCAATAAAGACATGAAAGATTATAACTGTTTGTGTGTCGTCATTTCTTTTTATTTGTTTTGTATAGCGCTTTTCACAACACACACATAATTTCAAAGCAGCTTTACAGAAAATGAAACTGTAATATCTATAAAGTCTTAGAGTTATCATTGTGTAGTTTGATAAAATATGATTTTTAAATAAGTTAAAAATAAGTAATTAAATAATAATTGTATTTAGAACCCCTGTGAGCAAGCTGAAGGCGACTGTGGCAAGGAACACAAAACTCCATAAGATGTTGGTTAATGGAGAAAAATAACTTTGGGAGAAACCAGGCTCACTGTGGGGGCCAGTTCCCCTCTGGCTAACATCATGAATATAATGCAAATATTACTTATTTATGTGCAGTGCAAGTCATGGTTTAAAATTATTAAACTAAATAAGTGTTAAGGGCCAGTGTTTAAACAAAGATTTTGTAAGAACTGTAAGATTAATGACTAATGTCTTTGAAGTCCATCTTGGATTAACTGCAGAAGTTCAAATAGATGCATTGTCCTTTGCTAGCTGGCTGATGAAGGCTTTTGTTGGCAGTTAAATGATAGTCTATGTATTCCATTTCAAGAGTGTAGTCTATCAATAGACAATATGTCAATAGTGTGTTGTTAGCTTATGCACAATGTGTTTGCCTATACTTGTGACTTTGATGACCAATTAGTGCAGAAAACCAGCTAATTCCAAAGGGTTAACATACTTCTCCCCGCTGTATATTAATTAATTGTATTAATTAACTGATGTAGTTATTTATGTATTAATTTAATTTATTAAATATTTATTTATTTATTTACTTATGCATGCAGGTATGGTTGTGCATATCGTCATGTTGGCATGATGCATTTTTGCAGATGGCTTCAGAGAGCTTTTCATTAAGTTTTACCCTAAATATTGACTGTATGGATCAGCGAGCAGCCCTTCCACTCGTGGTAGAATGCGCGTGACGCGTGTCGGGTCAGCTGTCAGTGAGCACGTCCCCTGTGAGCAGCAGTGATGATGGCAGGGGTTGCTGCTCTGGATCCCCTGAGCAGTCTGAGCCTCATCAGTGGGCTCAGAACATGAGCAATCTGACAGTGATCCGCCCCAGCGCAGTGCATTCTGCTGATGGCAGCAGCGTTTCGGCCTGCGCGGCATCTGTTTACTGTCAGAGATCTAGGTCAGGCCATGCTTGAGGCAGAGTAACGGTGTGTGCCACTCCCCATTCTGTTCTCCAGAACTGTCTATAATCACCACAATCCTAAGCCTCTGTTTGAATATTTGCACTATAGCCTACCTAACTACCAAACTAACTAAAAAAAATAAATAAAAAAAACACATTTTATAAACATTTATTTTATTTTTTCACAGCAAAAACACATTTACATATCTTGTTTAATAAAAAACCTCTTGACAAAATGTACTGCCAACTGCCAACCACTGAGTTGATCAAATTTGTGCATACTTAATAAGATTGTCTAATTTGCATATTATACACTTTTAAACAAGTTTTAATTGTAAATAAAAGTTTATACAAATGCGCAATACAGAAAAAACAAATCATCTCAAAACTAATCAGTTTTCAACGCCAGATATGGAGCTTACAATCTGCCGATTATAAATAAATAAAAGCAGTGATAAAAATGAAAATTAAAACCTCATTAAACATTTCATTTTCACAAAGTGTCTGCAAAATATTTGGCAAAATTAAAAATGAAATTAAAATCATTTTCATCATTACAGTGACAATGCATCATCCCTGTCAAATTAAAAACTAAAATACAATTAATTTGACATTTTATTTTCACTCCAATCTTGAGGAAAAACTGCCAGATTTAAAAGGCAAATGTGAAAAAGAAATTGCATATTAATATTTTTCTAAAGAATTTTCTTGAGGTTCATGTGACGCCATGCAAGGGGCAGACGTGTGAGCGATGAGCTCTTGCCACTTTGCTAAATTTTTTATTATTTTCATGATATAATCTGGTGAATTTTAATACACCCAGTTACACATTTGCTCTTTGATGCAAAACATGGCAAAGAAGTCAAAATCCTCGGGCTCTGGAGACATTAAAAGACACTTACAGGTTCAAGATGAAAGCCCAGACAGGCCTGTGGACCGGGGACTCAATTTGGATGGCGCAGCGGGAGAGGTGATCCAGCGTCAGTAGACCAATATGTCGATGATGTTGACGAAGATTCTTGCTGACTTGGAGGATCTCGCTGTAACACGTCGATCGATTACGGCGATGGAAATGGCATTCTCTGAGCTAGTTACAAGAGTGACTGATGTTGAGAGACGAATAGATTTTTTTGGAATCTTCGGAGAGGGAATTAACTGCTAATCCGCCCGTGACCAAAGTTGATTTGGAACATCTCCTTGAAAAGCTTGAAGATCTTGAGAATAGAAGCCGCAGGAATAACGTTCGAATTGTTGGAATTCCTGAGCATGAGGAGGGCTGAGATATGGTGAAATTCCTAGACGAGATTTTCCCGAGTCTGCTCGACATAACAGGCCACAAGCTGGAAATCGAGCGAGCTCACAGTGTCTCAGCTCTCAGATTTGCTGAGGGAGAAAGGCCCCGATCGATTCTGACCAGATTTCTGAGATCATCCGATAAAGATCTTGTATTGTGCCAGGCGAGGAGCAAAGGGAAGCTTTCTTGGAAGAACCATAATATTTTCTTGTTCCCGGACTTTGCGAGTCTAAATTGTAAATGGGTTGGGGCACCCCATAAAAAGAAGGAAGGTTATTACTTTTCTTAAACGTAAGAAATATGATATAGTGTTTCTTCAAGAAACACATCTCTCCACGCAGGAAGCTGAAAAATTTGGGAAGATATGGGGTGGACATGTTTTTTTTTAGTGCTGGCTCAATTAAGAGCAAGGGAGTCATTATATTGGTAAATAAACATCTACAATTCAAATGTCTCAAACAGATTAAAGATAAATTAGGAAGAGTAATTATTGTTTTAGCTGAAATTCAAGGGCAAAGGTTGATTTTGGCTAATATTTACACACCTAACGTTGATGATCAAGGTTTTTTTTTATAGATCTTGAAGGGATGTTGCAAGCTGCTGGCACCCCTCATGATATAATACTGGGAGGAGACTTTAATCTTTTGATGGAGTCAGTCCTTGATCATAGTGAAACAAAAGTGTGTAAGCCCCCTAGAGCAACACTGACGCTTCACAGGATGTGTAAAAATCTTGGTCTTACAGATATTTGGAGACTTTTGAACCCATCTGGTGGGGACTATACATTTTTTCATCAGTCCATAAGATTTATTCTAGAATAGATTTTTTTTTTATATCCAAATCCCTCATTTCATCTGTTGTTGATTGCTCAATTGGAAATATCTTAGTCTCAGATCATGCTCTGGTGAGTTTAAAGGTGTTGCCATATACAGAGAAAAAGAAATCATATAGCTGGCACCTTAATGTGTCCCTTGTGCAAAATCCTGATTTCCAACAAATGTTAAAGACTGAAATCAATGTTTATATGGAGACCAACTGGTCCTCAGTATCCTCTGTGGGCGTGGCTTGGCAGACACTTAAGGCGGTTCTTAGGGGTCGGATCATACAGTATGCCTCATTCATTAAAAAATCCAAAGCACAAGAACTTGTGGAGTTGGAAGGAAATATTAAAAGTGCAGAGGCAGAGCTGAAGCGCCGTATGTCATCTGTTGGCCTCAGAGAATTGACCCGATTGAAATGTAGATATAATACTATTTTGTCACGGAAAGTGGAGTTTTGGTTATTCAGGGCAAGACAGTCATACTTTGAGTTGGGTGACAAAGCAGGAATACTTTTGGCTAGATATATAAAGCAGAGAGAGTCTTTTTCTATCATTCCCTCAGTGAAATCTGCTTGTGGTGAAATATTTACCTTGGCTATTGATATGAATAGTGCCTTTAAAGAGTTCTATCTTGATCTCTATGGTTCCACGTCTTCATCTACTGATGAAGATATTAGGAACTTTGTGGAACCATTAGATCTCCCTAAACTGACGACTGTGCAAAAAAATTCTCTTGATTCTGAGATAACCTTGGAGGAGCTTGATGAGGTAATTAAAGCCATGCCTACAGGCAAGGCTCCGGGGCCTGATGGCTTTTCCTCTGAGTTTTTCAAATCTTATGATACAGAACTGGCTCCACTTTTGTTAGAAGTTTATACGGAATCATTAAAGAACGGAAAGCTTCTGCCAACCATGACACAAGCCCAGATCAGTCTGATTCTAAAAAAGGACAAAGATCCAAGCGAGTGTAAAAGTTACCGCCCAATTTCCCTGATCCAGTTAGATGTAAAAATTTTGTCCAAAAATCTGGCTAATCGATTAAGTAAAGTTATGACATCACTTATACATATAGATCAGGTGGGGTTTATTCGAGGCCGTAGCGCTTCTGATAATATTAGGCGTCTCATCAATATCATGTGGTCAGTAGCGAATGATCAATTTCCGGTTGCTGCCATCTCTCTTGACGCTGAAAAGGCATTTGATATGGTAGAATGGGATTATCTTTTTAAGATTTTGGAAAGGTATGGGTTCGGGAGTACATTTATTGGTTGGATTAAGTTACTTTATAGACACCCTGTAGCAGCGGTGCAAACAAATGGGTTAATTTCAGATTATTTTACTCTGGATAGGGGCACCCGGCAGGGTTGCCCTCTTTCCCAATTATTGTTCTGTCTTGCCCTGGAACCGTTAGCAGCCGCGATAAGAAAGGAAGATGATTTTCCAGGGGTGACGGCGGGAGGTGTGACGCATAAGCTTCTGTTTCACGCATATGATATTTAATTATTCGCCTCCGACCCTACTAGATCTATGCCTTGCCTCCACAGAATTATTAACTCCTTTTCCAAATTCTCAGGATACAAAGTCAATTGTTCTAAATCCGAAGCTTTGGCTTTGACAGCGTACAGTCCAGTAACGGCCTTCCAGCTGGGTGCCTTCCAGTGGCCCAAACAGGGAATTTAGTATTTGGGAATTTTATTCCCAGCAAATTTGTCTGATTTAGTCAGAGTTAATATTGATCCCTTAATAAAAAGGTTTTCGAATGATGTGGACAGGTGGGCTTCATTACACTTATCGATGATTGGGATGGTTAATGTTATTAAAATTAATTGTATTCCAAAATTTAACTACCTGCTACAGTCTCTCCCTGTAGATGTCCCCCTCTCTTATTTCAAGCAATTTGAGAGCATAGCGAAGTCCTTCATTTGGAATGGTAAACGTCCCAGGTTAAATTTCAGTAAATTACATAGGCTGATTGACAAAGGTGGGTTAGGCCTACACAAGATTTTATTTTATTATTATGCATTCAGTCTTAGACATTTTGTTCATTGGTCGCTTCCACCTGAGAGAGCTCCTCCCTGGTTTTGTATTGAAAAGGAAGTTCTTGCCCCTATCTCGCCACTGCAAAGCCTTTCGATTAAACTAGCTGGAGAGGTTAAGTCGCACCCCGTTATTTTGCATTTGCACTCGATATGGACAAAAGTGTCCAGAGTGTTTAATTCTGATATTTATTTAAACGTAGCCTCAAGCATATGGCTGAACCCTAAACTATGTATTAATAAGTCCCCTTTCTGTTGGTCAGATTGGATTGTGAGGGGGGTTAATACACTTGGTGACCTGTATGAGGGTGGAGTATTGAGATCTTTTGAAAATTTTATTCAACATTTTGGGATTCCCAGATCTCAATTTTATAAGTATTTACAGCTGCGCCACCTGCTCTGCTCTGTTTTTGGGAGTAGCATACACCCCCCTAGAGCGGCAGATACTCTGGAAGTGGTGATTGCTGCTTTTGGGAAGGGTCATGAGGCATTAGTGTATTACTCCCTGTTAATTCAGAGTCTGGGGGACGGAGCTTTAAATTCTCTCAAAAGATTATGGGAGAAAGATTTAAACTTGGTATTGGAGTAGGGAGTGTGTGCAAGGATTCTAAAAAACATAAAGTTTGCATCTAGAGATGCGAGGATTCACTTATGCAATTTAAGATTTTACATAGATTTTATTGGACCCCCTCTAGATTGTATAGGCTTGGTCTTAAGGACACACCCATCTGCTGGCGATGCCATACTGAAGATGGAGACACCATCCATGTTTTTTGGGGGTGCCTTAAGATCCAAGAATTTTGGCTGAAGGTGCAAAGTTTTGTGTGTGATGTGTTGGGCACTCAGGTCTTGTTCTGCCCCAGACTCTGTATTTTGGGAGATGGGGAGGTCATGGATTTGGTAGATAAGTACATGAAGGACTGGGTTTTGACCAGTATGATGATTGGTAGGCAGGTTATTTTGAGGAGTTGGAAGTCAGATGGAGCACCCTCGTTCCCGGAGTGGTGCGCGGAGATGGGGAGGGTGGCTGCCTTCGAGGAGGGGTCGAGCATTAGGATGGGGGTTAGGGAATCTTACAATAAGAAATGGGGCAATTATTTAGCATTTTTGAGGGAATCTCGAGGTGGGGTAGTGGAGGAAGTAATTTAGAGTTTCGGTTTTTTTTAGTTTTTTTTATTATTATAATACTTGATTATTGTATGTTATTTTATGTTGTTGTTTTAGTTTTCTGTGTGTGTGTCTATATTCTATTGACCACAGGGGTGTTCATGGGGGGTTCAGGGTGGGTTGAGAATTTGTTAGGGGGAGGGGATATAGTGGGGGTTTAATGTTTAAAGTGTTTGATTCATTATATAGATGTTGTTGTATTTTTTGGTGTTAATTTATGAATCAATAAAAATAAAAATAAAAGATTCAGAATTATTTGCATGACATTCTGGGCATTCAAATTTTACTCTGCCCTAGACTTTGCATTTTGGGTGATGGGGAAGTTATAAATTCGGGCGACAAATACATAAAAAATTGGGTTCTGACTGGCGTGATGACCGGTAGACAAATTATTTTAAGGGGATGGAAGTCAGACGGAGCGCCACCATTTCCGGAGTGGTGTGTGGAGATGGGGAGGGTAGTGGCTTATGAGAAGATGATAGATAGAAGGCTGTTTTTTCAGGAAGTGGGGTAGGTATTTGGCAGTTTTGGAGGACTCTAGGTGAAGGGATGAGGAGGGAGATATTTAGTTTAACTATGTAGGTTTATTATATATTTTATTATTTATTTATTTTTATTTATTTATTTTCTATTTTATTGTTTGTGTGTGTGTATTATTTTATGTGACCACAGGGGTGTTCTTTGAGGTAGGGTGGGGTTGGTGTTTGGGGAGGAATGTTAATGAATGTTAAAAGTTAAATGTTGATTCGGTGTGTATATGTTGTGTTTTTCTCTGTTGTGTTTTTTCTTTGAATCAATAAAAAATGTTAATTACAAAAAATAATTTTCTTAATGTTAACGCAAAAATGGTGTCATAATTGAAATTAAAAAGCAAAGTTCAGTTCCCCTTCTGTCACTCACTCGACATTGTGTCGATGTAGTGACACTAGGGGTCGTCCTTGGGAGTCCCAAACACCTCAGATCTTTGAGAAAAGGCCAATGAGAACTGGCGAGTGGAATTTGCATGCCACTACCCCGGACATACGGGTATAAATGGAGCTGGCTCGCAACGACTCATTCAGATTTTTTCTTCGGAGCCGAGCGGTTGCACTATCAGCGAGCTGAATACTACTGCTGTTCCATTCACCTCTTAAGAAGCGTATGCTGTTGGATATATGGCACATTTCCAGCGGCTTTCTCTCCTTCTGCACGACGAGTGCAGGTTTCGCCCCTGGGCACATCGACAGTGCTAAAAGTGTGTATATTTCTGCTAAAGAGTATATTTTCTCTATTAGGGCACACACATTGACATTGAACATCTTTTTAAAGACACGTCTTTATAAGGATGCCTTTCCGTCATTGTGTGATTCCTGGATGCGTTTGCTATCTCTTCGCTTCCGACGGCCACGGGCGCTGCCTCACGTGTCTGGGCAGCGATCACACTGAGGCAGCGTACGTGGATGGTTCATGTTCTCATCGCAAGAATATGACCATGGCAACGTTGCGGTCGCGGCTTTCTTTCTTCTGGGGGAAAGCCGCTTTAGCTGCCTCCCGCACCTCGCCTTTTACCTCCGGGTACGAGGTCAGCCCTGGCTGGCGCTGGAGGCGATTTGGGGGCTTCAATGGGCGTGGCTCCACCAGGTAAATCCCCGCGGACCTCCCATTCCCCAGTATGCTCGTTTGCCCCCGGCGAGTTCCGAGAGGAGACCAGCTCGCCCCAGGGCCAGCTTAGTGTCCCTTTTGGAGCTCCGGAGCGGGATGAGTGCTCAATCGCTGCATCGGAGAGCGTACTGGCGATGTCAGATGCCGAGGACTCGACTGGGCTGCCACCTTCGGGTCGGCCCGCCCAGTCTGATGCTGATGGCGAGATGATCGCCATACTTTCCCGGGCCACGTGTGTGTCGGGTCGGAGTGGAACCTTCCACCCTCCCCTAAGCCCTCGCAGCTAGATCACTGGTTCCTGGGTTCGGGGCGCCGCTCTCAGCTACGCCCCCCCCCCCCCCGGTCCCTTTCTTCCCGGAAGTGCACGACGAGCTGACAAGGTCGTGGAGGGCACCTTTTTCTGCCCGAAACCGACCTCCCAGCTCGTCTGCTCTCACTACCCTCGATGGCGGGGCAGACCATGGGTAAACGGAGGTCCCTCAGGTGGATAAGGCGGTTGTGGTGCACCTGTGCCCGCAAAGTGCAGCCACCTGGCGGGATCGCCCGGCACTCCCTTCCAAGGCCTGTAGGACGACGTCGTCTCTGATGGCCAAAGCCTACAATACCGCTGGTCAGGCTGCCTCTGCCTTGCATGCCACAGCCCTCCTGCAAGTACTCCAGGCCAAGGCGCTAAAGGAACTGCACGTGGGTAATCCTGATCCCAATGTGATGCAGGAGCTGTGCTCTGTGACCAACCTCACCCTTGGAGAGATGAAGGTCACGGCACGAGCACTCGGGCAGGTGATGTCCACCCTCGTGGTCCAGGAACGCCACCTGTGGCTGAATCTAGTCGAGATGAGGGACGTGGACAAGGTTCGCTTTCTCAACGCCCCCATCTCCCAAGATCGGCCTATTCGGCAACACCGTCGAGGACTTCGCCCAGCAGCTGTTGCCCAGCAGCTGACACCCCCCACCTCACGGGCCAGCATGAGGACCCAGAAGGCTCCTAAGCGCCCCTGAGACGGACGACCCAGGGAGCGAGATGTCTGCTGCAAACCCGGAGCTGGTATCCAGACCACTCCATCCCCCGGTGGAGGGCCGGGAGGTAAATCCTTGGTTTCCTTTTCTTTTATGTTTGCCACACCCCGAATGGGCTGCTGTACCCACATTCTCAAAAGAGCAGTTTTCTCACTTCCTGGGTCACATAGCCAGTGTTTACAACCGCCGTTATCACGGCAACTGGGCACTGAGCACCTGCGACTTAGACGCCATGAACGCGGGCTCCACGCCTTCACACGTCCGGTCGCACCACACTCACCCCCACGGCCAGGTGGTTATGACGGACTACGAGGACGGTCAAAAAGTCCATCCTCCCCCGTCGCTGACGCCCCGATGCCGGGTACATGGAGCAAGGTAAGTGCTTCAAGTGTCCCCTCAGAGCAGCCACGAGTTCGAGACGAAGCGAGGCTCCTCGACGTGGCATCCCCTGCTCCCTCCTGCCGCGAGGCCCCACACACAGGTATGTTAAACGCAATTGTCCCCTTAGTGCCCCTTGCCTGGAGCTTGGACGCGTGGCTAGCGCTTTCCAACCAGTCACGGTGGTTGGCTAGGACCATCTGACTCGTCTGCGCAATTCAGTTCACCAGACGTCCGCCCCGGTTCAGCAGCATCTGCTTCACTTTGGTGAGGGGCGAGAACGCTGCCACTTTGCGTGCGGAGATCTCGACCCTTCTGCGCAAGGGCGCGATAGAGCCTGTCCTCCTTTTGCCGTTGATCTGGGACAAGCATGTGTTGGTCCGGATGGACAACACAGTGACAGTAGTGTATATAAATCGCCAAGGTGGCTTACGCTCACGTCACATGTTGCAACTCGTCCGCCATCTCCTCCTATGGAGTCAGCGGCGACTGAGGTCACTGCGGGCCACTCACATCCCAGGCAACCTCAACGCCACAGTGGATGCGCTGTTGTGGCAGGTGACGCTTAGGGCAGAGTGGAGACTCCACCCCCAGGTGGTCCAGCTGATTTGGAGTCAGTTCGGCAAAGCACAAGTAGATCTATTTGCCTCCCGAGAAACTTCCCACTGCCCGCTCTAGTATTCTCTGATGGGGGCCCCCCCTTGGTCCAGACACGCTAGCACACAGCTGGCCCCGGGGGCTGTGCAAGTATGTGTTTCCCCCAGTGAGCCTACTTGCACAGACCCTGTGCAAGGTCAGGGAGGACGAGGAGCAGGTCACCCTCGTGGCCCCGTATTGGCCCACCCAGACTTGGTTTTCAGACCTCACGCTTCTCGTGACAGCCCCTCCCTGGCGAATTCCCCTGAGGAAGGACCTTCTTTCTCAGGGACAGGGCACCAGCTGGCGCCCAGACCTCTGGAACCTCCACGTCTGGCCCTTGGACGGGATGCAGAAGACCTAAGTGGCCTACCACCAGCAGTGGTAGACATGATCACTCAGGCCAGAGCTCCCTCCACGAGGCAGCTTTATACCCTGAAGTGGCGTCGGTTCAAGAATTGGTGTTCTTCCCGAACTGAAGACCCTCAGAGATGCACAGTCATGTCAGTGCTTTCCTTCTTGCAGGAGAGGCTGGAGGAATGGCTGTCCCCCTCCACCTTGAAGGTGTATATGGCCGCCATAGCAGCACACCACAATACAGTGGACGGTAAGTCCTTAGGGAAGCATGACATGATCATCAGGTTCCTGAGAGGCACCCGGAGGCTGAATCCTCCTAGGCCATGCCTTTTCCCCTCATGGGATCTCTCCGTGGTGCTCCTGGGCCTTCGCGGAGCCCCTTTGAGCCGCAAGAGTTAGTCGAGTTGAAAGCCCTCTCCTTGAAGATGACCCTCCTGATTGCGCTCACCTCCATCAAGAGGGTCGGGGACCTGCAAGCATTCTCTGTCAGCGATACCTGCCTGGAGTTCAGTCCGGGTGACTCTCACGTAATCCTGAGACCCCGGCCGGGCTATGTGACCAAGGTTCCCACAACCCCCTTCAGGGATCAGGTGGTGAACCTACAAGCGCTGCCCCAGGAGGAGGCAGACCCAGCCCTGTTGTTGCTGTGTCCAGTACATACTTTGCGCATCTACTTGGATCGCACGCAGAGCTTTAGATGCTCTGAGCAGCTCTTTGTCTGCTTTGGCGGACAGCGGAAAGGGAAATGCATCGCTATGGCATACCAGGCCCAGGCTGTGTCCGCCCCTTCGGGAATACGAGCACACTCCACAAGGAGTCTGGCATCCTCGTGGGCACTGGACCATGGCACCTCTCTAGCAGACATCTGCAGGGAAGCGGGCTGGGCAACACCCAATACCTTCGCAAGATTTAACAATCTCCGGGTTGATCCGGTTTTGTCCCGTGTTCTGTCAGGTACGTACAGGTAAGTTCAGGAATACGGCCAGCTGGCCAGGTGTATCGCTTGCGTATAGCGCCTTTGCCCTCCAAAGAGGTGAAGATGTGCGGTTCTTTTCCCATGTGAGTTCATGAACCCGTGAACCCTGGATGTCCTTCCTCCCTAGCCCTGTGGCTTGTGAATTCAGTGGAGGAATTCACAGCCGGAACCAGTATGTGTGCTAATATGCCCTTACTGAGGTAGGTGCTCCACAGGTGCTGGTTACTCTGGTAACTGTGATATATTTTCCGCAGTACGGTCTCCCTGTCGGCAGACCTGCGTCTCCCTTCGACAGAGCCCTCTCTGTCCCGGTCGCTGTGTTTGTAGAGCTCCTCCCCTTTCAGGCAGGACCTACCACTGCGCCTCTTCCATGTGCGGCTCTGAACACAGATGGTGTGCTTGCCACATTTTACCTCCCCACCGGGCAGGATGTGGTCTCTGTGGGGTCTTTTCCCCCTGAAAGAATAGGATAGGAAAAGAACACCTTCCCCGGTGCATATATTGAGCACTAAAATGGCCCCAGCCGAATAACTGAATACTCTGTGGAGAGAAAACATAGAGAGAAAAGGCCGCGGCTGGCGTGGCCTGCTTCCATACTAGATACGTCTCTCCCCCCATCAGGGAACAGAGGTTACGACAGTAACCGAGATGTTTTAATTTTATTTTTAAGCTCCATAGCCAGGCGGTTAGATTATTAATAAAATATCTTAAAACATCTATTTATTCTAATAAATGTAAGTATCTACACTATTTTGCAATGCTACAATATAATGACCAAACTTAAAAAGAAAAACAACATAAAAATAATAGCCAACTGAATTTATAAAACATTAAAATGTTCCTTTACATTTTTAAAATGAGGCCAAATCACATGCATTTATATACAAAAGTGTTTTAGTAAATGTTTAGTTATTTATCAATATTTAGTAAACAACTGTTTCACAAAAAACACTCTGAATTGTTGATCAAATTTGTACATATTTAATAAGATAATACCTAATTTACATATAGTAAAATATTAAATGAGTACAATACAAAAAAATACAAATCATCTCAATGCAAAAAAGGCCTTGTTTTTATTTTTGTTTTCAT
This sequence comes from Myxocyprinus asiaticus, assembly GCF_019703515.2. Taxonomy (NCBI): domain Eukaryota; kingdom Metazoa; phylum Chordata; class Actinopteri; order Cypriniformes; family Catostomidae; genus Myxocyprinus; species Myxocyprinus asiaticus. Next base: position 22,237,756 of record NC_059389.1, on the reverse strand, counting down.
ATGGGAAGCAGGACACATTTTAGCCTATTTACCTGTAACCTCCCCCAAGTTAAATATATTTTAATATAAAAATACATATTTATAGTAAAGATATTTATATAATATACGGTATAAAAAATATTTGATTTTTATTTTACTGTATAACAGTTTCCTGATATTTTAAGTCAGTAAATTAGATTTTTACCTTAGATAGACAGACAGACAGACAGACAGACAAGACAGAGAGACAGATATCTATCTGATAGATAGATAGATAGATAGATAGATAGATAGATAGATAGATAGATCGTCTACAATAGTCACTTAAAAGTATTCTTAATGAGATGACTTGTTATGTTGTCTTCTGCGTGAAGTGTCTTACATCAACAGCTTTCTCCTGACGTATAGGGAGCCTAATCTGTTGCATTCATGGTCCCAGCGCAGGCACTACAGCATGGTTATGTAACCCCCATCGAGTTACACTGTCAGCATTGCACAGATCAGACTCTAAACGCCTTAAATGTGCCCTATGAATGGTCTGCTACACTAAACCTGTTGAAATGAAATGGCTTTGCGATCAATGTGTGTCTCTAGTTACTTAAGGGATGTTATTTTCACAAATATATTATGTCATTTGAATGTCATTGTTTACAGTTGCTGAATGTAAATGTACAGACAGTGATTGCAGTTTTCACTGATATAATAAAGTTTTGCAAGATTTTTTTACAAGATACTTGTACATATCTGGAATATATTTCATAATACTAAAAAACTGGCAGTTTTTTTTATTTTTTATATGTAACATATATTTAAATTATAGAGGAATTTGAAATGTGTACATATAGTATAAGCCAAATATAAGAACTATATATTTGAACTATAATGTTATATATCTGTTCATACATTATATGGCCATATATCCGATTTATCTATGCGATATATAATTTGAACTGCAATGCATGCTTAGTCTAGTAAATAACCTTCATGTTAAATGATCCAGAGTTGAACTTAAACCTGGCCAGTAAACCTTATCAGTCATGTATAATATTCCTGCTATTTTTAGGACAATCTAATGGTAATCTCTGCTCTGCTCATCTAAGCAAGTCTTATCCTAAAAAGCCACTAGGAACATTATGCATTATTGCCACCTGCTAGTTACATAAACGCAGTTAATGCCGACCTGTTGTGACAGGCATCGGCCCGCACTGGTGTGAAGCACACGCTCAGGTGTGTCAATCACACATGACATCAACAGGAATGTGTCATGCGCCCAGCTTTTGTTCTGGACACTTACAGTCACATGTTTTGACACTCCTGTTTTCAGCTCTTACTCTTTCAGGCAACACGCAGCCTATAAACAAATGAGAGCGAGCCAACAAGACAATAAAGTAGGCACACTGCCATTTAAAACAAAACTCTTACACCTATTTTCAACTTTTTTGTGTGTTTAAATTGGCACTGTGGCCCCAGAAAGCATTTGGACACTTAAACCAGAACTCAACATTTATTAATGTCATTGAATTTGATTAGATGCATTAAATGTAATTATACAATATCAGAAATAAAACAACAAAAATCTTAACACTTTCTGAATGTCAAACATTAGTGTAACATGTCTACACCTATGGTTATTCTGTTAGGATACCTGTGTGAACCTCAGAGAATTTTTTCTTGAGAGCAGTATGTTACAATAAAAGCAATCTTAAAAATTAAGATGCCACTTGGTTTGTGTAACAAGGTAAAAGGGAAAGGAGGAGGCGAGAACCGGCTTAACAATATAAATAACATTTAATGGTTAACTTAAAAAGACACAAACATAAACACATGCAGGGCTGCTGCCCGTAACTCTCTCTCTATCTCTCTCAAACTGCCGCCTGCGGTCGCCTTTATCCCTCTCAAGGGCTTGATTAGCCTGATTAGGGGCCGGGTGTGCAGCATCACGACCCGGCCACGCCCTCCTCCCTGCCACACTCCTCCCTCCTTTCCTTCAGGCCAGGGAGCTGTAGCCTGGTCCTCGGCCACTCCAACCATCCTCTAGTGGATGACAGCCATGCCTCCCCGGGCGGATCGGAGTCAGTCCTCCAGCCCCTGGTGGACGGAACACCCTGCTGCATTTTCGGGGGACGGTAGGGGTCTCCCCCGCCCCTGGCAGTGGTTCTCCCTCTCTAGGCAGTCGGACAAGAGCCCCTCTGTGCTCGCGGTCAGCGGTCCTCTCTTGACCCTGCCACATTTTAGCGGCCGTTAGGGGTCTCCTCCGCCCCTGGCAGCGGCCCTGACCGCTCCAGGCGGTCAGCTAGGAGCCCCTCCTCCCCTCGCGGTTGGCAGCCGTTCCTCCGCTCTCAGGCGGCCAGGCTCCTTTGTCCCCCGGTGGATGGCCACAGCTGCTCCATTGGGGTGGATGGTAGTGGCGAAGACTCTATTACGGCGCATCTCTCCTCCTTCTCGGGTTTCGGCACCAGTGTAACAAGGTAAAAGGAAAAGGAGGAGGTGAGAACCGGCTTAACAATATAAACACATGCAGGGCAGCTGCCCGTAAATCTCTCTCTCGCGAACTGCCGCCTCCGGTCGCCTTTATCCCTCTGGAGGGCTTGATTAGCCTGATTAGGGGCCGGGTGTGCATTATCACAATCCGGCCCTGCCCTGCTCCCTGCCACAGTTTGATATTTTGCTTGTTTTTTTTTTTCTAATGTACATCCCAGTACATCTCAAATTTCATAGATAACCACCAGCTTAGATCTCTGTCTATTAAAATCATTAGGAACGCACCAAAACTGTAACTTCTAGAAATTAAAACAACCCACACCTTCCATAAACAATTAAGAAACTCCATATACTCCCAGCATACAAACATATCCATCCATCCATCTTCTATAGCCGCTTATCCTGTGAAGGATCGTAGGTAGTATTGAAGCCTTTCCCAACTGTCTCGGCCGAAGGCAGGGAAACACCCTGGACAGGTGGCCAGTCCATCACAGCCCAGCACACACCAATACACTCCAAATATAACAACATTTTAGAAACATGTGTAACCAAGTTAATACTTAAAAGTAATTACCTTAATTGAAAGTCAGTAAATGTAATCTGATTACAATTATTTTGGGGAGTTTCTGCCAATTAGTCCACAGTATGTGTAAATGGTAAGCTTTTAAATTTGAGTGTGAAAAATTGCAGGCGGCAGCCCAAAAATGTCCAAGAGTTTAAGTGGAAGCCATGAAATGGCTTGATGAGTGCAGTTTTCTTTTCTTGTTTTGACTTTTTTTTATCAAACAGGAAGTTGGAGTGAGACACATCAAAGCAACTAGATCACGCAGGAAATCAGCTTTGCTTCAGAAAATTATGTACCCTGAAATCGACCCCATTAAGCCAAATAACTGACGAGTGCCATCCTCCATCAGACATTTTTGCATCAATTCAAGCATGAACACATTTCTCTCAAGCTCTACAGATAACGTGTTGTGCAAGCAACCCCCTGGAGGCAGTGTCCTTGAAGTTGGCAACCCCAGGTATAGTTAATAAAATATGCATTCCACGTAATTTTGGCGCCAATCTGTGGACATTTCACCCGGAACCTAGAGCTCACATGTGCCTATACATGTACATTTAACAACACTTCCAGCTTTGGCCACTGGGGGCAGTGGTTTGAATTTGGGTTTGCACAGACTGATTTCAGTGGCAGAACTTTCGACCTACTGTTGTCGAATTCACAGCGTGATCAGTCTGATCAAATGGGTCACCTCTTTAGTTCAGCGTTTAGTTTATGATACAGCCATATGTCACAATTTGCTACTTGCTATTGCTAGTCGGATGCAGATGGTATTAATAATTTAAGAGGAGGTCTGTGGGACTGTTTTTACGAAAAAGAAAGATTAACTAAAATTTAACTTTACCAATTTTTTAGGTGTAGACTAGCATGTTGATGGCCTCAAAAAAGCTGAAATTTTGACTTCATGGCCACTTTAAAACCTTTGTGCGACAGAACTAATTTAGACTGTCCAGTTCAGAGTTCAAACGACTCCGTCTGCTCCCCAAGAAAAGACCCCCCACCTAATCGGGGCAGTAATCTTTTTACACACTAGTTTATGTCAACAGAGAGGACACTGTCAGAGGGACTAAGATACCAGTCTAATGCCAACTGAGAATTAAGGAGGATTCTTGGTTCACATAGATCATCTCCTCATCAGACTACATGCTGTCTACTGGTTATTCATCTTTTGAGTTTAAACAAACCAATCAGAAAATGTGTTGCCCCAAGAGTCAAGATAAGAGCTGTTACAATTTTACAGCTGTTTAAATATCATGCCATTTGTGACTTTTAGCTCAATCCAGTGCTTTCAAACAAAACAAAGCTTTTCGCAATTAAAAGGTCACTGAATTGTGGTTTTGTGTTTATGAGCAATCTTACCACCTGTTGTGCTCGTGGCTCCAATGTAAGACCCTCCACCGTCATAGCGAGACTATGGGAAAGATGGGTTTAAGATGGCATGTGTTGCTGTCTGGCTTTTGTGTGTGACCTCACGTTACTTAAGACCTTAACAAGATAGATATACAAATCAAAAGAAAAAAGCAAATCACTGACTTCAGCCTTCTAATTACCAGTAAATCACGCAGGGGTCACTAATTAGGCAGAGCTGGATCCAGAGAGCAGCCACCATATGGCACTGGTGCGGAGTCGAGGTTGGGGCCCGCATGGCTCTCACAGCCTCACAAGCAGCTAATTGTTTTCTGTCCCTGCTCCCCCTCTTTTCATTTAAGGTCTTTGTTATCCTGAGAGAACATGTTTTATGGTAGACTAAGCCGCTTAGCTGATTTGAAATGGATGGTGGATGTTAGTGGGGCTATAAGAGTGGACAGCACTCCTAGTTAGGCAATGCGTATTTGTGATTGGAAAGTTGGAGAGAGTTTACATTTGTTAACATTTGTATGGGAATAGATGTTTTGCATGTAACACATAAAGAATCAAATCTGGTGCATGATGTAAACACTGTAGTACGACTTATGAAACAGCAACTTGACTTTGCTGAAATTGATTTTCTGCAGTGTGGCATGATAAAAGTCCATCTAAAACTATTTCTTTTAAAAAATATATTATGCATGCATATACACTGGAAGCCAAAAGTTTGGAATAATGTACAGATTTTGCTGTTTCAGAAGGAAATTGGTACTTTAATTCACCAAAGTGATGTTCAACTGATCACAAAGTATAGTCAGGACATTACTGATGTAAAAAACAGCACCATCACTATTTGAAAAAAGTCTGGCTCTAACAAGGACAGAAAGAGATGTGGAAGGCCAGATGTACAGCTAAACAAGAGGATAAGTACATCAGAGTCTCTAGATTGAGAAATAGACGCCTCACATGTCCTCAGCTGACAGCTTCATTGAATTCTACCCGCTCAACACCAGTTTCATGTACAACAGTAAAGGTGCAGGCCTTATGGGAAGAATTGCAAAGAATAAGCCACTTTTGAAACAGAAAAACAAAAAGAAAAGGTTAGAGTGGGCAAAGAAACACAGACATTGGACAACAGATAATTGGAAAAGAGCGTTATGGATCTTAACCCCATTGAGCTTTTGTGGGATCAGCTAGACTGTAAGGTGCGTGAGAAGTGCCCGACAAGACAGCCACATCTATGGCAAGTGCTACAGGAAGTGTGGGGTGAAATGTCACCTGAGTATCTGGACAAACTGACAGCTAGAATGTCAAGGATCTGCAAAGCTGTCATTGCTGCACATGGAGGATTTTTTTTATGGGAACTCTTTGAAGTAGTTTAAGAAGTTCTGATTTTTTTTTATTTTTTTTTATTGTAATACAAATTTTTCACGTTATTAATGTCCCGACTATACATTGTGATCAGTTGAATGCCACTTTGGTGAATAAAAGTACCAATTTCTTTCCATAAGAGCAAAATCTGTACATTATTCCAAACTTTTGGCCACCAGTGTATATTCATTTTATAATATTTTTATATATTACATTATTTATTAATATACAAAATATAGATAAATAATGTATTAATATTAATATTTATTAAATAAATATAAAAAATTACAACAAATAAAAAAATAAAGGATTGTTAAAAGGGTTGACAAATATATTTTACATATTAACATCTAATTTTTATGTTATCTTAATTTTTATAATAACATGTTTAATATGTTTAACCATTTTTATGTTACTTGTTCATATATATTTATTTTGGAATTATATATTTTTTTATATATTTAACAAATGTTTTAACATATTTTAAAGAAAAAGACGTTTACAAAAGTACAAATAATAATACAGAAATGGGCAGTATGTATAAAATAAGTTAACAAACATATACAGTATATATATATATATATATATATATATATATATATATATTATATATTTTTTTATATAATAATTCATAATATGTTATTCATTCATTTATATTTATTTTGGAATAGTATTTTTTATATATATTACAAAAGTTTAATATATTTTAAAGAAAAAGAATTGTATAAACATACAACAAATAATAAATAAATGTGCAGTGAGTGAAATGAGTTGACAAAAATATGTATGAATAATATTTTATAATACTTTTTAAATTTGTAAACATTTTAAATATATTTTTTCATGCACAGTTTTATGACTTAAAATGGTGAAAAACATAAAAGAAATGGTGACCGGTTACAGCACCTCCACTTTCCCTCATACATTCATATACATCCTAACCTAAAATCTTGATGCTGAAAAACATAATTTAAAAAAAATTGACGTCATGAAAAGTTAATATCCATGTTATTTGTCAACTACCCATATATGGAATCATAGGTAAACATGCCACAGTCAATCATTTTGAACACATTACTGAACATCATTTTTTGAATAACGACAAGATTTACTGTAATCCTGCAGATTCGGGTAACTGGAGCCAATGCAGATTAGCATTGCCTCATTGTTACTGGTGGACAGTTAAGGATTAAATAATGATGAAATACCACAAAACTTGAGGAAAGAATCCCAAGCAGATGTTTTTACAGTTTGTGTAAATAGGAATATGATTAATTTTACTATGAATAGACAGTCACACATCAACAATTTTATAAAGACCTTCCTCCATGTCTCATGATTCATTTTTTTTTGTGGCTCACCAATGATGAAAACAGGTGTTGACTCATTAAATCAACATTGATTCCTGAAACTTTGAAACCACTGAAAGTCACAACATCCAAAAAAAAAAACAAAAAAAAAAATCAATCAAGATAGTTAGCCACTGTAAAATTTGTAGGTGTGATTCTAAATGAACACTTGATTCATCATTTTTGAGGGAAACCCTCAAAAGAGAAGAGGCCAGAGAACGAGAGAGAGAGATGGAGAGATATGACTCAACCAAAATCCTTTTGTTTGTCCGTCGCTCTACACACTTGTTGTGGATGGAACTAATACTGAGTGTGACTGATTGATCCACCCCTAGATGGACAGTAAAGATTAAGAGGATGACAAATAGGCATTTGCTTACACAGCGCTTGCTGCTAATCTCTTTGTCTTCCTTTAGGGAGCCCAAAGTAGCCTCAGAGTCACTTACTGTCCAGCATCGCTTGGGACACCATCAGGAGTTGACTTTATTAACAGACAAGAAGTTCTAAACGACGTAAATCCAGAGAACCCAGAGACCAAAGCAGAGAGATCCATAAAAACCTACAAGTCTTCACTGGACCTTGAAGAAACATCTGATATTGGTGCAAATCTCAGTGCTAGACGATTCATCTCTTTAAGGAGCATCTGGGATTCCAATCAATCTTCTACGGACACATAATTTTGCCACAAAAGCCAGATCATTTTAAGGGCACGCTTTAGGAATCGCTTGGGTGAACTTCTACAACATACTGAATGGAGGATCCAATATCAGAAATGTCCATGGTACAATTTGCGTCACCAACAGAGTCTTCCAGGAGCAACTCTACTGATGACAGTCAAGAGGGTAAGTTATTAATTCCTTCTTCAATTTAACTTGGAATTGGAGTGGACAAGAATTAAGTGGCACAGACTCTTGAGATCATTGCCTTTCAGGGGGTGAGTTTTTGGAATGATTTTTGTGTTACAAAGAACTTTAAAAGTGGTCGTATTATCTAAAAGAATTTGTGCACAACATCAAGAGTTGCTTTGCTATAGCATTACTGTTTTTCAATCTGACCATCTTAACAAATAACCTAAATTTATTACCTTTTCAAATTTATTTCAACAATTTCTGGACACTCTCTGCTAGATCTCAAAAATCTAATTGTGAAATATGAAGGCTTTTGATATACCATGCAACTAGCCTTCAATGATTATCACCTGCTATTGAAAAAAATTGTGAATAAGGTATTGTGACCTGGACTGACAAATGTTTGTTTCCTATGCTTTCCCAGGTAAAAGTCCCGCTCCTGGCAAGGTCCTGAACTCTGGACTTCTCTGTAAAGTGTGTTCTGATACCAGCAGCGGGAAACACTATGGAATATATGCTTGCAATGGCTGCAGTGGCTTTTTCAAGCGTAGCGTGAGACGCAGACTCATCTACAGGTGAGAAAACAACGTCAATGTTAGAAGCAAAGGATTCCTTTCAGTTCTCTGGTTAACTTACTAGTAAACCGGCCAAGAACTCTAAGGACTGTCAATGATTCCTTAAGTTCCGTAAAGGCTTCGAGGCACTCAAAATACTGTATATCTTGATATTCCTTGAGTACTTATAGTATATAGTATATTTTAGGCTCCTTTAAAGGGTGTATGGAGGATCTCCAGAGGATTCCGCTGGTGTAGCATTTGAGGGACTCCAAATGGGGCCTCCAGTATCTTAAAATTTTTATAGTGTCGTTGGAAACAAGTAGTTTTGCTAGATACCTTTAGCAGTGTGACAACATAAATTAATATTCTAATATTGAAATTTACAGATGTCAAGCCGGTACAGGCATGTGTCCAGTTGATAAAGCCCATCGAAATCAGTGCCAGGCCTGTCGCTTAAAAAAATGCCTCCAAGCTGGCATGAACAAGGATGGTGAGTTAACTTCTTCAAAACAGACTCTTTTTTTCCACTTCCTCCTCTATCATCTTCTCCTTCTAAACCTCTCCATCCATCTCCCCTCAGCTGTCCAAAATGAACGTCAGCCCCGCAGTACCGCTCAAGTCAGGTTAGACGCTCTGGATGTGGACAAAGACAAGGAGCACCTGGCAACCACCCTGGAGCCCACCTCCTCCTCCACCTGCTCCGTGATCAACCGCCCACTGCTGGGCTCCTCTATCAGCTCCAGTATCAGCTCCACCGACATCAGCCAGGCCTCAAGTAGCCCTAAAAATGGACATCGCTTCATGGCAAGTCTCATGACAGCCGAGACCTGCGCCAAGCTTGAGCCAGAGGATGGTAAGGACAGATTAAGCATTAAATCATACAACGATCCCCAGTTCATTAACTAAGCTGAAAAGACAGAAAAATTGGTTACCAGCAAAACTTGTATTTGGATACTAGTGTTCTGGTGCCCCACCAGGCTTTTTTTAACTAGCTGATCGAGTTAGACTTCTTCAACCAGCTTTATCAGATAGACTATTCTGGTCGACAAGCTTGGTCCTCTTGCTAGACCAGCACCAAACCAGTGCTAACTACCATAAACTAGCCTAAACTAGCATGGAAATGAATGCTATTCTAAACTGTTTTTTTCAGCAGGATAATAATGCTTTATTGTACAGTATCACAGAATTTTGTTTGTATCTCTCTTTGCAGTGGATGAGAATATTGATGTTACCAGTAATGAACCCGAGAGGAGTTCTCCGGAGTACAGCAGCTCTCTTTACCCCACACGTGGCCCTGAGAGTGTGTACGAGACGTCAGCCCGCCTGCTCTTCATGTCTGTGAAATGGGCCAAGAACCTGCCAGTGTTTTCCCACCTACCTTTCAGAGACCAGGTAAGGTTTAGTTTAAGTATTATTTTTTACTACTAGCAACCATATTGCAGCACCCATATCTCGGCACCAGAACATCATAGAGACATGGGGGTGGGCTCTTTTGACACGGGATAGCAGGCAGAATTTTGTATTATCACCCTGGACACTGCCTAGCAACCAGATGGAACACCCTAGCAACCGCAGAGCAATATCCAAATATCTGCACCAGAACATTGTAGAGACATGGGGGTGGGCTCTTTTGACTCTGGGAAGTGTAATGTGGCCATTGGTGGGACATTGTGGTCGTGAGTTTTGCCACGGCAAGAACCACTCACATTTTCTTCAGAAAATGTACCCATCTAGTTCCTATATTATCAAGTAAAGCAGTGGTTGAAGTGGGCTGGTACTCAGCAGTACAAAGTACTGACAATTGAGTACTTTGATTTGCAGTATTGGCAATTATTAAAGCATACCGGTAGCTCTTAAACTGATGGTACCTATTATATTTTTTTCAATGCTTGACAAAACGAAAGTCTTCCGTTTTACTCTTACTATCCAAAGACTATTAGTCTCGTAAACCAAACTGTTGATTTTCAGCATTTGGGTGCATATTGAAGCTTTTTCTGGACAAGAACTGTCTATTCATTTATTTAGGGAACATCTGACTGAAATTTTTTTAACGAAACATTTAGGGGTGAGTAAAGCCGAGGTCACACTAAGTTTGGAGCATGTAAAATTACATCGGACAGAATATGATGTCATGCTCGAGGGCTTCTACTTTTAATAAATCACCAATAACAGATGTTATTTTCAGAATTTTTAAATATACCAACTACTCACTTTCCTGCAACAATAAAAAATGCAGCTTTGGAATATGTATTCTTTGTATTGAGCCAAAGGTCAGTGTGTCACGTTTAGATTCTATCTACTGGTCACTCATCTTCTTGACTCAAACTTAAACTTTGGTACACAGCAGAATGCAGAATTTCTTTGCATAAGCTTGCGTTTCCGGTCTCTCGCGTTCAAATGAGTTTGAATGGAAGTGAATGGAGCACGAAGTCTAGTGTAACTACACCTTTAATCTAAAAATGACTATACCACAATAATAGATTGACGTGGATCTAAGTAGTAGTTTGGCAAACATACGAAAATATCTTGTTAGCCTCAAAATTTATTTTACTAAAAGTATCTTTTAGATAGCTTTTCTTTACACCACTTATCACAAGCACAAATCCTGCAACAAACTATAATTTTTTTTTTAATTATTATTATATATTAGGACTGTAAATGCATGATATTAGCTGACACATACCCAAATATGCAACTAAAGTAGTACTGTATAACCTAAAAATCAGAAATACATACTGTAAGTACTGCAGCTGACATCATTAATGTTGATTTTGTAGACTCCAAACTTGAAAAATGCCACTGTTCTCTTGTTTTGCCCATAAAGTGTGATATTACTCTTGTAAACTGTACCGAAAGTCCAAAACTGTAGGTTTTAATCCCATTCACTCTGTGTTTTCAGGTGATTCTACTTGAGGAAGCATGGAGCGAGCTTTTTCTTCTGTGTGCAATTCAGTGGTCGCTACCACTGGACAACTGCCCCCTGCTGTCCTTACCTGACCTCTCACCCCCAGGACAGGGCAAGGGCAGCCCCTCTGCCTCAGACCTGAGGGTCCTGCAAGAAGTGTTTAGCCGCTTCAAGCCCTTGCAAATGGATCCAACTGAGTTTGCATGCCTGAAAGCCATAGTACTGTTTAAACCAGGTGTGTTTCCTTTTTTTGCCAGGAGAGGGCATAGATGTACACCATAAACGAAATGCAGTGTATTGGTATAGTAAACTGTGTTCTGGATTAGTATTCTTTGCTTTCTGTAACAGAGACACGAGGACTGAAAGACCCAGAGCAGGTGGAAAATCTACAAGATCAGTCACAAGTGCTGCTAGCTCAACATATCCACACTCTTTACCCGAATCAATTCGCCAGGTGAGTGAATAAACATATAAACACCTGTGTAAGAAGATAAAATTCAGTATTTTTGAGAGAGGACACAAATAATACAAATTATGCACATGAATTTCTTTCCTCAGGTTTGGCAGACTATTGCTTCTTCTTCCATCCCTTCACTTTGTGAGTTCAGAAAGAATCGAGCAGCTTTTCTTCCAGAGAACCATCGGGAACACGCCCATGGAAAAACTCCTGTGTGATATGTTCAAAAACTGAAGAGCTTTTTCTAAGAGACTGATCCTAGAGGAGTGAAATCCTCTGATTTTAGGTGCTTCGCTTCACTGCTATGCTAGTTAATATGCCAATGAATCTGCCTAAATGCTGAAAAAGCACAAATGTATATAGGCCACATAATAATTTTGCATAGGTTTCTTAATGTAGGTATCTTTATGTCTTATTTTGTGACTCTTTTTATTTGTTTTAGTTTTTATACCCATAATAATTCTCATAAGGCTATGCATCTCCATTTTGTGGAATCTCAGATTTTTTGCCTTTTTTCATTGTAATAGATTATTTAGAAATATATTTGAAAATAATGATCAAATACCCTTCCCTAAAGGGGACACTTTTGGTAAAAGTTGAAAGATATTCCTCGTATTTGTAGGATTTATAAATAAAAATATTATTGATACTCTTGTATTTTACTTATTTTTTCTATCTGTCTGTCGGTCCGTGGGTCGGCCAGCTGGTCTGCCTGTCTGTCTGTCTGTCTATTTATCTATGATATGCCGTTGTATATTATATCAGTTTACAGGGGAATAATAAAGTGATTATGACTGTTAAGCTCCAACAAGAAGAAAAAAACAACATACAAGAAGTTCATATGACCCGTTCGCCATACAATAGCTTTGTGTGAACAACCGACTAAAATTTAAGATATTTTTACTGATAATCTTGTCCTCCCTCAAAATTTGCATCTAGCCTGCGTTCACATTCAAAATGAAAAAAAAAACAACAAAAAAAACTGTCTTGTGTTCAGTTACTACATGCAAGAACCAGTGCTGTTTTTGCATCAGTGACATTGATGTGCAATTTTGAATCCGGATGCAGACACTAGACACGAGTGTCCGTTGAGGTGAAGATTATAACTGAATAACAACTTAAAGGGACAGTTCACCCAAAAAAAAAAGGAAATTGTTAGAATGTTAGAGACGACATCAAAAGTCTACAGCATTTAACGTTCCACTTACTCTCAGTAAACTTCATAAAGCTGTCTCATTTTTACGGTTGGTCTCCAGGTTTTGATGTTCTGTCACCACTTTTTGACAGACTTGTTAATGACATTTCAGCATCATCAACATTCCCTCCTTTCATGAATACAGCTCTTATCACCTAAAAATATAAAAAATATTATGAAATTCTATATTATTAAAAACCAATTATAATGACATTTAATTATTATATTTTATTTTATTATCATAACTGTTATATATGATTAAAATAATTAATATAAAAGCATCATACTAATCATCATAAAGTCCCATCTGGCCACTGTATGGCTGTCTACACATTTTTTCAATAGTGTAGTCTAGGGCTTACTCAGGTGTACGACATATGCCCACCTATCTTTCTTAGAATTTTGCATCTGCCCAGCTAAAATAAGTGATGATACCACTGTTATATTATATATAGAACTGGATCACTGATGCAACGGTAAACTGTCAGCAGGAAGTGAAGCCACCGGAAGTGTTCGAGCGGCCATCTTGGTATGCCCAAACTGTAATAGAGCCTCAATGATTGACAGCTGATAATGCCGCCGTTTCACCATCTCCGATCTCCAGATACAACAGTCACATTTCGCCCTATAGTGGAAATCATGATTAATGATTAATTTGATCCTTATGGATTGTATTGTTATGAGGGAGAGGATATAAGCAGATCGTGATGTCAGAGCATTCACCTGTCCTGGTGTGCAGCACAACGATCATCAAGGGATGTGGCAAAACTCTCCACAAGTTGTAATGTAAGTAGGAAAAGCTTTAAAATCTGCTTGTTTTAGGATGACCTGTCCTTTCCCATGGAGGGTTCTAAAAAAGGCAGACCGGTATTTCTAAATCGTCTAATTGCCCGGGATTTGCCTGTGTTACTATTGAAGTGCTCTCTGTAGTCATACATAGATACATGTCATACATTCTGTGTGCGTTTACCGTATCAGTTTAATTTGTCTTTGCTTTGCTTGTCTTCTCTGCGTGCCCGCTATGCGTGTGTAACAGTGATGTCCGATTCTAGAACTAATCGTTCTTTTGAGCCGATTCTCAGCAAGTAACCAGACGAGCCGGTTGACAACATCGAACTGAATCGAACTTTAGTTCCGGGTTGATGATGCAAGATGCACAGCTGAAGTAAATACTGGCTATGCAGCATGTCGAATTGTCTGAATCAAAAAGAACTGAATGAGCCGGTCCCACTGACTGTCGAAGTTTATAGAGGATTACCGAGGACTTGCTATGTGTTGAGATGGAAATAGCTGTAGCTGAATAAAACATTTAAAAACCTACAGATGTTTGTTTCTGTGTTTTTTTTTTTTATTTTTATTTTTTTATTATTTACAAATATTTGCAAATGAAGGTCTTGAGACTTAAGTAGCCTATTTTTACTCGATGAAGTTACTCATACAGGCAGGCGGCTCTTACCAGTTACTAGACCGGTTAATGAACCAAAGAACCCGTGTGAAATGAAGGAATCAAACCTACTGGCAGAATCGAAAGTCAACTATTCGGTTGTGTCCGCACACTGTCGAAGTTTGCCAAGGATTACTGAGGACTTGCACTGCGTTGAGACGTTGATAGTATCCGAATAAAACATTTATAAAACAAACAGGTGTTTCTCTCTGTGTTATTTTTTAATCATTTTAAAAATATTTGCAAATGAATGTCTCGCGAATGAAGTCATTTGTACTCGAATATGTTACTAATACAAATTATTAATAACATATTAGTTTTCTAGTTGTATTTTTTAATTAGACTTAAAGCTGTACTATGTAAGATATTTTGGTTTAAAAATGAACAAATTACCATTATTGATTAAGTACATAAACAATCAGTGTTCAAAACAATGTCCTTACCTTACCCCGATTCATTTTGGTAAGCCTATAAAAATTATTTGTATTTTGAGCTGTCGGGTCGGATTTGGTGCGAAATCGCTGGCTTATGTCGTTCCTCTTTGCGTCATGACGTCATGTCCGTAAACACAGGAAAGAAGTTCCGGCTGTCTTGTGTTCCAACTGAGGACGGTTGTGTCTAGAAGGGATCCCTCTCTCGTCAATCTCGCGAGATTCTTACTTTGCATTAATTTGAATTCGTACAGCAACCAGAAGCGTTCGTAAAATATTATTTTAAATTGTCTGTTTTGATGAACAGTAAGTTTTGATGATCAATCCAAGCTCTAAAATAAATATGTCACATAATACATTTGGTAAGTTTAGCTCTACGTCTGCTACTTTCGGTCACTGGAGAAATACATCAATCTGCTCAGTTAGTAAGTGTCAGACTGGGTGGTCAAGTGGTAACATATTTATTCCTTAAATTAAAAGTCCTGGGTTCTAATCAACTCAGATGCAACTTTGTATTTTAATAAACAAAGATTGCATCTGCACTTCAGTGGACGTATATCTTGAGTCAGGACACATTTGTTTGCATTTTTCTTTGCGATTTGACTGGAAAGGAGCGTGAGCTTCGAACACAAACAAAATCTCCGCAAGATTTGTTTTACATTTTCCAGTTCTAAAAGAGACAAACGTCTTTAAAGAGCAGCTAGTTTTTACAACACAAACACTTTTTAATTCAAGAATCATTATTAATGACAATTAAGTCACGACAACAGAATCTAAGTAATACAGTATTTGCCTTAACATGAACTTATGTCAAATATTACTATATCCAAGAAATTTGAGATACTGTATGAGATTTCAAGAAGAAAACAGGATTTCTTAATAATAATAATAATAATAATAATAATAATAATAAGGCAGAGGCTATTTGTACCTCTAATTAAATACTAACAGGGCATCACTACAGTATGTTTATTTAGAGTACTACTGACACCCAACACCAACCTATCACTGCGAGGAAATCAACCTTTATATTCATTTTATTTATTATTATATGAAGTATTAATGAAAAATATTAAGAGTGGAGACAGGAAACAGGGGGTAAACTGTTATTATAACTTGTTATAACTTGTTATTAGGCCTACAGTTTCACTTGCTTTATCAACTGCCATGTTCATTTTTTTTCATTTTAGTCACAGATTTAGTCTTTTGACAAGCATTTCCTTTAAAAAAAAAAAGTCAATATTTCGTCATGTTAGCCTGTTCATTCATTTTAGTCAGTTTTCCTCTGACAAATTTGATATACAATTTTAGTCAACGAATATCTTTTACTTGGTGATGACGTTCAAAAAAGTGTCAAACTATAACCGACCAAAATTTGATCAAATATTCAAATATTTAGAAAAAAATAAATTATAAACATTTTCTAATGTAAAAATGTATCAAACATACAGTGTAAATGTGTATAGACCTACTGTCCTTGTTGTGAAAAACCTGAGCTCCTGAAATAGTAATGAATAGACTGAAGTATTAAGCTACTTTTTAGAAGTTAGCCTGTATTCTGAATTCTTCGTGCTTTAGTGTCCGACTCAAAAAGAACTGATGGAGCCAGTCTAAGAACTGTCGAAGTTTGCAGAAGATTACAGAGGAGTCTGATGAGTGAGCTGCTGATCCTATGAGCATGCATATACTGAGGACATGAACGAGCCTGGGGCGAACTGTAAGTTTCTTTAATGACAACCAAAATGTACTGGGAATATTCTTATGACTAGTTTTATTAAATAAAATGTAAGACACATAGAACATATCCGCATTTGTGCATCAATGCAGGACCACAGAATGAAATGAGCTGCTGCTTCACTGCTAGTCTCTGTCGTCCCCCCCCATCATCAGTAACTCCACTGGACTACACAGGAATAATCAAATCATTATCAATAACACAAAAGGATTATTTTATCCCTGTTTGAACAGAAATATTTTGTATAACCAGCAACATATTTTAATCAGGATAGTAAAGAAATATTTGTCTATTTAAAGAAATCATTTTTTCCTTTTATTATTTCATTTTTATGACTACCACATCTGCTTTTATCTTACCTCAGTTTCATTGAACATATTTACATTCAGCTGATCTGTTCGACATTGAAGTTTGTTAGTATACGTTTGATATAGATATACACAACTCTCTTGGGCTTTCAAGAAACATTTCCCAACTTTAAATAAATAAATAATTACATGTGTAGGACGTTTGAGTTGTAGGGATGTATCATGTCCAGGCAGATTTTAGAAATAAAAATCTGTGATTAAATGGCCTATGTTTATTCACTGAAAAGAGATGATTTTCTATTAAGTCAATAGGCATATTTGAATGTTTGGCCATACCAATATGGCTTCACTGTTATGATGTCATCAGCAATCCAGTTCTATATATACTGTATCTTTATATTCATTTTTGCCATTAATGAGGATTTGAATTATTTTCAGTAATCATTTATCTTTATGGACTTATTTTAGCATAATTTCAGTCACCCTAATTGTGTTTTGGGGATGGTGCACGATAGTTCACACATAATTTCAAGAGTCAAAACTGAACATAACTAATAGCCATATACTATATCTGAACTTAACGTTGTTGTTTTATAAAATGGTGAATAGCTGTAGTGAGGTCAAACTGAATGGAACTCTGACATAAAAAAAAACAGGTAAATTTGACTGTTGTGAAAGTATGTTGATTTAGAATGTTTGCGGCTTTTAAAAGGAGCAGACTCCAGTCAAACCTTCGGTTGATGATCTGTTTGTTCTGACTGCTAAATTTGATATTTCAAGAGTGACAGTTCAGTATCTTCTCGACCAGACTACACAATAGCCACAGTATACCTTTTTAGAGTTTCTGGAGTTGATGTTGCTCCACAGAAGGACCAGGCAGGATCTTTGTTTGTGGGTGACCTTTTCTTTGGACTCTGATGTTTCAGGTTGTCTTGGGCAAACCAATAAAAATCATGAAGGTCCAGGCCCAGCCTGATTTCACTCTGCAGAAAGACTTAATTGCGGTTGAATGGTGTTCGTTTGTCCTTTTCTGAGTTTGACAGATGCAAGTCATTATTCACCTGTATTATGGCAAACAATCTCTGTTAAGACTGTCTCAAAAAACACATTTTGAGTTCAAAGGAGAAAGTAAGTCATAGGGGTTTGGAGTGACATATGGTAAGTAAACAATGACAGAATTTTAATTTGGGGTGAACTATTCCATTCGTCTTCTTAAAACTCGAATACTTAAAGGTTTAGTAGGATTTATTCAATTGCATGCACATTAGGGACGAAAGATAATAATAATAATAATAACAATAATAATAATAATAATAATAATAATAATAATAAAA
The DNA here is from genome assembly GCF_019703515.2 of Myxocyprinus asiaticus. NCBI lineage: Eukaryota > Metazoa > Chordata > Actinopteri > Cypriniformes > Catostomidae > Myxocyprinus > Myxocyprinus asiaticus. The sequence continues at coordinate 22,219,453 of NC_059389.1, read as the reverse complement.
TAAATACATTTGTAAAGACAGCCCTGCGCTCGTCTTCTGATGCATGTCACTTCCGTTACAGTAGAGAGCGCTGTTGCGCTTGCCGTATGACGTCATGTTAAACGCTCCAAAACGCGGAAGTGGTGCTTGTTTTGGTTTTCTTGCCATGGATGGAGGATACCCTGTTTTAGAACAATATACAATCGAAACCATCACGGAAGGGAGCCATATATAGTTTGATATTTCATGAAAATATTCGGGAAGTCTTCAGATTATGAGTATCAGTCTTTATCGCAGAGAGATACAGTGTGCAATGACACTCCTGGACTGTTCTCATCTCTTTCTCCATTCACACACGGTCAATATGAGCAGAGAGGACATTCATTTGATTATGTGCCTAAAGTCCCTCAAAACGACTTCACAGGTATATCGCTTAACACATATTCATAACAATTATCATTACCTTGTTCGTGGTTAAGTTCATAGTTAAGTATGGTATGTAAATAGTATGCAACAGTATAGCCATAACATAATAAAAGTAACACAAAAAGTATAATGTTATATAAATAGTATGCATCAGTATAGTACAGTACACTGCAGGACAGTATAGTATATAAAATGTAACATGCAAAAAGTATAATGCTATGTAAATAGTAAATAGTATGTAATAGTATAGTACATATAGGACAGTACGATATAGTACATAAAATGTAACATACTTAAAGTATAATGGTATGTTAATAAATAGTATGCAACATTATATTATAGTATGAAAAGTATAGTACACTCTAGGACAGTATGGTATAATATATAAAATGTAACACACTAAATGTACATATAATGGTATGTAAATAGTAAATGTTATGCTATGGTTTAGGACACTGCAGGACAGTATGGTACAGCATATAAAAAGTAACATACAGACAGTATAAATGTATGAAAAAGGTATGCAACAATATAGTTATAGTATATAAAAAGTAACAAAATTAATAATGTTTTGTAAATAATATGCATCATTATAGTATAGTACACTGCAGGACAGTATGGTATAGTATATAAAATGGAACATGCAAAAAGTAAAATGCTATGGAAATAATAAATAGTATGCATCAATATAGTATAGTACACTGCAGGGCAGTATGGTAGAGTATATAAAATGTAACATGCATAAAGTTTAATGGTATGTTAATAGTAAATATTAGGCGATAGTATATTATAGTATGTGACAATATTTTACACTTTAGGACAGTTTTTATAATATATAAAATGTAACACACAAAACGTATAATGGTATGTGAATAGTAAATAGTATGCTATGGTATAAGATACTGCAGGACAGTATGGTATAGGATATAAATGTAACATACAGAAAGTATAAATGTGTGTAAATGGTAAGCAACAGTATAGGTATAGTATATTAAAAGTAACAAAAAGAAAAATGTCTTTTGTAAATATTATGCATCAGTATAGTATAGTACACTGCAGGACAGTGTGGTATAGTATATAAAACATAACATGCAAAAAGTATAATGCTATGATATAGTGAATAATATGCATTAGTATAGTATAGTAAACTGCAGGGCAGTATGGTAGAGCATTTCAAATGTAACTTGCAAAAAGTGTAATGCTATCTAAATATTAAATAGTATGCAATAGTATGCTGTGGTATAGTACACTTTAGGACAGTATGGTATATAGTATATAAAAAGTAACATACAAAAAGTTAAAAAATATATGTAAATAGTATGCAACAGTATAGGCATAACATAAAAAGTAACTCAAAAAGTATTATGTTATGTAAATAGTATGCATCAGTATAGTATAGTACACTGCAGGACAGTGTAGTATAGTATATAAAATGTAACATGCAAAAAGTATAATGCTATGTAAATAGTATGTTATAGTATAGTACACTACAGGACAGTACCATATAAAAGTAACATACTTCAAGCATAATGGTATGTTAGTAAATAGTATGCGACACAATAGTACACTTTAGGACAGTATTTAGTATATGGTGTATATATATAGTATACTTTGGAAAAAAGCATCTGCTAAATGTAAATGTAGTACATAATATTAAACAGTATTGTGTAGTATAATGCTAACAAAGTTGGATTACAGGGAGCTCAACAAAATAATCACATATTAAGAACTTGTTGTTCATTAATATTGCTCAGTAATTACATTGTAATCGGAACACTGTAATGCAAAATGTGAGTATTTAGAATTTACTCCTGTCTGCTTTATTGACTCTCACATTTGACTTTTTTCAGTAGGTCTACTGGTCTGCTTAATGTCAAATAAATAGTTATACATTCTTTTAATTTCACTTAATTTCAGATAAAATTTGCAATCTGATTGTAATGCTCCTGGTTTTTCTAGTCACATTCTTAACTTTTCCCATATCTGGGTGGTTTGTTCAGATCAGTACCATGTACATCATTTGGAGAGTTTTAGTCCGTTTCTAGTTGTCTTGTTTGGACAGTGTTGAATGCAGTGTTATATTCAGGTTGTACCAAACTATGAAAGGATTGTTGTGTTTCGTCTGGGTCGGGTCTGTACTCCTAAAGGTCCAGGAGTAGTTCTGGTTTTACCCTTGATTGATCAGTGGTAGAAGGTGGACCTCTGGACAAGGGCCTTTAACATACCACCATGCAAGGTACAATCCAATTAATCAGTTCAAATAGTCTTGTTTTACTTGTACAATGACAATTAAGAGTTTGACTACAAGGTCTTTTATACTAACATAAGACTACTTTAGCATTATGTAAAGTATTTCTAGATCTCTGCAATCTTTCTACCATAATAGGTGGCCACTAAAGATGGTGGTCTGGTGTCAGTTGGAGCAGATATCCAGTTCCGGATCTGGAATCCAGTGATGTCAGTGGTGGCCGTGCAGGATGTAAACGCCTCCACCCGTCTCACCACGCAGAATGCCATGATGCAGTTGCTGAGCAAAAAGACACTGAGAGAGATACAAACAGAGAGAGCCAAACTTTGGGAGCATCTCGGGTGAGAGACAACAGATTTGTGTACAAGTACAGCACTAAGCAGTGCAGTACCACATACTGTAGGCCGGCGGGCCCGCAGAGAAAAAAAATGATCAAAATATTAATAACTACAGTCTTGACAAACACAAAATAAGTATTGTTTTAAAGCTTAGAAGATGTACTTTACAATGCATACAGGCATTATGACCAAAACTGAACAAGTGCTTTGAAATTTGCAGACAAATCAGAAGTGTAAATAATTTTGCACTGCACATATTATTGTAATCAGTAAAAACATCAAACTGATCAAATAGTCATGTGTCATATGTAATTGGAAAGCTCTCAAAGAGGAGAATACAACCAGCATTCTCAAACCAGTTTTACTCACAGACAAAAGTATAGATTATAACTTCATGAAAAATAAACAGAACATAAAGTATCACGTCATTACTTAGAGGAGGCAGTTATCTTTAATACGAGCCCACACACAACGTAATCAGATGTATAGATTTTTAGATAATCCACACGAAGCACATAATGTGCTATCTGGCTTAAAACATGTTAGCTTGACTGGATGATATAGTGTGTTATCCAGCGTCATGGAACACTAAACCAATCGTATTAGGATTCAGATTGCTGCAACCAGATGTGAAAGTCATCCAAATATGAGAAGAGAGGATCGTTCACTCCAATTACATATGGGCACCAGGAGATGGCACCAAGTACATGACAGACTCAATGATGACTCAAATGACACAGAATGGAACTAAATTAAATCTCGTTACTCATGCCTGCATGCTTTGAAAAGAGAGCATACCTTTAGTCATTGTTTTATTTGCATATGTTATTAGTTCTTATGTACAATTATTATGTTTTATTTGTTTGGAGATGTTTTTGGACACTAGGATAAATTATTTTGTAATATTGTCTTTGACGTATTAACACAAAATATTACTCAGTTACAGGTGACATGAATATTTCGGAACTACCTTATTTACACCCAGAGATATAATGTCAAATTAGAAACAAAAGAGAAAAAGTAAATTTTTGGCTCAAATTGTTTTGTTATTTTTCAGCAGTTTCTTAGTCTGAGAGTCTCATAATTTATCATAATCTGTATCATTAAATTTGAAAAGTTTTCTTTAAAATGAAACGAAACACTTGACCCTTGAAACACTTGAAATCTTTAAAAACACCTTCAGAGCTTAAAGGGTTAACAAAAATATATAGAATTTAATGTAAGAGTGAATCTCAGAAAACCTGTCAAGAACATGCCCAGGTCCTATTTCACCCCAATATCAAAAGGAAGAAATTATAAATTATATTTAAAAGATTTTGATGCATTTATATTCATGACAATTAAGCACATACAGTTGAAGTCAGAAGTTTATGTACACTTAGGTTTAAGTCATTAAAACTCACTTTTTAACCACTCCACAGATTTCATATTAGCAAACTATAGATTTGGCAAGTAATTTAAGATGTCTACTTTGTGCATGACACAATTAATGTTTCCAACAGTTGTTTACAGACAGATTGTAACACTTTTAATTGACTATATCACAGTTCCAGTGGGTCAGAAGTTTACATTCACTAAGTTAACTTTGCCTTTAAGCAGCTTGCAGGTGTACCTGTGGATGTATTTTAAGGCCTACCTTCAAACTCAGTGCCTCTTTGCTTGACATCATGGGAAAATTAAAAGAAATCAGCCAAGACCTAAGAAAAAAAAAATGTGGACCTCCACAAGTCTGGTTTATTCTTGGGAGCAATTTCCAAACACCTTAAGGTACCACGTTTATCTGTACAAACAATAGTATGCAAGTATAAACACCATGGGACCACGCAGCCATCATACCGCTCAGGAAGGGGATGCATTCTGTCTCCGAGAGATGAACGTAGTTTGGTGCGAAAAGTGCAAATCAATTCCAGAACAACAGCAAAGGATCTTGTGAAGATGCTGGAGGAAACGGGAAGACAAGTATCTATATCCACAGTAAAATGAGTCTATATCGACATAAACTATATCAACATAATCTGAAAGTCTGCTCATCAAGGAAGAAGCCAGTGCTCCAAAACCACCATAAAAAAAGCCAGACTACAGTTTGCAAGTGCACATGGGGCAAAGATCTTACTTTTTGGAGATATTTCCTTTGGTCTGATGAAAAAAAATGGAACTTTTTGGCCATAATGACCATTGTTATGTTTGGAGGAAAAAAGGGTGAGGCTTGCAAGCCGAAGAACACCATCCCATCCATGAAGCATGGGGGTGTCAGCATCATGTTGTGGGGGTGCTTTGCTGCAGGAGAGACTAGTGCACTTCAAAAAATAGATGGCATCAAGAGGAAGGAAAATTATGTGGAAATATTGAAGCAACATCTCAAGACATCAGCTATGAAGTTAAAGCTTGGTCGCAAATGGGTCTTCCAAATGGACAATGACCCCAAGCATACCTCCAAAGTTGTGGCAAAATGGCTTAAGGACAACAGAGTCAAGGTATTGAAGTGGCCATCACAAAGCTCTGACCTCAATCCGATAGAAAATTTGTGGGCAGAACTGAAAAAGTGTGTGTGAGCAAGGAGGCCTACAAACCTGACTCCTGGACCAGTTCTGTCTGGAATGGGCCAAAATTCCAGCAACTTATTGTGGAAGGCTACCCAAAATGTTTGACCCAAGTTAAACAATTTAAAGGCAATGCTACCGAATACTAACAAAGTGTATGTAAACTTCTGACCCACTGGGAATGTGACGAAATAAATAAAATCTGAAATAAATAATTCTCTTTACTATTATTCTGACATTTCACATTCCTAACTGACCTAATTCTATTGTTAAATGCCAGGACTTTTGAAAAACTGAGTTTGAATGTATTTGGCTAAGGTGTATGTAAACTTCTGACTTCAACTGTAATTATTTTTTTTAATTTTTTTTAGATTCACCCATTGCAGGGCCTGTTGTTTTAGATTAGACTGATCCATGATTTGGAAAGGAATTTAATAGAGATTCTTTAAATAGGACCCAAACTTTCAGATCGAGTGATATTAGCCTGTAAACATAAGATTTTGCATTGATGACACTTGTGTGGTGCAGATGGACATGAATGAGATGACAAAGCCGTGGGGGCTGGAGGTGGACCGGGTAGAGCTGATCCTGGAAGGTGTGCTCCAGGATCCAGATAGGGGCCACTCGAGGCCCTTTATTATGCCCCCCTCTTTTCCAGGACTGGAAGGTCTCACTGGGCTCATACAGCAGCTCACCACGCATTTCCTGAGCCAGACAGCTGCATCTCAAACCAGCAAAGGTGATATTTGGAGTCTGTTTATGAACACCCATAATTTTAAATAGATTAAAAAAAGATCAGAATAAAAGATACAGTGGGATACAAACATCTGAGACCACTAATGAAAATGCTTTTGTTATGCATTATTTTATTTGTATTATTATTATTATTAGCATAACAAGTTGAATTTAACTGATGTGGACTCCACAAATTTGTTAAAACCTGATGATTCATGTTATCCAGCATGATTTGAGGATGTTCCAAATAGTATCTTGTGTGCTTCAATAAAAGTTAATATGGTCAGTGTCTTAAATTTGTAACATACTTTGTGACCTAGAAATTCTACCTAGAAATGTTATATCATAATTATTTATTTTTTTTAATCTTAAATATTTTGCTTATTACCAGTTTTATAGGGGAAAAAATTCCAGATTTTCAATGTGGTAAATAACAGTTATAATTAATAGATGAATCAGTAGATCCTTACTCTAATTTGACAACAATAATAATAATAATAATTTGAACTGTAGACTCTAATAAAAAGAGGCTTTTGTGGTTCCCCAGCAGATACTGTGAGTTTCACCAGTGAGCTGAATTCAGCCGCAGGTGCAGCTGTGTGTTGTAGCAGTGTGGATGAACTGCTGTCTGCAGTCAGATCAGTGTTGTCAGAGGAGCTGGTCAATCAAGTGGGAGCCTGTTATCACTTTCAGATCACCACTGACTCTGGACAGGCCAGCAACTACTATGTGTATCTGTCACAAGGTAATAAAGATCTGCTTACCAATGGTAATTAATAAGATGCTCACTAAATTACATTTTTTAAATTGTATAAGTTATGAGATGCTAACCAATCATGTTGCTCATGTGGGGAATACTAGTTTAAGTTCGGCACACATATTTTCCTGATTTTGTTCTGACCCATTTTAAAATCCCATTTAAACCTGGACAAAAACAGAAAGTTTAAGGATTTTTACAAATGTGTAACAAAGAAAAGTTATGGTTCAAACATTATCTGCAGCCTGAAACTGAACTTTTGATCGGAAGTTAGGATTGAATGCACTTAGCTTCATAGAAAGCTATACGATGCTCCCTTGCTCCCTATTTAGTGAATAACTTAACCCCCAGTGTGCTTCAGAGATAACTTTTGTAGCACGCTGCAGTGTTGTTTTGCTTGCAAACAACTCGGGCAAGTTAATGTTAGTGCAAGTTACAGTTAATGAGAAATGAGAAAATGAGAAAGTACGCATATGGATTGGCTTAACAGAGCACATGTCAAATGACCTATCAGCTTTGCACCATGTAGAGTTTCATGACTGAACATTTAATTAGAAAAATGCTAAATAGAAACATTTTCACTAGTTTTTTTTGGACCCCACTGTATATAATTACAGTACAATGAAAATTAATAAACAATTATTAACTTAACTAGTCTTGGATTGCTTTAATTGGGGATTGTCTCTAGACTGTTTTATGCATTATAGAAAAATCCCCTGAATGCTTGCTCAGCATTTTTGTCTCTGTGTTCATGTCGTGGGACATGTGGTGCGGGTGTCCTTTCGAGAGAGCTGAATGTTTTTCTGTGCATGAGCGAGCAGGATCTGTTGGCCATGTTCCGGGATGACTTGCGGCCGTTTGTTGCCTACAGCAGTGGCAGACTGAGAGTTCAGGGGGATTTGAACACTGTCATGAGGCTGGAAACACTCATCAAACTACTCAAATCAAAATGAAGGGATAAAATGGTTTATAATGATTTCATTTAATCAAGGTTAAAATATATACACTGGCAGCCTAAAGTTTGGAACAATGTACAGATTTTGCTCTTATGGAAAGAAATTGGTACTTTTATTCACCAAAGTTGCATTCAACTGATCACAATCTATAGTCAGGACATTAATAACATGAAAAATTACTATTACAATTTGAAAAAATTTTCAGAACTTCTTCAACTACTTCAAAGAGTTTTCATCAAAAAATCCTCCACATGCAGCAACCACATCTTTGCAGATCCTTGACATTCTAGCTGTCAGTTGGTCCAGATACTCAGGTGACATTTCACCCCACACTTCCTGTAGCACTTGACATAGATGTGGCTGTCTTGTCGGGCACTTCTCACGCACCTTACAGTCTAGCTGATCCCACAAAAGCTCAATGGGGTTTAGATCCATAACACTCTTTTCCAATTACCTGTTGTCCAATGTCTGTGTTTCTTTGCCCACTCTAAACTTTTCTTTTTGTTTTTCTGTTTCAAAAGTGGCTTATTCTTTGCAATTCTTCCCATAAGGCCTGCACCCCTGAGTCTTCTCTTTACTGTTGTACATGAAACTGGTGTTGAGCGGGTAGAATTCAATGAAGCTGTCAGCTGAGGACATGTGAGGCGTCTATTTCTCAAACTAGAGACTCTGATGTACTTATCCTCTTGTTTAGTTGTACATCTGGCCTTCCACATCTCTTTCTGTCCTTGTTAGAGCCAGTTGTCCTTTGTCTTTGTAGGCTGTAGTGTACACCTTTGTATGAAATCTTCAGGTTTTTTTTTTTGACAATTTCAAGCATCGTATAGCCTTCATTCCTCAAAACAATGATTGACTGACGAGTTTCTAGAGAAAGCTGTTTCTTTTTTGCCATTTTTGACCTAATATTGACCTTAAGACATGCCAGTCTATTGCATACTGTGGCAACTCAAAAACAAACACAAAGACAATGTTAAGCTTCATTTAATGAACCAAATAGCTTTCAACTGTGTTTGATATAATGGCAAGTGATTTTCTAGTACAAATTAACAATTTAGCATGATTACTCAAGGATAAGGTGTTGGAGTGATGGCTGCTGGAAATGGGGCCTGTCTAGATTTGATAAAAAATGACTTTTTTCAAATAGTGATGGTGCTGTTTTTTGCATCAGTAATGTCCTGACTATGCTTTGTGATCAGCTGAATGCCACTTTATTAAAGTACCAATTTCCTTCCGAAACAGCAAAATCTGTACTTTATTCCAAACTTTTGGCCACCAGTGTATTTATAGGGATAGTTTACCCAAAAACTAAATTTCTGTCATCATGTTGCTCCAAAGCCATATTACTTTCGTTGTATGGAAAAAAGATGAGTGAAAGTGAATGGAGACTGAGGCTGTCGGTTCTTAACATTTCTCCTTTTTGTGTGTGTGTGTGTGTGTTCCATTGATAAAGTCGCACAGGTCTGGAACAATATGAGGATGAGAAAATGCTGACAGAATTTTATTTTTAGCTGAACTATCTCTTTATGGTTTACACCTGTGCATGTTTGCAAGATTGCACATTTCAATACAGTTTTTCTTTTAATCAATGAAAAAAAATTGTAATTTTCATTTTAATTCTTTGTTGTTTCGGTGGTGTTTGTCATTGGTCATTGATCTATTTATAATAGTGTGGACTGTTGTGTGACTCGAGCGTTTAACTTATTTACACAATATATTTTTTGTACTTTTCAAAATCTATTTATGACTGACTCATCAGATTTTTCTCTTTGTAACTTTAAAATAGACCCCTTTAATCACAAACAGTTTTGATCTGTACTGTTTTGACATTACAGAAATAAATTTTGTAATAAAATTATTATCCAATGAATTCTTGGATTATTACTTTGATGCACACACACAATTATCATCAGCCTTGAGGTTTATGTTTGTGGTTTAATTCTTTACCTTGTTATACAAGGCTACATTTCTCTCTGCATTTGACCCCTCACTTTTGCTGTCCTTGGACCGTACGCACAGCTGTTTATAGAGAAAATGTTTCAAGGTTATTCCACCATTGGCACTTCTCACACTGCAGCTCTACCATTCATACAGACATATTTTTGTTTACTTGAATAAGCAAATGCAACACTCTTTTTGGGTCCCTTTAAATTCTCAGTTACTTGTGTTGGAAATGCTCAGTGAGATCGACCAGGAGAATTGGATGAAGCTTCAGTAGGATTCTTTATTGTAGAAGATCAGAAGCATCAATCTACATACACTGATCAGCCACAACATTAAAACCACCTGCCTAATATTGTGTAGGTCCCCCTCGTGCCGCCAAAACAGCACCAACCCGCATCTCAGAATAGCATTCTGAGATTATATTCTTCTCACCACAATTGTACAGAACAGTTATCTGAGTTACCGTAGACTTTGTAAGTTCGAACCAGTCTGGCCATTCTCTGTTGATCTCTCTCATCAACAAGGAGTTTCCGTCTGCAGAACTGCTGCTCACTGGATGTTTTTTGTTTTTTGCACCATTCTGAGTAAATTCTAGAGACTTGTGCATGAAAATCCCAGGAGATCAGCAGTTACAGAAATACTCAAACCAGCCCATCTGGCACCAACATTCATGCCATGGTCCAAATCACTGAGATCACATTTTCCCCATTCTGATGGTTGATGTGAACATTAACTGAAGCTCCTGATCCATATCTGCATGATTTTACGCACTGCACTGCTGCCACACGATTGGCTGATTAGATAATCACATGGATGATTGTTGGTGCCAGACGGGCTGGTTTGAGTGTTTCTGTAACTGCTGATCTCCTGGGATTGTCTCTAAAAAAATGAGCCATTGTTTACTTGTCTGTGAGCTTGCTTGCCACTCAGTGAAACAACAAGGGTGGTGATTGAACTGAAAATTAGACTGAATGTCTATGGACGAGCATATCTGTGAGGGCTAAAATGCGTTAGAGCGCCACCTACATTTCAGATCTGTATATTGTGATGGAATGTGATAAAGAAAAAAACATTTTCTAGTGGTTTCTGCCACTTAGTGGAATAAAATGAGACTTTTCAAAGTGAGGTAGAGTGAACAGAACCAGAATTACATGCTTATAAATTTATGACAAAAAAAGGTTTTTCTTTTTTTTTTTTTATTCTGTTTATAAAATTCTGAACACACACAATACTATTTATGAATAATTGGAGTCTTTTTTTATTTTATTTGGGCAGTTCTCTAAAAAATGTGTCCACAGTGTGTGAATGGGGGTGGTTTGGAAGCCCTGGGGTCACTCATCTGCATACAGGAGGTAATTTAGATGTAAAATCAAGGTGAGAGGTAATTTAGATGTAAAATCAAGGTGAGAGGCATGCCCCCAGTAATGGTGAGAATTTCTGTGAATTCTCAAAACTGTGTTATCGTATTCTAAAGTTGTGGTACTAAGACCAGTGAACCAGTCGCACTGAGAATGATATGAATGATATGTACATGTATACTCATATTCATTATGTACATACAATTGGATATTTGTTACATATGTTTTAAGGTGATTCTGAGCTGAGGGACAGGAGAAGAAGAGAGAACAGATGTGGAAAGACAACAGTTAATCTTTTCAATTAAAGTGATTTTGGGATTTTCTCAGAGATTATTTTGATTGTTCCAGGCCTCCTTCTGTTTTCTCAGGATGTTGTGCCCCCTGGGTCCAGACTTCCTGGCACCTTTGCCTTACAAACCCTAGTGTCTTGTGCAAGATTGCAATGTTTTTTAGATGCTTTGTCAAGTTAAAAAGTACTAAAACTTTGAAAAATATTTCTCCAGACACCTGTGTTCTGTTATTTGTTGCGCTGTGTCTATTTACTTTTATTTTTTATTTATTTTTTTTTTTTTGCAAGAACATGTTCGGTATGATTGGCCCCTTAGTCTCTTGTTGTATGCACTGTAGGTGCGTTTCCCTCTGGTTTTAGGGTTGTTATGGTTAGGGTTAGTGTTAGATGTGGTACTCCTTTTTCTATTGTGCTCTCTTTCTAATCTGTACAGATGCTGGAGAACTTCAAGTTTGAGAAGCAGAGGCATGTGGAGGTAAGGAGCACATTTGAGCTGATTATACTCCCTGAGAAGCCCATCATGCTAACCTTCAAACCACTGCATAAAAGCAGATAAGAGCTTCAAACAGGAAATAATGAAGGACCAGAGCTTCAAACAGGAAATAATGAAGGACCAGAGCTTCAAACAGGAAATGATTCTGAGGGGCCAGAACTGGATAAACACCACTGACCTTAGAGCTGGCAAACAAGAAAGCTCATATGTCAGTGTCTTGTTATAAAGACTTTTGAGTTCTATTTATTTCAGAAGCATGCTAAAATAAATCTGAATATTTGTTTTACACACCTTTTAAATTTCTGAAAATGGAGGTCTTTTAATGAAGGTGACTAAAATAAAAAAATTTTTCTCATTTTCTCCCAAATTGGAATGCCCAATTCCCAATGTGCTTTTAAGTCCTCATGGTCGTGTAGTGATTCGCCACAGTCCGGGTGGCAGAGGACGAATCCCAGTTGCCTCTGCGTCCGTCAACCTGCGCATCTTATCACGTGGCTCGTCGAGCGCGTTGCCACGTGGACATAGCGCGTGTGGAGGCTTCACGCCATCCACCGCAGCAACCACGCTCAACTCACCACGCGCCCCACCGAGAACGAACCACATTATAGCGACCACGAGGAGGTTACCCCAGACCTGGCTGGAGTCACTCAGCACGCCCTGGGATTCGAACTAGCAAGCTAGCGAACTCCAGGGGTGGTAGCCAGCACATTTTACCACTGAGCTACCCAGGCCCCCCCCTAAAATAAATTTCTAAACAATTCTGTAAAGCTTTGGATGCATTAACTGATATAAATGAATTAAAAAATGAAAAAAATTCTCTTTTCAATTGTTGTTTGATTAATAGAAAAAATATACATAATTAGATTTTTATTTTTCCTTTTAAATACATGCACTGTTGAGGCATTTGGTCATTTCAGAGGTTCCAATTGTCTATGTCGTACACGTCCCATCACAGAATCGGTCACACGTTTCTATTGAGGAAATGTAAAAATTAAGACTTTTTCAATAGGTGAAACTATTGGGTATTCCATAGTTATGTCCTAGATCAAACACTTAATGAACTGTATATATGCATGCGGAAGAGAGGGTGAGAATGTGTACTCACAACAGGAAGGTCATGAAGAATCATGGTTGATGTTTGAGCAAATCCATGTTCATATTCACTGACTCTGATCAACATCTCTTGTTTCTCCTTCCCCCATTGTTTAGAGTTCTCTTTAAGCTAAATCAGACACACACAAATGAAAAATAAACAAACATAAAAATAAACAAAAATAGATAATCAGTCTATATCAGGAGAGCAGAACGCCCAGTGGCATTTTTTAATGCAGCTATATTTACAAATTGCCTGGGATGGTAGATTAAACAGATTAGTGATCATTATTTGGAAATATATGACCACTAAATGCAGCAATGGACCAATCAGAATCAAGTATTCCAGTGAGCCATGTTATAATACAGTTATTACAAATAATATAAGCAGATGAGATTACTCAAAATGGCATTAAACAACATAGAAAAACATATTTTGCATAATATGTACTCAAAAATTTACAAGGTCTGTCTATCACTAATCATAATTTCAAACTGTTATATTTTGGTTTGACTGTTATGCCTTTTTCCAGTTTGTGCATGAATACCAACAACAGCTATGCAAATACAAACAATTCTAACATTTTTCGTGACTCCAAATACTCTATATGCTGCAAATATTGACTGTCATCTTATTGTTAATGTTAAAGGTTCATCCCAAAAAATGTCATTTTGTTATCATTTACTCTCCCTTACGTTTTTCCATACCCACATGACTTTCTACCTTGGAACACAAAAGGAGATGTTAGAATGTTACTTTCATTGCATCTTTTTTCCCATACAATCAAAGTCCATGGCGATGTTTGATGACAGTGAGTGTAAATGATAACAGAATCTTCATTTATTTATAACTATCCCTTTCAGCATGCAAGCTAAATTCCCACATTTGACTTCCTGACAGCATTAAAAGCAAACCTGTTGTTCCAGTGTCTGGATTCGACCTTCAGCTCTTGCCAACTGAGTTAATAAGTCCAACTTCTCACTAGCTGAGAAAGTCTGATGGGACTGAGAAAACAAACACATTATTAAAACACATCTGTTTTATAGAGTATCGCTCACTCTGTACATTTGAGTTTGAGATGTGCTGTAGCTGGTGTCCCATGTTTACCTGCACAGGTTGTTGAATTATGATAGGAGGGGGTTGATTACGGAGCCTGTCCAGTTCCAGTCTGAGTCGAGAGTTTTCTGATGCTAGCACAGACTCGATTTCTCTCCTCTTGTGTTCTTCTTCATCTGTACAAACACAGCAGAACTGCTGTTCCCAAATTAGCTTTACACCTCAGGCCTGATTGTCTAACATACATGTCAGTTTGAATGTTTTACATCTGCACATTGGTAAAAATGTGATATAAATTTTTTTTTATTAAACAAACTGCTTATTTCCAGGTTTAAATAAGATTTTAAATCCCAGCTTTTCGGGGCCTGGGTAGCTCAGCGAGTATTGACGCTGACTACCACCCCTGGAGTCGCGAGTTCGAATCCAGGGTGTGCTGAGCGACTCCAGCCCATTCTCCTAAGCAACCAAATTGGCCCGGTTGCTAGGGAGGGTAGAGTCACATGGGTAACCTCCTCGTGGTCACGATTAGTGGTTCTCGATCTCAATGGGGCGCATGGTAAGTTGTGCGTGGATCACGGAGAGTAGCATGAGCCTCCACATGCTGCGAGTCTCCGCGGTGTCATGCACAACGAACCACATGATAAGATGCGTGGATTGACGGTCTCAGAAGCGGAGGCAACTGAGACTTGTCCTCCACCACCAGGATTGAGCTGAGTAACCGCACCACCACGGGGGACTTACTAAGTAGTGGGAATTGGGCATTCCAAAATTGGGGAGAAAAGGGGATAAAAAAAATAAAAACAAATCCCAGATTTTCAATGTGGTCTCAGACCTTTGGATTTCACTGTGGTTATATTGTAATCTAATAGATAACAGTGTGTTTGTGTATGTTTGTGTGTGTACTGCTGAAATTTATTAGGTAATTTCACCCAATGCGTGTGTGATAATATTCAGTCAGTGGAAGAGACACACCTTTATGTTTCATTGCTGCTTTTTTCCTCTCTGAATTTTCTTGATTTCTCTCTTTCAGTTTTGTATCCACTATTTTCTCCATCTTTTCAATGACCTGCTCAATAAATTAATCAAAGAATCAGATTTTTGTACTGGCAGCCGATCCACAGTTTATTCATGTTTAAAAAATACTTGACAAAAATGTTAGAAAACTAAGCTAAATATAGCTAAATACCTTTTCCTGTTGCCGAACTGTATCCTCCAGTGCCATCATTTTCCTGCCACCAGCCTGATATCTCTTTAACACGGCCTGCTGCTGCTGATGGGCTCTTTGAAGCTGGACAAACTCTTTCTCAATGTCACTCTTCTACAATAAGCACAATAAAGAACTAAAACTGCACACAGGATTAATACAGTGAGTTAACTCAATTATTGGGAGAGTACTGTTTAATATGCTTTGTATAATTTTCAGCTTCTGTTTATCAAATGGAAAGAGCATTATAACACGTGGTCTGGAAACAAACTCAATAACCTGAATCAATCAATGATCTTCAGAGGAAACCATTAATGCTATTGCTACAGCATATCCTTACTTCCAGCAAACATCACAAATATATGCCAGTAAATGGACCCCTTGAGCTTCAAAGAGGAAACACATTGTCTCTAAGCACTGCTTCTTTGGTAAAAGAGTTTCATTAAGAACTTGACCCACCCTGATAAGCTCATTCTGAAGCTGTTGTATTCTGTCCTTTTGGGCAGCCGCCACGCTGCTTTCACTGGCCAGCTTGAACTTCAGAGTGGCTGCAGGAAGTGCCATACAACAATAATGAGTGTTGACTGAACCAGCAAACAATAAAAGATTAACATGAAAAAGACTTGGCTTCCTTTATATCACTGTTTCTCAATCCTGTCCTCAAGTACTACAAACACTTCACATTTTGGATGTCTCCCTTATTTGAGACACTCAATTCAGATCAAGGGGCACTCTACTAATGAGCTAATCAATAGAATCAGGTGTGTTTGATAAAGGAGACATCCAAAATATGTTGCGTTAGTGGTACTCAAGGAACACTGATTTATATAATTCTGCATTCATTTTATCAAACCATTTATAATACAGTTTAACAACTATAACACTATAGTGTACAGTATAGTATAGAGCCCTGTATAGTAAAGTGCATTTTATTTTAATATAGTATAGTATAGAACAGTCTATAGTAAAGTGCTTTTTATAATGGTACAGTATGGTATGGTATGGTACAGTACAGTATAGTATAGTACAGTACAGTATAGTACAGTACAATATAACATAGTGCCCTGTTGGTAAATTTCATTTTATTATTGTATAGTTTAGTATAGTATACCAAAGTATAGTATATAACACTATAGTAAAGTGCTTTTTATAATGGTGCAGTATAGTATGGTATGGTATAGTATGATATACTATAGCACAGTATAGTACAGTGTTGGTAAAGTTAATTTTATTATTGTATAGTATAGCAAAGTATAGTACAGAACAGTCTATAGTAAAGTGATTTTTATAGTGGTATAGTATAGAGCACTGTATAATAAAGTGCATGTATTATGGTATAGTATTGTACAGTATAGTATAGTTTAGTATAGAGCACTGTTGGTAAAGTCATTTTATTATTGTATGGTATAGTATAGTATAGTTTAGAGCACTATAGTAAAGTGCTTTTTATAATGGTATGGTAAGGGATGGTATAGAATAGTACAGTATAGAGCACTGTTGGTAAAGTTTATGTTATTATTGTATAGTATAGTATAGTAGAGTAGTATAGCAAAGTATAGTATAGAACACTATAGTAAAGTGCTTTTTATAATAATACAGTATAGCAGGGGTCGGCAACCTATGGCACGCGTGCCAGCATTGGCATGCGGAGGGGTAATCACTGGCATGCCAGCAACGGCGAGAGAGGAGGAGACTATTTTATTCATATGAAATTACGCATCTGCATCCCAAACTACATCTTATTGCAATCCTTCCTCATGATCATGCAGCGTGTTTTCATCAGCTGAATGGGAGGCTAAAAAAGTTAAAATGTGACGAGAATGCAGCATACCCAGCAGACTCGTGCAACGCGTACAAGACATTCACGCATCACGAGCCGGCAGCGCTTCACGTTTGGTTAATTGCGCGAATAAATGCACCTGCATTGCTGCAGTCAGGCTGCACGGATGACAGCCTACATTCCATGTTTCATTTGATCATTTGCTTTCAGAACAACACGTGATGTAATAAGGAAAAGCTATTGACCAGGAAAATAAAAAAATGGCACTCCATGTCAAAGAGGTTGCTGACCCCTGCAGTATAGTATGGTATGGTATAGTATGATATGGGATTGTATAGTATAGTAGATTATAGAGTCCTGTTGGTAAAGTTCATTTTATTATTGTATAGTATAGTATTGCAAAGTATAGTTTAGAGCATTTTATTATGGTATAGAATAGTATGGTATATAATAGTTTAGTATAGTTAGGTATAGAGCACTGTTGGTAAAGTTCATTTTATTATTGTATAGTATAGTATAATATAGAACACTATTTAGTAAAGTGCTTTTTATAATGTTACGGTACAGTATGGTATGGTATAGTACAGTATAGTATAGAGCACTGTATAGTAAAGTGCATTTTTTATGGTATAGTGTTAAATATAGTATAGTTTAATATAGAGCGCTGTTGGTAAAGTTCATTTTATTATTGTATTGTATAGTATAGTATAGTAAATGCTTTTTTTTAAATTGTTTTCTTTTTTTTTCTATATATTTGCAAATAATTGACAATACATTTGAGTTTTTCTAACTATCTTCTTTAAGACTTTAATTAATTCTCACGTTTAGACAACAACGTGTCTAGTTTCAAAAGAGACCAGTGTTCATGAATTGCAACAATTTTATTTTAGGTACTGTATGTCCTTGTCAGGTCTGTGCTCAAAAAGGGAGCAACCAGATAAAGGAGTAGTTCACATAAAAATGGAAAAATCTGTTATGTACTAACCCTTATGTTATTCCGAACAATGTGCTGCTATTATTTCTACATTATTCATTGTGTCTTTACACAATCAGACAAAAGTCCTCCCTGGTGTCGAGAGAGTAAATCTGAAAAGGGTAGTAAGAAAAAGTTTAGCAACCACTGATCTAGGCTTTAAAATATAAATAACATTGCAGCAATTAACTATCTAATTTATGTAGCTATTCTAACAGATCCATTTCTCAGTTCTTGCCATATTGTATATTTAAGGTTATGAAGTGCTCTTTTTTGGCCACTGCACAAATCTAATTTGTGGCAAAGAATATGTGAAATGTGGACTTTGCCTGTTATTTCTATAATTATACAGTACGTTAGTTGAATGTACTGCGTGAACTTAAAAAGAACAGTGTATATTTAATATATATATATATATATATATATATATATATATATATATATATATATATATATATATATATATAATTATTATTATTATTATTATTATTACATTTAGAGCCTTTATTCCAAAAGTAATTGCATTCAGCACATTTACTATTTTAAGGTCCAAAAAGGACCATTATATTTTTACCTCAACACCCATAGTATACCAAGTACAGTACAGTATAGTATTTTAATTTCAGAGTTAAATGTGGTATTAAAACATAAAAGTAGAAAAGTACCTCTGAATTTATATGAAACATTTGGAAAAGATGGCTGAATTATGGATTCTGAGCTAAACTGATATTCAGACTGCAGAAACATCAACAAATGCTGTGACCATGACACTGTGGAGATATTTTTGGAGAAAACATACAACTATCTAAACCCCTGAAAGAGACGCATGCATTCGCCATGCAGAGGAAATTAGCATTAGCATTAGCTTTGAAGGACTCAAAGGTCTTTGACATGTCCTTTAAGTGGAACCTTGTGTTTGTGTGTATATGTGTGTGAGGGACACACACTGTTCTTCAGCAGATAAGGCAGTAAGTGCTTATCAGATTCCCTTAGCTAAATGAGAGGTTTTATCAATCCTCAGCACAGCTCAACAAGGACATGAGACCTGTAAGGTTTAGCAAAGAATGAAGGAGAACTTTTAACTTTAATATGAAATGTGATACTCCAACAGTCATTTCCTAAAGTGAGCAAAACTGGTGTCTTCAACTCTTTTGACATGCGTGTACATCATTGGTCTCTCTATAATACCAGTATAATAACTAGTGGTGCTTGCTAAGTTGCTAATCGAGCTAACAAATGCTTACACTTACTGTTAGGGTCTTTAAACATACTGCATCATGAATGATGCATGAATTTGTGTGGTTTGTTGACGAGAGGTGTGCTATTACATTTCTAAGCGACTGAAATTACAATTTGCTCTTGGTAGATGATAAAGTGGGCCAAAAATATATCCCATAGACTTACATTAAAGGAGAGACCTAAGCCAAAGAGAATCACAATTAATTTAGGGAGGGCTCTTTTGACTTGTGCCAGTAATAGGGTTGCCAACTGTCCCGTATTAGCTGGGACGACCCAAGTTTTTGCGGAAATGAAGATGTTCTGAACGTTTCGCCTATTGTCCAATATCTTAGCGTTGGGGAAAATCAAGGGGGAGTCCCCGCAAAAAAATGTTGGTGGTACCACCTTTCTGAAAGAGCTGAGAGAATTGCAGTATTAATTGTACCTGCTAATCAGGTAAGGTTAAGTGGTAAAGTGCACAGCCATGAAGAATAAAGCCTAAACTTATCTTTACATGCTTAAATGAGATTATAGTGGGAGGAATTATACCGATCTGGTCAGCCATCTCAGTCTTGGTCATGACGTCAATATCGGTGTCATCAAGCAGGGTGCGGCCCAGATTCTGATGCAGGGAGAGGTCACGCCGCAGCTGACTGTTCTCAGACTCCAGACCGCTCACCTTAGAGCGCAGTGCGATTATGTCATCGGCCATCTTGTGCATAGCTGTACGGTAGTTTTCCAACTCCTAAAAAATTAAAGAAAAGACTTAGAATTGACAAAATCCTGCAAATATGGATTTTTAATGTGAAATATTACTTTCTATGTGAATATGGAGCACTATGCATTTTGGAGTTTGCCTTAATAGGAAGCACCACCAATGACATACTTAACTCTACATGAATGGCAGTTGCACTTTGCTGCCACTAGGGAGCATCAAAGACACATGTTCAGTCGTGTGTCTGCTCAGTGTTGTGGGCTTCACAGAACCAAAACAGGATTCACAGCAATCCTGTTTTCATACAGCATTCGTCTGAGGCTGACTGTCTGTCTAATTAACATTCATTT
Source organism: Myxocyprinus asiaticus (assembly GCF_019703515.2). Taxonomy (NCBI): domain Eukaryota; kingdom Metazoa; phylum Chordata; class Actinopteri; order Cypriniformes; family Catostomidae; genus Myxocyprinus; species Myxocyprinus asiaticus. The sequence goes on along the minus strand of NC_059389.1, from coordinate 22,199,004 downwards.
TTTACTCTGTCTGAACCCTTTTACAGGGAAAGAGAGATCTACTGTCACGTTTAATATTGTGGTTGGGCTAATACTGGAGAACCGGTCATACTGTCAATACTGTAATGGCTTCACTATAGCAGCAGTACAATGTAATCAATCTTTAGACTGTAGCCTAAGGGAGACCTGAGTCAGATCTGAGTACACAGAGGAAGTATACAGGGTGAAATCTGCCAAGTGAAAGGTGCTTTTATTTTTCTCTTTTCTTTTTTTTTTTTTTTTTTTTTTTTTTTGCAGAATGCCTATCCTGAAACTGCTGGACTTGGATCAAAACATTCAGACACAATATCACCTATTAATAAAGCTATATAATCTAGACAGAGCTAGAATCATACTGACTTAGCTCTTGGTGGACTGATATGGGTTTTTAATGGCCATTGCAGATATAATATTTACTGTACAGAATGGCCGATGGCCAATATATTGTGGCGATGCCCTTGCAAGGGCCCCCCTTCCTAAAATTAGCATTTTAATGCAAAAGTCCCATTTATATTGTGTGAAAAAAATATTAAAGTAATATTCCGGGTTCATTACAAGTTAAGCTCAATCAACAGCATTTGTGGCATATTGTTGATTACCACAGAAAATTATTTTGACTCGTCCCTCCTTTTCTTAAAAAAAAAAAAAAAAAAAGCTAAAATCTTGGTTACATTGGGGCACTTACAATGGAAATGAATGGGGCAGATGTTTGGAGGGTTTAAACAGAAATGTGAAGCTTATAATTTTATAAAAGCACTTACATTAATTCTTCTGTTAAAACTTGAGTATAATTTGAGCTGTAAAGTTGTTTAACCATGTGCGACCCCGCATACATATGCGTGGACATTGCATTTTGGCTTCACTATACGCAACGCACAATATAAATTCTTTGAAACCGACTGATCTCAGTTCAGGAGACTCTGTGCTGTCAGTAAAGGGTTAAACCTCAATGGAGGTTGTCTTTGGGAGAAACGCCAACAAAACTAAATCTGGTAAGAAACCTAATTAAGTTTTTACATTGAAACATGTTTGAGTCAAAAGATTAGAGTCTCAAATTTCATCCGATATGAAATTTTTAAAATTTGAGCAATTTATCACGAAATGCTAAACAGAATGTACACTAATGTGTACTTAAGCACATTTTTTTCCTTAGAAATCCTATATTTACTGTGCATTAACACATTGATTCTCAATGGATTCATCCAAAAACGGAAAAATTTGGTTTTCAGAGACTTTATATGAAGTTAGGATGAAAATAAGGTGTATTTCAAACTGTTCTGAGACCAGTGAAGACAGACAGCACACTGGAGGTTAATTCATCCATTAAATAGGGAGCAAGGGAGCATCCTATAACTCTTTATGCAGCTAAGTGAATTCAATCCAAACTTCAGTTCAGTTTCAGGCTGCAGATGATGTTTGGACCACTCAACATGTTTGGCAGATATGGGACAGTGGTAATCAGTACATAGATTCAGAATTTATAATGTATAATTTTATTTTAACATGATTATCAGTGACCGGATGATGCTGACCATTACTTTGAATCAGATTTAATTATGCTAATTTCTGATGTAATGTCTATAACGTCTCAAAAACATGAATAACCAGCACTCCTGGAAACATAATAAACAATTTGATTAAAAAAATCTGACTTTCTATAGCTTGGTATTATTTAAAATGTCACAATTTAGTACTTTTGTGCGGACATATGTGATTTTTGGAGCTTCAAAATTTTGGCACCCATTCACTTCTATTGTATGGACCAACAGAGCTGAAATATTCTTCTAAAAATCTTCGTTTGTGTTCAGCAGAAAAACAGTTTAGTAGTTTTTTTTTTTTTTTGCATGTTTATTTGGTGCTACTAGTTACAAATAAAAAAGGGAAATGGAAAATGGACACATCAGTCACGTTCGGGTCTATTTGTTAACATATTGTTTATGTCCAGAGGTTATACTTTTGAAACAGTGAATATTTTAAAGTTTACTGATTGGCCCCCTCTACCCAATATTACAGCTATGTTAGAAGTATAAACCTGAAGAAAAACATTTTCATTTTCAGAATTTTTTTTTAGCGCTTTTCATAATAGACACCGTTCCAAAGCAATCTTTAGAAAGCAGAAACTGTAATGATATCGAATTCGGTAAATGCTAAAAATGATACCGTTGAACAACATGTTTACTTTGACAGCCCTTTTATTTATAAATTTATAAAAATATAGGAAATAAAATTTACGCAAAATATCTGAAATTAAATTAACACTTATTTTTTACAATATTTACTCAAAATCTACAATATTTACAACCAGAAAATGTTTATTAAAAAAATATTTGTTGTGTTGACAAGGCAGTCAGTAAATTTTGGAACTGACACAAGTGGGAAATGACACTTCTTTTAAACGACCAAAAAGACATGGTTATTGAACGACACCGTTACTCTCGAAATGGCCAAATATCAGCCGATTTATCAGTCTATTATTAGTCACAGCACAGTGTAACAATCCTGCTTTTTGGAACATAGTTTTCGCATAACTTGTTTATCAATTAGGGATGCACAGATACAAAACTGTGTGCCGATACCGATATCCGATTATTTAGAACAAAATCTGCCGATACCGATAGTTTTGGTGGTTCTGCTGTTTTAATGCTACCTTGTTTCAAATCACTCATAATTAATTACACAACTTCAAAGGAAATATAAATCCTAACTTTATTGTCTAATAATCAGCCCTAATCATCAAGTGTTTTTAAACAATAATCAGACGATACATTGGTGCAATGCCTTTATTTTGAATGTTCTATGGCATTGTGACATCAGACATTTGCTAAACAGAGAACACACCAGGGGCATTGTAGGATGTACCGCACTTTCAGGCATCCTTCTGTGCTATTGTGTTAGTTGTATGTCACATGCCATGTAACATGCGAGTAAGGCTTTCTACTCTTTCATGTGCAATCATTCAGGGTCACTGTGTAGGGAGGGGGTTCGTCTGACAGTTAAGTCGGGGGTCGGGTGTGCAAAAACGGGAGGGGAGGTAGAGGGACCGATTAGGCGATTCCATCTGGGCCAGTGTGCGTGTGCCTCCCTTGGGTCGTCTGAAAGAAATTGAGCGCTTAATTGAAAGGGCACACATGCAAGGTGAGAATGATGGTCGTGATGAGATGTGGGGGCCCGTTGGGGGGATGAAGAGGAATCATCTGAACCCAATGAAAGAGGGAATGAGGAGGAAGAAATAAAGATTGGTCCCTTTAGACTGCACCAGATTTGCCCCCACAAAGTCTGCACTGCTGCGCCAAACAATCACATTATAAAAACACATATGGACTCTCTCTCTTTTTCTCTGTCTGTGGGGTGCATTGTGATGATTCTGTGATGATGAGAAAAGAAAAGCCAATATGGTCTTTCCATTCCATCATTGCTTCAGAGACTGAGAACTATAGACATTTACAGGTCACCTTGAGTTGGGTCTTGAAGGCTTTTCCTTTGAATTCCACTATAGTGCTGTGAATATTCATAACCAGCACTCTAATTAACCGAAACTCATCAAATTGGACTACAATGCATCAAACATGCAGTTACTGTTTATGGCACTGTAAAGATTATGACTTGCTTTGGAGGTGCTACAAAAGGTTGGGGTACTTGTTAACCTATTCATGCAGTAGAGACAATCCCCTGGCAAAGGATGAGACTGATCCCCTTGAGAGAGACAGATCTTCTCAAAAGAGAGACTAAAGCCTAATTCATCCAATGGAAGAAGGCAAACTTTTTTTCTCCTGAACGAACTAAAGCATCCTAGGCAAATGAAGCAAGTGTTTATAAAATAGCCTTAAGTAAGTTTTTAAAATAGCCTTACATTTTAACTAGCTGGCTGTGAAACAGGTTGTCTTTGTGAAGTTTGTATTGAGTATCATAAAAAAGTGTAGTTTTGAACAACTTTGGAGAGAAGGGCTTCAGAGTTATCAATTTCTAACGTTACGATACTATCCTAGCTAGTTACAATCTCCTCAGTTGGTGAGCACGATTGTAAACATGTCACATCCAAACCACACCCACCATTAGTGTCAACCAGTCAACAGGAGAAATATCACCAAACAAACACCTTAACAGAAGTTAAAGAAGCCTGTATTTAAGTCCTTTTTTACTATCAATTATCCTGCCAGCCCAGTAAATGGCGATATGTATGAAGAATGCAAATAGCCAAAAACAAAAGAAGAATGTGAAAGTAAAAGTTAAAGTGGAGATTGACTGAGCAGGGAGGAGAATTTATAGTAAAAATGGACTAAAATATTGATCTGTTTTTTACCCACACCTATTAAATCACTTCTGAAGACATGGATTAAACCACTGGATTACTTTTGTGCGGACATATGTGATTTTTGGAGCTTCAAAATTTTGGCACCCATTCACTTCTATTGTATGGATCAACAGAGCTGAAATATTCTTCTACAAATCTTCGTTTGTGTTCAGCAGAAAAAATTATGAGAGAATTTTCATTTTTGGGGGAACTATCCCTATAAAGTGAGGCACTATCCACTGCCGTTTTATTGAATAAACAGAGGGCTGTCTTCATTAAAACATCCCCTTTTGTGCTATGCAGAAGAAAGAAGGTCGAATGAAAGTTGGTACTTGAGGGTTAGTAAATTATGAAAGATTAAAAAAAATTAGGAGAAGAATTTCTGGGAAATTCTGGGAAAGCAGCACATATAATATATACTCACTTTATTTTGATGTTCAGTGACTTCAGCTGCATGAGGATCCTCTTCTAAATCAGGTATAGGGGGACTAAAAAGGAAACATTTACAGCAAATGAACGAACAGAGCAAAAAGTCTAAAATATCACTGCAATGTAATTAATATTTGCAGTAACCCTCATATAAAGCTCTTTTACCTTCTGTGTGGTGAGTACACGTCATACGTTTGACTGAGCTGAGAGTTTGACTTTTTCTCTTCTGCATGTTCTGTCCTGTTTTTGGGATTTTTAAGGAGGTGAAGATAATCTGGGAGAATCTTGAAGAGAGCGTCATGTGACGGCAAATCATAAGAATCCCTTTCCATCTGTGAGAAAAACAAAGAGATCAAAAAGCACGTTTAATAGCATGATCCTAACACAATGCAGTAGAATCCATTTTAACAAACAAACTGTCCTGTAAAGTGTATAGCACATTACATAATGTATCTGTTACATCTATACTGCAGTACATCAAGCTGAGAATGTAAAGTTAAATATGTAAAAACATTAAGTTACAAGTAAGCAAAAATAAAGCTTTTTTTTTTTTTTTTACTTAACGTGTCACTGGCCTGTAATACTTCTTCATTTTTTAAATAAAATGTGCTAAATACACTAAAGTAATATACTAAAGTACATGTGCACATCAATTCCAAAATGTGACAGAACAAGGTTCAGCTTCAATCACAGAGAGTTTCATGGGAAGAAACACTGAAAGGAGGTCTTACGTAAATTCATCGCCAAACACAGTCCTGCATGGTTACTATGGACAATACTCTTTCTTCAATGTAATGCAAATAGGACAAAAGTCCAAAACCCAACTTTAACTTCCATTCATGCAAACACTACCCTATGTTTACATTCTCATTTCAATGAACAAGGACCACTATTTCTTCTCAGTTCAGGCATAATCCATCATAAGAGAAGACCAACAATGGTTCTAAGGTCATCGGGTCAGCAGTTATCTGTTAACAAGTTACCTGTGCTGGCTCATTCTGTGGTTTCTCATAGTTCTGTGGTTGTTTCTGCATTGGTCTGGAAGGTCCTGGGCTCTTATGAGGAATATATAGCAGAAGACAAGTGCATGTGCCGGACCACGCGACAGCTCTGGCACTGTTAGCAACCTGATACTGGGTTACCACAACACAAATCCTGCCTAGCAACTTTTCTAACTGCTAGACTGACACAACACAATATCCATGTGTATGTGCAAGTTTTACAGATATATGGTACATTCAAAGATATAATTGAATATCATTTTTCATCTGTTTCATGGCTAGAGGGGGGAGGCAAAGATTTGCGTTACGCCAGTGGGATAGTATAAAATATTTTAACGTTGAAAAAATTACACATTTCCATTTCCTTTTCTAGCTTTCATCCATTGTGACTAAAATGAGCGCTGTCCTGTTTCATGACAAGCCGTGTTAAATCAATATATCTGTATCAAAAGGCTCTAGTCCACACTCAGGCATGCTGGTTTGAGTCTACAGCAGGAGATAAATGAGCAGTGATTGCTAATGACCTGAGCTCATGCTGTGAGGCGCTTGTTCCTTATTCTGAATCCGGCTGTCGCACAGCAAGACACCTGTCAGCTTCCAAATACAATATGTTCCTCGACCCATGCCAAAGGTAACGCCTTATTAATATTCATTAAGAATCACCATAAATCATTGGACAATCATCTGACAAAGATAAATTCTGAATATTAGGATAACAGTTTTCCATGAAGGGGACATATCATAGTTTGAAACTGAGTTTGATTTACTATGTAGATACACTCTAATGATCACAATACAAAGTTCCCTTCCTGGTCTACCCCAATCATAGAGAAACTAAGCTGCAATAAAAGGTTAATAAGAATGTGTGGCAATTATGATGTTAGAACTTTCATAAATTCTATCATTATATCAATTATATATACAGTGTTTGTGTGTGTGTGTGTATATATATATATATATATATATATATATATATATATATATATATATATATATATATATATAAATCAATCAATGCTCATCAATATTATTTCTTAATTCACATAAGGAAGTTAGCCAATCATAATAAAGGTCATAAAGAAGTCTTAAATGTAGGGCCTGGGTAGCTCAGCGAGTATTGACGCTGACTACCACCACTGGAGTTGCGAGTTAGAATCCAGGGTGTGCTGACTGACTCCAGTCAGGTCTGCTAAGCAACCAAATTGGCCAGGTTGCTAGGGAGGGTAGAGTCACATGGGGTAACCTCCTCGTGGTCGCGATTAGTGGTTCTCGCTCTCAGTGGGGTGCGTGGTAAGTTGTGCGTCGCGTAGAACAGCATGAGCCTCCACGTGCGGTGTCTCCGCGGTATCATGCACAACGAGCCACGTGATAAGATGCGCGGATTGACTGTCTAAGAAGTGGAGGCAACTGAGACTTGTCCTCCGCCACCCAGACTGAGGTGAGTAACCGCGCCAACACGAGGACCTAGTACGTAGTGGGAATTGGGCATTCCAAATTGGAGAGAAAAGGGGATAAAAAATCAATTAAAAAAAAGTCTTAAATGTTAAATAAAATAACAAAATAAGGCCTGAAAAAATAAGCGGGAACGTGATCGTGGTCAAGCGAAAACTAGAGTGAACATTGGCAGGGCATTTGATTCCTTGAGGGACCTAAGTTCGGTTTTGGGGATCAAAACCGACCCTGAATTGGTGTTCTTCTTATTGGACAGGTAAGCTTACATAACTGCAAAGCATGTGAACTATAGTGCCATGAGGATTGATCTGTGTAATTTTAGCTAACTTGATCTTGCCTGCTAACGCTGACGAATTGCAAGCTACATTGCTTTGTAACTTTCAAATAATTTCAACGATCTTCTCTTTATATTAAAAGTCAGGTTTGCTGATTCACAGTAACTGACATAATGTTAATCTGTAATTATTCAGCTAGGTAAACTACAATAACACATGAAATGAATGCTAGACAATGTTCAAGATAATGCAAAAAGACCCAATCATTAGTGTAACATAACTTGGTTATACAGAAAATATATACATTCTATTATTATAAAACAATAGCACATCGATATATCAAAATGACAGTTGTGATGGAATCACATCAATACATATTTATAATGTACAGTCTATTTTATAAACAGCTAATTTCATCATCCACCAAATTTAGCTAACAGCTATTGATAAAGCTGGCTAGCTAGCTAACACTGACATAGGCTATCGTATAAATGCAGTCAGTGTTTCATGCAAAGAAAAGTGATTACTTCAAACTACAGTCTCGCATAGCCAGACCTACACTATATCCACACTTAGCCCTGTTCCAGCACTGGAGAGTCAAATATAATATACAGTCTCAAAGTTTGTAGTAAAACAATCATAACTGTGTACTTTTAATTATGCTACCACATCTGTCAGCATGATGTCGGTGAATCACGATCAGTCTCTTTGTACGTTACGTCATTGTTTTGGTCGATGCTCGTTCGCTTGTGTCCCTATGGAGTGTGTGCACGAGCGCGAGCAAGAGCAACAGGTAGCTGGCTGCAGTTCACTTAACGGCCACAGGTGTCATTAATAACAAGGGTTTCTGAATCTTACATACTGCACCTTTAAGGTATAGTAGCAAAAACTGTACCTTATCAGCAAAAAATATTTAATCCTAAGGAACAGAACCCTTAACTAACAATATAAATGGACCTCAAAGAACAAATAACATAAAACATCCATTGGAATTAAATTGATCAAAATGATGATGTTTTTTTCTTTTTTTATCTATAGATAGATAGATTGCACTATAACACTGGCTGCACATCACTATTATATCTGTATATGTATCCAGTCTAGATAGTATTCATGCTGATTTCTCAAACTTAAAGTTCAAATATGATTGAAGGCTTCAGCTAAAGGCTGTGTGTTTGTTTGTGCGTGACAGTCATGTTCAGATGAGCCTGATTATTAGCGCTAGACACACATCACTCTCATGAGGGGAAAAAAAGCAATATTGCAGAAAACAGCCATGCACAGTCCAATTACAGTATGCAATTAGTTTAGAACAATACCAGCTTTGCTTTGGAAACAAGAGATACATTTTCTTGAAATTACTTCCATTTAAAAAATAGAATGAGAATTAACCAAAACAATTCATCCAAGTATTATCCCTTAAACTTGAATTGCTATGGCAACACGACTAGCCAAAGTCCATTAAGGGTGTTGCAGAGAATTTCTCAACTACTAAAACATTTGACCATGTGAAAACTGACAAAAACAGGGCCGACACATAAAAGGACAGAAACAAAGGCATGCATGTGGCTTCACACATTTCAGGCAGTGTGTGCTATTGCATTGGGAGATATTTTCTCTCTAACACATATTATTTACCACGTAATTTTTTTTTAATTTGTAAAAGTAAGGCATGTTTGAGCATGTATTAGCATGTTTTTCCAGACATGCCTTTGAGGCTTAAAATATTAAACATAAAAGCCAAATCTAATAAGGTAAATATTACTCAAACGGACTACTTTAATTCCTAATGAATTATTCACTCTGTCCTTGCAGCTATGTGCTTAGAAAAAGAGGATGAGAGAGTGAGAGCAAAAAAAGAGCAAAAGAGACAGACAGACAGACAGACAGCTAGATAGATAGATCAGGTGAGGTCTGTACTTTGTTATTATTCCTGCATCAGTATTCAGCACAAAACCTATAAAACGCAGCAAATGGGGCTACAGAAGACTGACAGGGCTGAGTCTGCCACCACACAGAGCTCAATTACCCTCAGAACAAGGCGACATCTCTAGAGTCTTCTACACTGTCACACTCTGGCTCTTTAGCTTCCATTTATCTCTTGCTTTTTCCTGCTCTGTCCTTTCCTGTGTCATTTTTGGTCCCTGCTCTTCTCTTTGTTGATAAGATATAGGTTTGCACAGTTCTTCTTAAATTTCCAGTGGCTACAGCTGGAAGTGTCACTGAACATATGGTAACGTGTGAGCTCCAGTTTCCAGGTGAAAATGTACACAGGATGGCGCCAAAAGCGAGCTGTATTTTTAGTTGCAAATGACGTTATGCAGTCAACAGGAATGCATATTTTACAAACGCTAATCCCCAATCCAACCCCCAACCCTAAACCTAATCGTCAGTGGAGTAAAAATGCAATTTCCGAGTGAAAATGCAACGTCAGAATCGTGCCTCACAATTGTTTATGTGAACACGATTACTTCCTGGTTTCTAGACATGGATCGGGTCCCTCCTTCACTGTAAGTCTATGGGATTTTTGGTCCGTTTAATCATCTACTAGGCAAAAATCATAAGTCTTATCACTTAGAAAAGGTTCTTCAGGTTTCTTACTCCCATTCATTCATCCGTCTTTTAGTCTGGACTGGAAGACCTTTTATATTTTTAAAACGCCCTGCAATTATTCTCTCTCACACTTTCTCAGTCGCCTCTGGCCCTCCCAGTGACAGCCGCCTGAATGTGTTAATGGAGGTAGCGGTGATTGCGTGTGTGTGTGTGTCTGTGTATGAAAGAACACATTGAAAGGGAGAGTGTGTGTAGAGGAAAAATGTAAGGATGGATTTATACACCTGCTGTTCTTACTATTTTCTTAAAGGGATAGTTCATAAAAATTCTGTTATCATTCACTAACCCTAATGTCATTCAAAACCGGTATGGTTTCCTTTCTTCCATTGATAAAAAAATAATAAATTTGGACTTGGACATGTTTAAAACTCCACAAATTATGAAAAGCGCCACTGAAGTATCATAAAACCAGTCCATACTTTGTGTTCCACCAAAATTCCAGTCTTTATTTGCTGAAAATCTTCCCCTCCGCTGCAGTCTTTTGCACTTTGTTGTCTTTTTTGTAGCTGGACAGCATTCATTTTCTTTCATTGTATGGAAAAGGACAGCCAGGACATTCCACTGATAAAAGAAAGTCATAAGGGTTTGCAACTACATAAGGGTGAGTAAATGATAACAAAAAAATTTTCTTTGGATGTACTATCCATTTAAAGGTGCACTCAGTAATTTTTTGAAGTATGTCGAAGTGGCTTACATTGGCTTACACTGACAACTAGTGGCCTGGATGCTCCATTATTCAAACACAGTAGTTTTTAGTTACCAACAGTGTTGCCAGCTTAGCGACTTTGTTGCTAGATTTACCTACTTTTCAGACCCCTTTAGCGACTTTTTTTTTTTCCAAAAAGGACCTAGAGAAAAATCTAGCGACATTTTGGACCAACCTTAGCTACTTTCCATAGAAGAGAGTCGCCAGTATTGCCCCGCGAGCACAAGGTCTTGCTTTCCCGCCGCAGGCACACCTCTCTCTGCGTCTACACTGTTCAGTGAGTGGCAGAGAGGAGCAGCACATTCAGTTGACCGCACGGCAGCTGACACAGACGTGCATGAACTGCGCATGTGCAAACAGTGTTGCTAAAGACCAATCACTAATCTGTATTTTTTTCTCCTTCTTTGTTTTAAACAATTTAATTTGACTGTTTAATTTGATTTTTATTCTTCTCATGCACTTATCACAGTCTTATCACTCACTATCACAGGGGTTTAGTTCATTCCTGTTTCTGAACTCTCTGTATTCAGATCATTTATTTAGACAAGTCTGTACATTTTTATGGTTTTATCCAGAGTAGCAGCACACCACCTGGCCTGAATACATACCCATAGTTGCCTGTGAAGCCGCCGATACACTTGCTTTTCACCAATGGAATGCATTCACCAATGCGATGTCAACGTCGTATGGTGTATGGTGATATGTATGGTGATTTTGTCAGACGACATCGTGTTTATAAAATCAGGATTTCAGCAGTGCAGAGCAGTAGCTTTGAAATGGCTTGAAATTGACTGCTGGTTAACATGTAGTCTTAGCGTTTCGGTCACTATTTCATGCTCGTTCCATTGTCTGACAACAGAAACAGAAAAATATGTAAATTAGAACTGCTTTATTGGGAATTCGGCTGTATTAATATACAGTAAGTGAGCACAAAGAGTAGGAGAGAAGCAAACAGATGTAAAGGGCTGACACCGGCTGACACTATGCAGAATGCAAATACGACGCAATGACGTCATGAATTTGCTAATTAGCGCATGACGTCATCTAGCAACATTTAGCAACTTTTTGAGCAGGCTTTAACTACTTTCCATTGAAAGTAGTTGGCAACAGTGGTTACCAATGCCATTGTAGAAATTCACTATGCACAGTTAGCCAGGATTAATTTAATCCATGAATGAAAGTGTCCAGTAACAGGGCAGTTACTGAGAATAAGTGAGAAGTACTCAGCTGGTCATGTGATGCTAAAATGGCTGCCCCCATGAGGCGCCCCTGCTCCATGTAGAATAGAGCTTTTATAAGGTTACTGATATGACTGAACTCTTTATCTCACATGAGTGGTCATGATTTTATACATATGTTTTAAAATTACTATTCATTTCTTTAGAAGTAAAACTTTTTAAATTAGGATTTTTTTTACTGAATGCACCTTTAAGGAACAGCTTCAGTTCAAATGACAAAGACATCTACAACCTTAAAGGAATTGACTTTAGCAAGAACTATATATAACTAAAGAACTACCACTACTATTTGTCCTAGACAACTAGGAGGATGCTATTCTGAATCCAAACAACTAATATAAACATTTATTTGACCACATAAATAAAAGTCCCATCAATATCCATCCGAGCACATGGAGATGAGACTCCACAGAAAACCAATCTGTTTGAAAATGTCTCTCATTCATATTAATGCTCAATATAAGATTCACACCCCCTGCAAGGCGACTCAGAGAATTCAGATGAGCTTATGATTCAGGCAAATGGAAGCATGTGATTTTCTTCAGTGTGTGCGTGCATGTGTGTGTACAATCTGAAAGCCAGATGAATTTTTAATGCAGCCAATGATCAGTCAGATCCACATCCTCTTCCTTTAACAGGAAGCAGAAATCAACATCTTCAATTCACACAGCTTGTAAACTTCATCCCCTGATGATGTGTGTGTGTGTGTGTGTGTGTATATATATACATATATACACACACACACACACACACACACACACACAACATTGTTATTCTGATATAATTTGTCATGAGAAAAAAAATGTAAAGGCAGAGACCAGTCTCAAACAATCTCACTGTACTAACACAGCCTTTATAATCCCATTTATTTGATAGGATCATATATATTACATGTGACTGTGCATATGTGAGCTTTAATGACCAATCCTAATTAATACTTACTACTCTAAAACATTATTATGAATGTTTAATCCAATCTGCATTTCATTGTTTGCCTTGGATTGGTCATACAGCGCTCCAAAAATTTAATCAATTGATTCCCAAGCGGACTGAACGGGACTGCCCATCCATGATCTCAGTAATGCCTTGTCAGCAAAGAGATGTTTCAGTTGAGTGTGTGTGTGTGCATTTCAAGGACAGCAGCCTTTGTTGAAGGACATGTGGACTCCCCTTAAAGCTTAAAGGGATAGTTCACCCAAAAATTTTTTTGTTTTTATATCGTTTACTCACCCTCATGCCAAGCCAGATGTGTGACTTCCTTTTTTCTACTGAACACAAACTAAGATTTTTAGAACAGTATTTCAGCACTGTTGGTCCGTACAATGCAAGTGAATGGGTACCAAAATGATGAAGCTCCAAAAGGCACATAAATGGAGCATAAAAGTAATCCATAAGACTCCAGTGGTTAAATCCATATCTTCAGAAGTGATATAAAAGGTGTGGGTGAGAAACAGATCAATATTTAAGTCTGCTTTTACCATAAATTCTCCCTTAACAACACAAGATTAAAATACGATCTTATTTGAATTTAATTACAGATGGGTGTATAAGCAACAATAATAAACATATTTGTGCTTATAAATGACAGTGACTACCTACAATCCAACTCAAATGCACTCAAATCCCTGGAACAGGGAAGCAGCGCTTCACTCAGACACAACTGTTGCTGTCTGCATTTCCCACAAGGCTGCAGTGACCTTTCCACAGCGTGAAACATGCATCACTTAATGGCGTACAACAAATCTGACATTTACACTTGCCTGACTGCTGATTAAAAAAAATGGCTTTCATGCCCAACAGGAAAAAGGTTTCGATAGAAAAACTGCTTTTTAAAGTAAACGTACTACTTTACAAACAGGTACTACAGGTTAAGATTAGGATTAAGAAGATTCAGATTAGTAAATCAATATAGGGCATATCCGGAACCTGAAAAAGGCTGCCGGGCAAGCAGTATATAGAAGTATACAAAACCAGCTGCCTTCAAAGAAAAATGGTATCTGGTTAGTCTGACTGAGAAGGCAGTGAGGCAACAAGGCATCTGCCCTAGATTTTGGCCATAGTGTACTGCAAATACAGTCAGATAAATACCTGGGGTTAAGCCAGGACACCGGCGCCAGAGAGTCTGAGAGGTTCATCATAAGCTGGACACATGATGTGATTCATGTTTGATAGTCTGGCAGGTCTGTGGCTGGGATCGGATTCAGATCAGGGCTCTTTCAAAGCCTGTGGCTGTAATAATACACGTCTTTATCTGGAAATGCATTAGTGGGCATCTCCATTAAGGTAGTAGATAGCCCATCATTCAATATCATTGCTGTTTGCTGACAATTGATGCAGACAAGATGCAATTTCATCAGAGTCATGCAAAACTCAATTCAAATCGTATCATGATTTCCAGTCATTTCTTATATCTATAGCCTTAACCTAGTTCGACCCCACGTACACATGCAAGGACATTGTATTTTGGCTTTGCTATATGCAACGCAAAATTTAAATTAATTTAAACCAACTGATCTCAGTTCAGGAGAATGTGCTGTCAGTAAACGGTTAAACTTTCAACGCAATGAGTCATGTGACAAAACAATATGGTGCCGACCTTAGCTGAGTTTGTCTTTGGGAGAAAAGCCAACAAAACTACATCTGGTAAGAAACCTAATTAAGTTTTTACATTGAAACCAGTTTGAGTGAGAAGATTAGAGTCTCTAGTTTCATCCGATATGCCATTTTTTAAATTTGAGCAATTTACCGCGAAACGCCATGCTGCTAAACAGAATGTACACTAATGTGTACTAAGCACATTTTTTCCATAGCAATCCTATATTTACTGTGCATTAACACATTGAGAATCAATGGATTCATCCAAATATGGAAAAATGTGGTTTTCAGAGACTTTATTTTAAGTTAGAATGAAAATAAGGTGCATTTCAAACTGTTCTGAGACCAGTGAAGACAGACAGCACACTGGAAGTTAATTCATCCACTAAATAGGGAGCAAGGGAGCATCCTATAACTCTTTATGCAGCTAAGTGAATTCAATCCAAACTTCAGTTCAGTTTCAGGCTGCAGATGATGTTTGGACCACTCAACATGTTTGGCAGATATGGGACAATGGTAATCAGTACATAGATTTAGAATTTATAATGTATAATTTTATTTTAACATGATTATCAGTGACTGGATGATGCTGACCATTACTTTGAATCAGAATAAATTAAGCTAATTTCTGATGTAATGTCTATAACATTTCAAAAACATGAATAACCAGCACTCCTGGAAACATAATAAACAATTTGATAAAAAAAAAACTCTGACTTTCTATAGCTTGGTATTATTTAAAATGTCACAACTTGGTCCTGTTGTCCACATATGTGGACATACATTTTTAGGAAAACTATTTGCTCTAGAAATTATTATTATTATTATTATTTATTTATTTATTTTTTGCATGTTTATTAGGTGCTACTAGTTACAAATCAAAAAGAGAAATGGAAAATGCACACAGTAGTCATGCTCAGGTCTCAGAGATTAAAGCTGAATTATGTGATTTTGTAATGTTAAAATAGACCTACTTTCTCCTGTCCCAGCTTCACAAGCAGAGACAACTGTAAGTAAGCCTTTCGTAGGTTGATTCCTATGTGAAAGTGTAAAAGTGTAAATACTGTGGCTCTGTGGCAGTAACAAAATATTGCTCTGTTTGTTTGAGCATCTTACCAGCCCAACATAGCAACATTGACTTAACCAATGGCGTGAGTTTCGGGCAGAACTACCTGTTTGTCAAGTTTCAAGTTTATTATCCCTTTCAGGAAATTTGGTTTACAGTACAGTTTTGAGAAAACACCATAAATACATAAAAAAAAATAAAAAAATAAAAAAAAATAAAAAAAAACCTGAACTGCCCCTTTTTCCACTATTTATTCTGCAAGTTCAACATTCTAATCGCTATTGGAAAAAAAGAGTTTCCCACTCTCTTGGAATGCATCCTGAGAGCTCTAAAACATCGGCCAGAGGGCATCAATACAAACTGACCCTTAAGAGTGTGGTCAGGACCATTTAAAATGGCCTCCCCCTTCTTTAAGACTTGTCTGTTGACCAATGGAAGACAGAATAAAGTCTCCAGGGAAATCTGGAGAACATTATTCGAAGGGATAGGAGTTGTGAAGAATCTACTGATTCTGGTTTCTCTTCCTATAGAGCTGTTCAGCCGTGATGTCAATTTGTAGGTGAAACTGGAACGCTTATTCACCATGGGTTCCCTCAGGATTTTCTTATGGCTTTTTATAATGGCAGTTTTGGATTTATGAGTAAAATAAGGTCTGTGGCAAACATTAATTGAAGAAACTTGGATGTTTTTTTTCTTCCCTTTTCTCCCCAATTTGGAATGCCCAATTTCCAATGTGCTCTAAGTCCTATGGTGGTGTAGTGACTTGCCTCAATCTGGGTGGTGGAGGACAAATCTCAGTTGCCTCTGTGTCTGAGACCATTGGTCCGCACATCATATCATGTGGCATGTTGAGTGTGTTACTGTGGAGACATAGCGCATGTGGGGGCTTCACGCTATTCTCTGCGGCATCCACACACAACACACCACGTGCCCCACCGAGAGAGAGAACCACAATATAGTGACCATGAGGAGGTTAACCCAACATGACTCTACCCACCCTAGCAACTGTGCCAATTGGTTGCTTAGGAAGCCTGACTGGAGACACTCAGCATGCCCTGGATTTGAACTCACAACTCCAGGTGTGGTAGTCAGTCTCTTTACTTGCTGAGCTACCAAGGCCCCCATGAAACTTGGATGTTTTGTTCTAAAACATAAATTACACAAAGTCATACCGCAAATGGGAATTTTGAAGCCACGATGTTTTTAAAAAAATATATGTTGCTAACAATTTGCTTAGTAATGACTACAACTACCATAAGCATTTGACTGAATGTGCCTATCAAAACAAAAAACCGTTGCAGTTCTAATTTAGCAACTTGTTAGCGAAATACATTTTTAAAATCACAGCTGCTTCAAAATTGCATGACTTCAATCATTAATTGGTGCAATTGTTCATAAGAAAA
This sequence comes from Myxocyprinus asiaticus, assembly GCF_019703515.2. Taxonomy (NCBI): domain Eukaryota; kingdom Metazoa; phylum Chordata; class Actinopteri; order Cypriniformes; family Catostomidae; genus Myxocyprinus; species Myxocyprinus asiaticus. Next base: position 22,181,917 of record NC_059389.1, on the reverse strand, counting down.
ATTGTTACATCCCAGTACAGACCAGACCAAAAAACAGCTGCGATCATGGGCCGTTAGCAAAACCTACAAGCACAGTCGCAATTAACAGAATTGGTTTAGAGTGAATTACTGTCCTGGAGTTCATTACACTGATTACTCTCTGCTTCAGCTGACTATATACTACATAGTAAACATGATCAAATCAATGTTGAATTGTGCTGTAGAGTTTTATACAAACTCAGGCACTCAGCAGTTTTAAATAGAAATTAATTTTTAAAAATATAAGAATAATAGTGCACACATTCAACTGAATAGGTGATTACAATAAAACTGCTGCCAACAGCTCTATCTGTGACCACAGACATGGATTCCATGGACAGAAATTGAATTTCCTGAGATTGCGCCCTTTTGGCAGCGTAAACAGATGGAACAAGTTGCAGATTAAAAAAGGATCATTGTAGGAGGAAATAAGATGACTTTTGACCCCTATATTCAATCTGTGTTCTACCCCCTGATTCATATAATGGCAGCTCAGAGTAAGGTCTCTTAAGATGAGGGAGATAGACAGGACCATTAGTGAGCATTGAGCTCATAGAGGCAAGAGACAGTTTAAAAATGGAGAATGGAGTGATCGTAGAAGAGTCTAAGCATGGGCATATATGGAAGGAGAACGAAAATTGTCTCAGCGTGCATTCTTTTCTTTTTTATTGTTTCGTTCTCCCATTTACATTCTCTTTCACGTTTAAGGGACATTCACACTGTCTACGTTTATATGTAAACCTGATAAAAAAGTCTGATTACTGTTTACAAAATACAAAATAAATCACTTAAGGTCTCTGTCACTGTTAATAGACAACTAGACACTGTATCTACTTTGCATGAGAACATGGCAACACAACAAAACTATTAAGTCTCTCCACCAAGCATGCAACATTGATTATAATGGAAGTGTTCTAGTTATGTCGCATTGTGTTGCATTTTTGCAGTGTAGACAGCTTTATTTGCTTAAAACAGGAACATTATATTTTAATAGCAGTCCTTGCTTGCAGTTTGAAAAACTTTCCCTCTGTCTCCCTGTCTTTCTGTCCACATCCTTCATGCACCCAGCTGCTGTAAACAGATACAGCCCAGTCCCTGGTGTTCAAAGCGGCTCAGCAAAACCTGTTTACACAGAGAATGGCACCCCACCACACCACCCTCCCATCCGCCCTTCTCTTCTCCTCAGTGAGCCACTGGAGTCTCTTATCAGAGCGCAGCAGGAGCACCGTTAAGCCCATAGAGTGCGGTAAATAACCACTGATAGCGCAGGTGCTAATGAAGCTGTCTCACTCTGCAGAAATTGAGACAGTCACAGTTCATATTGTGTATGCAACTCTGAAACAAGCATTACAAGCCAAAACCATGATCTTGTGAGGAATACAAATATTTTTATATGCAATGGATACTTGAGAGGTAGGAATTGTGTTCCAATGCTTCTTAAAAAACAGCTTAAACCAGCCTACAGTGGTATGCTGGTCTTAGCTTGTTTAAGTTGGTTAAATTGGTTTCCCTGCCTTCCAACACAAACATCTTTACATTAAATTGATACTTGAGAGGTAGAAATTGACTTGCAACTTGGCAGAAAAAAAACACATCTTCAACCAGGCCTTAGGTGGTTTGCTGGTCTTAGCTGGTTTAAGATGGTTGAAATGGTTTTTGCGCCTCCAAACACAAATATATTTACATAAAATAGATACTTGAAAAGTATGAATTGTCTTGCAACCCTGTTGAAAAAACATCTTAAGCCAGCCTATGGTGGTTTGCTGGCCTTAGCTGGTTTAAGCTGGTTAAGATGATCTTCCAGGCTTTCAACACAAATAACTTCACATGCGATGGATACTTAAGAGGAAGGAATTATGTTGAAACTCTGCAGAATAAGCATCTTAAACAAGCCTAAGGTGGTTTGCTGGTCTTAGCTTGTTTAAGTTGGTTAAATTGGTTTCCTTGCCTCCCAACACAAATATCTTTAAATTAAATTGATACTTGAGAGGTGCTAATTGTCTTGCAACCCTGCTGAAAAAACAGCTTAAACTATCCTATGGTGGTTTGTTCGTCTTAGCTGGTTTAAGCTGGTTTAGCTGGTCTTCCAGGCTTACAGATGTCTTAAGTTGCAATGGATACTTGAGAGGAAGGAACTGTATTGCAACTCTGCAGAAAAAAGCATCTTAAAACAGCTTTAGGTGGTTTGCTGGTCTTAACTGGTTTAAGATGGTTAAAATGGTTTCCCAGCCTTCAAACACAAATATCTTTACATGAAGTAGATACTTGAGAGGTACAAATTGTCTTGCATCCCTGCAGAAAAAACAGCTTAAACCAGCCTAAGGTTGTTTGCTGGTCTTATCTGGTTTAAGATGGTCTCCCAGCCTCCCAGTACAAGCACCTTTACTTATTATGGACACTGAAGAGGTAGGAGCTGTGTTGCAATGCTTCTGGGAAAACAAACAAACAAAAAACAAACAAACATCTGAAACCAGCCTAAGGATGTTTGCTGGTCTTAGCATGCTTTCAGCTGGTCTTCCAGCCTAGCCAAGCTGGTTTTCAGCTGGTTTAGCTTGTGGACTAGCAGGTCTTCATTCTAACCAGCTGACAAATGCCCCAAATCACTCTAAAACCAGTAAAACAGTCAAGTCTAATAAATTTAGATGGTCTCCTAAGGCTAGGAGACCAGCTAACCACCTTAGGTTAGGTTTAACAAAGAAATACGACAACTTCCCTCGACTTTACGTTAGTATTCAATTCAAATGCCAGTAATGAAGAAACATGCTTTCACACAGCCTTGAATGTTAAAAGCACCTGTTGTCAGAGAAAAACGGCCTTGAGTGGCAGAATGTGCTCTCATAGTGAAAACATCTCTATGGAGATTGCCTATCTCAAGTATCCACCCACACGCCACCTACATGAACACAGACGCCATCTAATCCTGACTGACTGACTCTGCCTTTGTCTGTCAAGGCCAGCTGAGCGGTGAACATGCCTGCAGTGGAGGTCCACAGGTTTGAATAAGCTGTTTGGATCCAGGGCTTGCAGATGGCTGAGGGCGTCATTCGTGACCTTGACGGTGCAGTGAGACAAGCCAAAGAAAAGACCTTTATGTACTAAAGTGGAGGCAGGGTGAGAATTGAAGCCCATAGCTGAAATGATAAGCTGAAGAAGAGTGTGGCAGTATATCTTTGATGCTGGTGTAGCTGAAATGCAAAACAAACTGGAGAATTCTCCATAAGCCTTCAAGAATCAAAGCAGCCATTTGTTTGTTTGTTTAGCATCATAAAAACGTAAAGGGATGGTTCACCCAAAAATTTAAATTCTGTGTATATTTACAAAATTAGGAACTGAATATGTCACTTCTGCAATTGTGCAAAATGACCAACAAACACACAAAATGCTGATAAGTTCTGCCTCAGACCTCCACTAGATGTCACTGTGGGCCCATTCTGCTCCGTGACTCTCTTGTGGCCCTAAAACAGGAGGGCCGTTCCCTGTGGACAGCCTGGCTGAATAATGTAGATGCTCAAACTTCCACACAGCATCCTGTTATTCTGCCCGCATGAGAAGCGCTCAGGTGCCTGCATTCACAGAGCATCTCTGTCCATCCCCATTCTCACTATATACACACCAGAGAGCCCTGTGGCACACGCAGTGTGGAAATTATAGTGCATTCCTTTGCTAGTGGAGCAAGACTGCATACATTATTTTAGAACTGAACCTGAGGCCATTCCTGATGGGAATAAAACCAGCAAATATAACATATGAAGTGTTTTTTTTTTTCCGTATGTAAACGGCTGAGTCTGAGCCTAATAGACTTATTAGCTGCAAAAAACTAAAACACAGGACTAATACTAAGTAGTTGGAGTAACTAAATAGTGTTTTGTAATATTGTGGATCAGAGTCTTTGTGTAAGCCACTTAAATTTAAACAAGCTCCCGTCGGAGCATTTCTTTGTTCCTTCTCTTTTAATACATATTTTTTATTAGCTTATCATTATAATTATGAGCTATATCCACGTAAAATCGTAAAAAAAAAAAAAAAAAACTAGCGACAGACTAATATCGGCCAGACCAAGTATATAAAATAAGTGTTAGTTTAATTCCAATTGTTTGCACCAAACATGTTGTTTGCATATCATTTGCTATCAATAACTTGTGTATGTATACAGTATATATGAGTATATACTGTGTGTGTGTATATATAATATATATATATATATATATATATATATATATATATATATATATATATACAGTTGAAGTCAGAAGTTTACATACACTTAGGTTGAAGTCATTAAAACTAATTATTTAACCACTCCACAGATTTCATATTAGCAAACTATAGTTTGGCAAGTCGTTTAGGACATCTACTTTGTGCATAACATTAACTGACTATATCACAGTTCCAGTGGGTCAGAAGTTTACATACACTAAGTTAACTGTGTCTTTAAGCAGCTTGGAAAATTCCAGAAAATGATGTCAAGCACTTAGCCAATTAGCTTCTGATAGGAGGTGTACTGAATTGGAGGTTGTGGCAGGGCGGAGGGCGGGGCCGGGTCGTGATTCTACACACCCGGCCCCTAATCAGGCTGATTAGCCTGAGAGGGACAAGGGCCGACTGGAGATGGCAGTGCGACAGAGAAAGAGTTACGGACAGCTGTCCGACACCTGTGTGTGTTCGTATTTTTGGTTCAGTTTCTCATTAAATATTATTTATATTGTCAAGCCGGTTCTCGCCTCCTCCTTTCCACTGATGTGTTACACTGGTGCCGAAACCCAGGAAGGAGGAGGGATGCGCCGTAGTAGAGTCCTCGCCATTACCATCCACCCCAATGGAGCCTGAAAGTGGAGGAACGGCTGCTAACCGCGAGGGGAGGAGGGGCTCCTAACCGACCGCCTGGAGCGGTCAGGGCCGCTGCCAGGGGCGGAGAAGACCCCTTCCGTCCACCGAAAACACGGCGGGGCATTCCATCCGCCAGGGGCCGGAGGACCGCCTCCGATCCACCCGGGGAGGCGCAGCTGTTGTCCACCAGAGGGTGGAGGAGTGGCCGAGGACCAGGCTATGGCGTATCGGAGAACCGACAAGTAAATCTTTTTTTTTTCTCTCTCTCTCCTCTCTCTCTCACGGTGGCGCTCCGTGTTGGCCTTTTCCCTTTCCTTTTAAATGTTTTTGTTAATTTGGCATGATCGCCGGTACGGCGTGTAGGTGCCAAATTTTTTTTTTGTTTCCCTCCCCTTGTCCCCTCCCCTGATCCAGGTAGACGGGGATGACCTGCCTGCAGACGGGGTGGAAGGCATAACCCCCCCAGGGAAAGAGGGGTGGGGATGTATGTCATGCCGGGGGCTCCCCGGCCTGAGAGAACGGGGGAGGAATGTGGCAGGGCTGAGGGTGGCGCCGGGTCGTGATTCTACACACCCAGCCCCTAATCAGGCTGATTAGCCCGAGAGGGACAAGGGCCAACTGGAGACGGCAGTGCAACACAGAGAGAGTTATGGACAGCTGTCCGACACCTGTGTGTGTTCAGTTTCTTATTAAATATTATTTATATTGTCAAGCCGGTTCTCGCCTCCTCCTTTCCATTGATATGTTACAGAGGTGTACCTGTGGATGTATTTTAAGACCTTCAAACTCAGTGCCTCTTTGCTTGACATCATGGGAAAATTGTGGACCTCCACAAGTCTGGTTCATCCTTGGGAGCAATTTCCAAAAGCCTGAAGGTACCACTTTCATCTGTACAAACAATAGTATGCAAGTATAAACACCATGGGACCACGCAGCCATCATACTGTTCAGGAAGGAGATGCATTCTGTCTCCTAGAGATGAACGTAGTTTTGTGCGAAAAGTGCAAATCAATCCCAGAGCAACAGCAAAGGTCCTTGTGAAGATGCTGGAGGAAACAGGTACAGAAGTATCTATATCCACAGTAAAACAAGTCCTATATCAAAATAACCTGAGAGGCTGCTCAGCAAGGAAGCCAATGCTCCAAAACTGCCATAAAAAAGCCAGACTACAGTTTGCAAGTCCACACAGGGACAAAGATCTTACTTTTTGGAGAAATTTCCTATGGTCTGATGACACAAAAATTGAACTTTTTGTCCATATTGACAAAAGTTATGTTTGTAGGAGGCTTGCAAGCCGAAGAACACCATCCCAACTGTGAAGTTTGGGGGTGGCAGCATCATGTTGTAAAGGTGCTTTGCTGAAGGAGGGACTGGTGCACTTCACAAAATAGATGGCATCATGAGGAAGGAAAAATTATGTGGATATATTAAAGCAAAATCTCAAGACATGAGCCATGAAGTTAAAGCTCGGTTACAAATGGGTCTTCCAAATGGACAATGACCCCAAGCATACCTCCAAAGTTGTGGCAAAATGGCTTAACCCTGTGATGCCCACTGTTGTAATATTACCAGATCAATTTTAGCTCTACTAAAATAAACCTGCACATGTTTTTTTTTTTCTCTCTAAGACCACATTTACACAACTAATAGGTCCTATTGTTAAGCCTTGCAATGCTATTGGATGGTAGATTTTGTAAATACACCTGTTCACCTGGCCATGAACTCACACAACCTGCAAACTTGCCTTGAAGCACATCATTTTGTTTTACTGGACTGGATAATTCAACATTCAAGTAAGTAAAATGCCTAAAATATTTTTTTCTGTGATTAGTAATATGTCTAGATCATGCAGATATTAAGGTACTGCTGAATGCTTTGATTATATTAGATTTTGAGTTTGTTATGTCAATGTTGTAATTTTACAACACTGGGTGAAAGGGGTAGCAAAATTTGCCTGTGCACCTTGCACATTACAAGGATGAATTGTACTTCTCACCTGTTCCATGTGAAAAAAATACTAATAGAAAAATACTATTTTTGATCATTCACAAGTTTAAAATGTCTTCTTTGTTACCATTTTGAGTTTCAATCCAAATTAAATGATTATTAAATAAGTTCAAGTTGAATTAAAGAATAAATTATTTCTTTGAGAATTTGAAAGTATTTATGTAGCAATATTTGAAACTATTTGTATCTTATCAATTATAAAATATACTTATCTGGTCCTGTTTTCTTTTCTGGGCTTTGCTTGTTTGCCCAAATATCTGAGGGACAGGTGATAATGTTCTGGAATGTGGGGGGTATAAGTGCTATTAGCATGATAAGTAAAGGGCACAATAAGCTAGCCAGACAGTATTGTGTGAATTCTGTGGAATTTGTGAATTCTGAGGAATGGGTCAATTCTGTGGAATGGGTCAATTCTTTAAAACGTGTAAGTATGATTGGGATTTATTTGCATTGAGATTATTTAGCCTGGAAAATAATCAGTGATTTCTGTTCCATTTCAGAATGCCACCAATCAGGAAAGACCGTCTTATCTACAATGTGTATGATGTCATTGATGCCGTCCAAAATGGGAACAGTGACTTTGAGAAGGACTCTGATACAAGTGATGAAGAGGAATGTGGAAAAGGAAAATAAAAAACCCAATGACTGCCCATCAGATGATTATGTGGACATCATGCCAACAAAATCAAGCCATTCAAGAACACAGGCCATGCCCCGTGACAGGTATCGTTGGCTGAAAAAGGATTTTATCAGTCCCAACACTGATTTTTCAGGTCATGGCTATGAACAGAGCTAAACATAGTAAATGCCAAAGTTTTCATTCAGTTCATCAGGTTTTGTAAATATAATCTGAACATATTTTTATAATAAACAATTTTTCATAAAAATATGACTTGTCTGATTATCATTATTGTGTGATTATTAGTGTATAGATATATAGGCTACTGTTATGGGGCTACATAAGCAGTACACCCTGCAAATAAACCATTAGATGTTCACTACATTTGTTCAGATAGTGAGTAAAATCACTGAAATTCTGCTACCCAACAGGCTCAACGTTGCAATATTACAACTTTTCCATAAAAACTTACTAAAATGTAAAAAATTTAAAAAACCCATTTATTTCTGCATTAGAGGCCTCCTACAACAACATATAAAAGGTGTTATTATTAGGTCAAAAATGGCAAAAAAGAAACAGCTTTCTCTAGAAACTCATCAGTCAATCATTGTTTTGAGGAATGAAGGCTATACAATGCTTGAAATTACCAAAAAGATTTCATACAAAGGTGTACACTACAGTCTTCAAAGACAAAGGAACACTGGCTCTAACAAGGACAGAAAGAGATGTGGAAGGCCAGATGTACAACTAAACAAGAGGATAAGTACAACAGAGACTCTAGTTTGAGAAATAGATGCCTCACATGTCCTCAGCTGACAGCTTCATTGAATTCTACCCGCTCAACACCAGTTTCATGTACAACAGTAAAGAGAAGACTCAGGGGTGCAGGCCTTATGGGAAGAATTGCAAAGAAAAAGCCACTTTTGAAACAGAAAATCAAAAAGAAAATTTAGAGTGGGCAAAGAAACACAGACATTGAACAACAGATAATTGGAAAAGAGTGTTATGGATCTTAACCCCATTGAGCTTTTGTGGGATCAGCTAGACTGTAAGGTGCGTGAGAAGTGCCCGACAAGACAGCCACATCTATGGCAAGTGCTACAGGAAGTGTGGGGTGAAATGTCACCTGAGTATCTGGACAAACTGACAGCTAGAATGCCAAGGATCTGCAAAGCTGTCATTGCTGCACGTGGAGGATTTTTTGATGAGAACTCTTTGAAGTAGTTTAAGAAGTTCTGAACATTTTTTTCAAATTGTAATAGTAATTTTTCATGTTATTAATGTTCTGACTATACACTGTGATGAGTTGAATGCCACTTTGGTGAATAAAAGTACCAATTTCTTTCCATAAGAGCAAAATCTGTACATTATTCCAAACTTCGTGTGTGTGTGTTTATAAACTCAGCAAAAAAAGAAACGTCCCTTTTTCAGGACACTGTATTTTAAAGATAATTTTGTAAAAATCCAAATAACTTTACAGATCTTTATTGTAAAGGGTTTAAACAATGTTTTCCATGCTTGTTCAATGAACCATAAACAATGAATGAACATGCACCTGTGGAACGGTCGTTAACACATTAACAGCTTATAGATGGTAGGCAATTAAGGTCACAGTTATAAAAACTAAGGACACTAAAGAGACCTTTCTACTGACTCTGAAAAACACCAAAAGAAAGATGCCCAGGGTCCCGGCTCATCTGCATGAACGTGCCTTAGGCATGCTGCATGGAGGCATGAGAACTGCAGATGTGGCCAGGGCAATAATTTGCAATGTCCGTACTGTAAGACTGCGCTACAGGGAGACAGGAAGGACAGCTGATCATCCTCACAGTGGCAGACCACATGTAACAACACCTGCACAGGATCGGTACATCCGAATATCACACATGCGGGACAGGTACAGGATGGCAACAACAACAATTGCCCGAGTTACACCAGGAACGCACAATCCCTCCATCAGTGTTCAGACTGTCCGCAATAGGCTGAGAGAGGCTGGACTGAGGGCTTGTAGGCCTGTTGTAAGGCAGGTCCTTACCAGACATCACCGGCAACAGTGTCGCCTATGGGCACAAACCCACCTTCACTCGACCAGACAGGATTGGCAAAAAGTGCTCTTCACTGACGAGTCGTGGTTTTGTCTCACCAGGGGTGATGGTTGGACTCGCGTTTATCATCGAAGGAATGAGCGTTACACTGAGGCCTGTACTCTGGAGCGGGATCGATTTGGAGATGGAGGGTCCGTCATGGTCTGGGGCGGTGTGTCACAGCATCATCGGACTGAGCTTGTTGTCACTGCAGGCAATCTCAATGCTGTGCGTTACAGGGAAGACATCCTCCTCCCTCATGTGGTACCCTTCCTGCAGGCTCATCCTGACATGACCCTCCAGCATGACAATGCCACTAGCCATACTGCTCGTTCTGTGCGTGATTTCCTGCAAGTCAGGAATGTCAGTGTTTTGCCATGGCCAGAGAAGAGCCCGGATCTCAATCCCATTGAGCACGTCTGGGAACTGTTGGATCGGAGGGTGAGGGCTAGGGCCATTCCCCCCAGTAATGTCCGGGAACTTACAAGTGCCTTGGTGGAAGAGTGGGGTAACATCTCACAGAAAGAACTCACAAATCTGGTGCAGTCCATGAGGAGGAGATGCACTGCAGTACTTAATGCAGCTGGTGGCCACACCAGATACTGAGTGTTACTTTAGTCTGTGAAACTTGTTCAGTTTATGTCTTAGTTGTTGAATCTTTTTATGTTCATACAAATATTTACACATGTTAAGTTTGCTGAAAATAAAAGCAGTTGAAAGTGAAAGTACATTTCTTTTATATATATATATATATATATATATATATATATATATGGGGGATTTGCAAAATGTGGTAGGGATTTTGACTCATTTATTTAAATTGTGTTCATTGATTCGTTCAGTATTCATTTCTAGAGATAGCATACTTACGCCAGAAGGTGGCGACAAATGAGCATCTTTTATATTTACAGACAATGACGCTTCGGACACATAAAAGATTAGTTCAAAATTGTAAATATATATTATATTTCACTTTATAATTTAATATCAATGCTTTACTCGTCTGCCACAATAATGTATTGCCTTTGAATTATCGGAATAATTTTTTATATTATATATATTTTTATTTATAATTATTTAAATATAATTATTTATAATTATTTAATCATCATATATTGAATTATTGTTATTTTAGGGCTTTCTCAGCAAATTAGATTAATGTAATTAATTCCATTAAAAATGTTAATTGATTGACTGCCTTAATATTATTATATTATATAACTTCAAAACCAGGTCAAAAGTTGAAATCAAGTTCACTACAAAATCCAGGATGTTTACTACCATGAGCAGTTAGGAGATCACAGGGGAAATAATGGCCTGTCAAACAGGAAGAAATATCATCAAGTTTTTTATCCTCCTCTTATTCTGCATACCTTACGTTAAGTGTCATGAGGTGACATCTATTGCAAAATATTTTTTCAACAGAGATCAAGTGGAAAGACTACATAAGCTGTGATTGCTTAGAAAATCTGTTCCATTGTGGTGATCTGTCTTTCAAAGTAATATGCATTACAAGCTACATCTGAGTCAAACATTTTTAAAGAAATTATGGGAACTGTGCTACTATATTTACAGTAAATGCTCTCATTTTCCGTAGTTCTTGCTAAAATCCATCTGAAAGTTAAGACTTTGGGCTTGTCTTCTTTTTTAGTTGCACTATTCTGTCATTGTTTTAGAATACTGGTAAAGGGTAATCAGATTCTTTCAAAGCGTCCAAAGAGAGAGAAAAAAATCAATACTATATAAGGACACTTGATGAATTAGAAATTTGTACTCAGTGTGAATATTGATCAGCTTCAATCTGGCACGTTTTGACAGCTCACAAGCACAAAATCAATATTACTATTATAGTTTAAGCCAAAAACTGAATTTGTTCAGTTTTTAAGGAGATGTCATATTGTAATACTGCCAAGCAACAGAAAGGGTATCTTTCTACCTATATGTGACTCCCTAGACATTGTTGCAATTTCTCATGGACAGGACATGGACTCAGTTATAGTACATGATCAAATATGAGATCAAGATTATTTAGATATGGAATTTAGTCCTTTATAGACAAAAACAGAGGTAAAATCTAGGCAAGAGTGGAAAGGGAAGGAGGAAACAGGAGCTGTCTCACAGCAGGAAGCAGACGGGTGTGGTCTTCTGGATGAGGAGGGGTGGATAGAGGATCTGTCTGCTGTGGCTCTGGGTGAAGCTCTTGGGTCAGATCATCTATTGGACAGGAAGTTTTCTCATGCCGAAGCTCAGGATCCAGACAGGGAAGGAAAATGCAGTTAAACTCGGAAAAGATTGAGTCTGGACGCTGCAAGGAGGAGTATATCCACACAACAGATATTTACAACATGATCACATTGGAAACTGCCGTGTTAGTTATGAATGTTTTGCTACCCATATTCAGACTCAATATACCCAATTCCGGACAAGCAGCAGCAAATGCAAATGTTCATGCCCCATGTTCATGCTGTGCCTTTGATCACATCCCAGATACTATATTTGCAAATAAATAAGTGAAAGGAAGCTGTTTTGGTCTCACTACTGTCATGGTATAAGTTAGGTTTGGGTTTGGGTGAGGAGGGTATTAATGTAATTACTTCTCAAATGTTTCCAAATATTGGACGCTCTATGCCTTTAATGTCACATCAATTGAAAAGAATTAAGTTCTTAAGCTTGTGCAATGTGTCACAACTGTAGTTCCAGCTTCAGCCACTGGGAGGGGCAGTTCAGACATTCGGAAAGCATAAACCGATTTTAGCAGACCAAACATTCAACCTTCTTACGTTTTAAATCTATGAAATATATAAACTTGTATTGTATTTGTATAAATATAAACAGCATTATCAAATGCACAGCTAAAGTACAAGCCCAGTTTTTTCTGAAACCTGAAAAAAAATGTGGAAAGAAAATTACTATGTAAAGGTACATTAAACTCCTGAGGCCCGGGTGTGACTGCTGTGTGCATTTTACATTTCCCTTTACCCTTTTTGATTTGTAACTAGTAGGACCTAATAAAATTGCAAAAAAAGAGCAAATCGTTTTCCTAAAAACTAATGTCCACATATGTGGACAGCAGGACTAAGTTGTGAAATTTTAAATAATACCAAGCTATAGAAAGTCTGAAAAAAAAGTTCTTAAGTTCACATTAGTGTACATTGTGTTTAGCAGCGTGGCGTATCGTGATAAATCGCTCAAATAAAAAAAAATATGGCATATCGGATGAAACTAGAGACTCTAATCTTTTCACTCAAACAGGTTTCAGTGTAAAAACTTAATTAGGTTTCTTACCAGATGAGTTTCTCCCAAAAACAAACTCTGCTGTGATCAGCGCCATGTTGTTTTGTATATCAAAATTTTAACCCTTTACTGACTGCACAGAGTCTCCTGAACTGAGAACAGTTGGTTTAAATGAATTAAAATTATGCGTTGCGTATAGCGTAGCCAAAATACAAAATTCACGCAAGAGTACGTGAGGTTGCATAATGTTAAATGCAAGTAAAATGTAACTTCCAAACCTGGATGACAGAAATAGCCCCAAAATTCCTAAATTAACTACTTTCCTCTTAAAAATAAAATAACAACGATGCTAACACTATATTCCATCATGTTCAACACATACTTAATGCATCTGTTGATATATAAAACAAAATGTGTTGTAGTGTTTCATGACCCTATGCAATCAAGAACTCTACATTTGCCGTCATTGCAACACAAATTATGCCAGAGAAATTGCAATCAATGTTATTACTTGCATGACTGATTCGAAGCAAGACACACTTAAAGCACTCAGAGAGGTCTACCCAGGATAACCTTGATATAAAAGCCTTTTAGAGAGGCCTGGGGCATGGTGTTTTAATTGACACTAAGGACTGAGGGAAGAATTACTTCCTGGGAGAGGAGATGCTGCCCGGTCCAGCCGAAAAAAGGCCAATGGATGGTCTCCATCAGCCATCACTCCCCGCTTACTGAGACTAAATGAGAGCTGCCGTGTGCTGGAAATGGCTCACCAGACTCCAAAGTAATGTCATTACCAGCGGATACACATCAGCAGGACTAATCCAGATGTTCCGCACAATTACATTACACTACATTTGGGGATCTTAGTCAAATCTGACACAGGTCTATTGTTTGGAAGGAGTAATGTCTGTTTGTTTTGCGTTTTGCTTTTTATTGTTTTGTTTAGTTGCAATATGTTTTGTGTGTGTGTGGGCAGGTTTAAGTGGTTTATGAGGACTTTTTTTAGGTTACAAACTGGTAATTACAAGGGTATTATGCTATAAATGTGTTTTATGAGGACATTTCTAGTGTCCCCATAATTTAAATCTAAATGATGTTTTATTGAAAATGTAAAAATGTAGAAAGTTTTTTATGAGGGTTAGGTTTAGGGGTAGGGTTAGGGTTAGGGGATAGAATCTATAGTTTGTACAGTATAAAAATCATTATGTCTATGGAGGGTCCTCATAATGATAGCTGCACCAACATGTGTGTGTGTGTGTGTGTGTGTGTGTGTGTGTGTGTGTGTGTGTGTGTGATGTTGATGCTAATTACTGAATACTGACGTTTAACCTGCAAGTCTCTTGCAAACATGCATCTGAACTATTTATGTCATTTTTGTATTTCGAGAGGATATAAATAAATATTTAAAATGTGTGTGTGGAAATTGTATCTTTTGTTGCTATAATGAGCTCAGAAAACAGAAATGGAAAACAAATTTGGAAATAAAAATACATAAATTTAATTGCATACATAAAATAAAATAACTGTATTTGTCAGATTAGTTTTGTTGCAATCATTAGCTAAATTTGAAAATCAAAAATGAAAAAGTTAAAAAATTTAAAAACCAAAATAATTAAATACAGTGGCAAGAAAAAGTATGTGAACCCTTTGGAATTACCTACATTTATGAATATATTTGTCTTAAAATCTGGCTTGATCTTCATCTAATTTCTAAGTTACAATAATGAACAAACACAATCTGTTTTAACTAATAACACACAAATTATGTATTGTTCTTGTACATAATGAATACATCATTCAAACATTCACAATGTAGGTTAGAAAAAGTATGTGAAGGCTAATAAAGTCAACAAAAGCTAATTAGAGTCAGGAATTGGCAAACCTGGCATCCAATTAAATAAATGATATTGGAGGTGTGGGTTAGAGCTACTTTGATTTATAAAAAGCACTCAAACATTTTGAGTTTGCTATTCACAAGAAGTGTCTGCTGAGAAGACCTACAATCAAGAATTGTTGCTTTGCATAAAGTTGGAAAGGGTTACAAAGTTATCTAGAAGAGTTTATATATATTCATCTGTCCATAATTAGATAAATTGTCTATAAATGAAGACTATTTAGTACTGTGGCTACTCTCCCTAGAAGTGGCCGTCCAGCCAAGTTGACTCAAAGAGAACGTCGCAGAATGCTCAATGATGTAAAAAATAACCCTAGAGTGACAGCTAAAGACCTGAAGGAATCATTGGAACTGGTTAACATCTCTGTTCATGAGTCTACTATATGGAAAACATTAAACAGGCATGGTGTCCATGGCAGGACACCACGAAGGAAACCACTGCTTTCCAACAAAATAATTACTGACACTCCACAATGCTACTGGGAAAGATTTTTTGTGGACTGATGAAACTAAGGCTGAACGGTTTGGGATGGACAGGCAGCACTATGAATGATGTAAAAAAAAGGGCACTGCATACCAACTTGAAAATATCATCCCAACGGTTAAATTATTCTGGAGGGAGCATCATGATTTGGGGACCGCTTGCCATAATTGAGGGAAAAATGAATTCCCAAGTTTATAAATATATCCTACAGGATAATGTCAGGGTCACAGCACTGTGAATGTTTAATGAGATGTGTTCAGTAAAGACATGAAAGATTATAATAGTTTGTGTGTTTTTAGCTTAAGCACATTGTGTTTGTCTATACTTGTGACTTGGATAAAGATGAGATCTCATTTTAATATGACCCCATACTGTACTGTTTGTGTTATTAAGACAAAATATATAACAATTTCAATTGTAGCCCAACAGAATTAATATTTTAATATAAATGTGATTCTAATGAGAATAAAAAAGTTCAGCTATAGAGAATACACATTGTGCTTTTGACTGTTCAGATGTTTGTACTGTAATGACCTATTTTATTAAACGCAGTAAATCTAATCACAGCCATTCAACAATTCATTCTATCTCTTTCCCTACAATTTTAAGGTCCGGCGGGCTCATTTCCGCCCATGGCCAGGAATACAACTCTCATCACTGGAGTAATGAGCACGGCGAGCCAGAGTACGCTAAGCTATGCGCGCACACGCACACACGCACACAGTCTTCCTTTAGTAAAGATTTGATCAATTCAAATGCATGCATCCTTCACCACCTGAGCGCCTCTCTCCAAATGCACACAACTGACCTTCGGCAGCAGCTCTGTCAAAAACAAATGACTGCAGTGCAAAATCATTTATCACAGTCTGGTTGGTCAGACGCTCAGATATCCTTAACAACACTGAGCGTGGGCGGCAATGACATGTAGCTATGCAGATGATTATTCAGTTCACAATTTTCCTTTATACATAATTTCCATCCTCCCACTCACACGTATATATTTTATTATAAAACAGAGAGTCTGACTAGATGAGATATGTTCAAAGTTGTTGTAAAACAGATGTTTTACACACACCTGTTACTACATATAAGTTTCATTCTGTATTAAAATGTCAGTGTTCATTTAACATATGGTGTCTTTTATCATACTGGCGTTGCAGCCGTTTTATAAAAGCAATTCAAAGACCACTCAAGGCCATGTTAAGGGGGTTTTAGGTGTATAAAAACACTGCAACACAGCCTTTTATGCCCTATTATTTTAATATACCCACCCACCCACATACACATACACACGTACACAGTGGAGTGCCTTATCAACAACCCTCCAAATATCCACATAATGACAAGAATGCCTCTCTTCTCTGTAGGCAGGGTACCAGTTGTTTCTGGGAGCTGTCCATGGTGCTGAGCCCAACAAAAGCTTCAAAGCCAGGATTGGCTGCCCTTGGAGGGTGTGGGGAGGAAGCACCATGTGTACTTGATTCAATTAGAGCATTCTGAAGGCGTCCCCTGGGAGTGTGAGCACAGAAAAAGGGGGACGGTGTGGGCCACACTCTAACAAAGATAAGATCCAACCCCCTCCCTGCCCCGGCCAAGTCCACCTCATTAGTTGAGCAAGTGTGTGTGCATTAAACATACGCCTGCATAGAGGGGTAAGGGTATAGACGCACACGTTTTATCACAAATTCGTGCAAAGAATGCAAACACAAGCGTACATGCATGCATACTATCACAAAGATATTCAAACACGCCATGCCATTGTCTGTATAATTGTTTTTGACATTCAAAAGCTTCCAATGTAAAGCATGATGAAATAACATATTACATTCGGAAGCAATCATTTGACATGCAGTATTCCAGAAACGTCACATTCACATTCACAGGCTGCGTTCTATAGATGGAACATACCAATTTTAAAGTGACAATCTACAGTCAAGAGAAGGTAAGGCACTTTTAAAAAAAAAAAAAGTATTATGTATATCCCTTTTAATTATAAACAAAACAATATAGCATTTTATTTTGTGTAAGGTTTTTTCCAAGTTGCACTGGATAATAAATTTTTTCACTAAATGACAAACTGTAAAACAAAAAAGTTTTGAACACTTTCAAGCCACAAAAGAATTGTGTATATCACTTTTATGCTGGTGGCCAAAAGTTTGGAATAATGTTCAGATTTTGCTGTTTTGGAAGGAAATTGGTACTTTAATTCACCAAAGTGGCATTCAACTGATCACAAAGTATAGTCAGGACATTACTGATGTAATAAACAGCACCATCACTATTTGAAAGTAATTTTTTATAAAATCTAGACAGGCCTCATTTCCAGCAGCCATCACTCCAACACCTTATCCTTGAGTAATCATGCTAAATTGATCATTTGGTACTAGAAAATCACTTGCCATTATATCAAACACAGCTGAAAGATATTTGGTTCATTAAATGAAGCTTAACATTGTCTTTGTGTTTGTTTTTGAGTTGCCACAGTATGCAATAGACTGGCATGTCTTAAGGTCAATATTAGGTCAAAAATGGCAAAAAAGAAACAGCTTTCTCTAGAAACTCATCAGTCAATCATTGTTTTGAGGAATGAAGGCTATACAATGCTTGAAATTGCCAAAAAACTGAAGATTTAATACAAAGGTGTACACTACAGTCTTCAAAGACAAAGGACAACTGGCTCTAACAAGGACAGAAAGAGATGTGGAAGGCCAAATGTACAACTAAACAAGAGGATAAGTACATCAGAGTCTCTAGTTTGAAAAATAGACGCCTCACATGTCCTCAGCTGACAGCTTCATTGAATTCTACCCGCTCAACACCAGTTTCATGTACAACAGTAAAGAGAAGTCTCAGGGTTGCAGGCCTTATGGGAAGAATTGCAAAGAAAAAGCCACTTTTGAAACAGAAAAACAAAAAGAAAAGGTTAGAGTGGGCAAAGAAACAGACATTGGACAACAGGTAATTGGAAAAGAGTGTTATGGATCTTAACCCCATTGAGCTTTTGTGGGATCAGCTAGACTGTAAGGTGCGTGAGAAGTGCCCGACAAGACAGCCACATCTATGGCAAGTGCTACAGGAAGTGTGGGGTGAAATGTCACCTGAGTATCTGGACAATCTGACAGCTAGAATGACAAGGATCTGCAAAGCTGTCATTGCTGCACGTGGAGGATTTTTTGATGAGAACTCTTTGAAGTAGTTTAAGAAGTTCTGAACATTTTTTTCAAATTGTAATAGTAATTTTTCATGTTATTAATGTCCTGACTATACATTGTGATCAGTTGAATGCCACTTTGGTGAATAAAAGTACCAATTTCTTTCCATAAGAGCAAAATCTGTACATTATTCCAAACTTCTGGCCACCAGTGTATTTATAAACAAAACAAGATAGCATTTTATTTTGTGCAAAAAAGTTTTAAACACTTTCAAGCTACAAAAGAATTGTGTTTTTTTATTTATTTATAAGCAAATCAAGAAAATAGCATTCAATTTTGTGGACTTTTTTTATTTCTAAATTGCTCTGGATAAGAGTGTATGTTAAATGCCATAAATGTCAACCAAGTTTCAAACACCCCAAAGCTACTAAAAGATTGTGTATATTCCTTTTAATTATAAACAAAACAAGAAAATAGTGTTTTATTTTGTGTACATTTAGCAAGTGTCTGCTAAATGCCATGCCTGTCAATAAAAACGTTTTGAACAATTCAAAGCTAAAACAATAACAAAATAAAAATAATAAAAATATTTTTAATCTATTCCTTTTATTTATAATCAAAACAAGAAAATTGCTTTTTATTTTGTGTACATTTTTCCCCCAACTTGCTCTGGATAAAAGCATCTCCTAAATGGCATACTTGTAAACTAATATGTTTCGAACACCTCAAAGCTACAAAAGGATTGTGAATTGCTTTTATTATTAAACACACTGTCTAAAAAAAAAAAAAAAAAAATTATTTTGACTTCACTGGATTGTCAAAGTTGTTAACCTCTACACTGTTTCCTAAGCATGACACAATCATGTAACAAGCGATAAAAGATACAGTATCTCTTCCATGTAAATCTAAGTGTTTATTCTAACTAGCTGCAACTGCGACAAGCGAGAACAACAGGGTTTTGTCCATCACTTTATTCTATTTCAGTGTCTTCGAATTGGGTAGCCCCTCCCACTGTGAAATCTCACTTGTCCAAAATTCAACCCTGCGTTGGAAATCGTGTACTGTCAGAGTATTTACTGCATATGATAAAGGACACACTTCTTGGCTGATAAAAAGATACGTTCATTAGATATGCAGGTGAGTGTTATAAATAGATTCCACACATACAATACTTCATCGGGGAACATGGGCATTTTCTCATTGTCAAGCGTTTTCCAAAAGTTGCTCGTCCACACTGAAACGTATGAAAACTCTTAAATCTCCAAACAGCGCATGCAAAAAAATCATCGTTCCATGTACGGTCTGAAACGCAATTGTCCTCGTGTTTCCGTGCCGGACAGCATTTCAAATAAACTTCCCGTCGCATAAAATGCGAAGGTTGTACAAAGTAACATTTATGTTTAACAGCGCTATCAACGTGAATAACAGGAACAATAACGCTACTACAATGTGGGCTGCCATCTTGATTGTCTTGGGTTGAATGGATCACATGACTGCGTCACATGACAACAAACACGTCATCGATTTTAGATATCGCTGTGTTCCCAATCCAGACTACAATGTGAAGATGGAGTCTTCAGACAAATTCACTTGAGAGAGCGTTTTCGAAAAGCTCAGTTTTTGCTGTCAAAAAGGCCATCTTGGTGTGGATGGAAGGTCAAAGTATAGAGAAAAAGATGCGTTTTCAAACGAAAAAGTATTAATGTGGACATAGCCTGAAAACTGGGTTTTTAAACAAAATGGATTAGTGAGGACGTGGCCTTAGTCATACAAATGCTTTATATTTTAGAACTGTTTCATCCTATACAAATACAAAGCTATTAAAACAATAAAAATCGGAATTGTAGCTCATTGAAAAAAAGTAAACTTTGCTGTAAGAGAGTATTCAGGTAATGTTATGATTAGACAGCCAAGCTTTGAGTCTGACTGAAGGCCAGATAGAGAATTTACACCATATCGCACAGCCAACACCTGTTCATAGCTCGACATCTGTCTGTGTCAATTTTCATATGCTGAATCCCTATCGCTACCTCCACTATCTCAAAACCCTCAGACCATCCCATGTCAATTTCTGTCCCAGTGTACAGTATCTCTATTTCAAACTAAAATTATAATTTTATTTGCTGTGTAAATCTAGGCTGGTGCTTTTCAGAGTCAGAGGGTGTGGACAGACGCTTGATGACTGTTGGCTGCCTGCATTCATATTCAGTCCTCACCATCAGACTTCTTCACACACAGCAGATGTCTGTGTTTCTGCATTTGTCGAGCTGTCTGGATCGCTTTGGTGATGGCGGCTCAATTTTATAACACATGGCCGCACATGTTCGGTCGGCATGGCACAGCTTTATCCTTAAATTGTTTTGTCAAACAAGACTTCCTCAGGAGAATACCAAATACAGAGAGAATAAAGACATATCTACTTATAAATCAGGTTGAATTAATATATTGACGTAAGTTCCTTTTGATATATATTATATAAATGGTAAGGCATGATGAAAGTACTTTTATAAAGCTAGCGATTCCATTCATATTCAAGTGTACACATATATTTGCATTAATGAGATCAGATTGGCTGGATATAAAAGTTAATGAGGCATATCTGATTAAGGACAGATGTGCATTTAAAAATATCTGGGTGGTCCTCAGCAGGGTGATGTATGACTATTGGTCTCTATGGACAACTCACGGTGCCATAACTGAATTTCTCATCAAGCCATGAATCCATCACCGACAATTTTGTTTTAATGAAATGCTGGTCTTGGTTTGTGAGAGGTCTGCAGAGCTTGAAATAATTTGTAAAACGGGTGCGCGCGCACACACACACACACACACACATATACACGTACACCTGCCTTAGCGTGGTCTCTTGGTTCTTGACTGCAATCATGGCAACGGCAGTTGCCAAAGAGATAATTACATAGCGACTGAATCGCAGCGGGCTGTTCCACATTGGTTGTGAGAGAAAAAATATTTTTACAGCACAACAACCTTTTTTATTTCAGCAACCAACTGGAACAAAAAGGTTTTAAAAATAATTATTTTGCATTTTCCCTTCCCCCCATAAGTATTGATTCATTGTGGGAAGGTGCTCAATTTTAGTCCCCTTATAAAAGCTCCAATTCAGAAGTCCTGAAAAAATCTTTATACATAAGCATTAACCTCCTGAGACCCGAGCGTTACTGCTGTTTGCATTTTCCATTCCCCTTTTTGATTTGTAACTAGTAGCCACAAAGAAACTTGCAAAAAACAAATTTTTTCCTTAGATGAAATAGTTTTCCTAAAAATTGATATGTGGACAATGTGACTAATTTGTGAAATTTTAAGTACTACCAAGCTATAGAAAGTCCGATTTTTTTTTTTTTTAATCAAATTGTTTATGATGTTTCCAGGAGTGTTGTTTATTCATGTTTTTGAGACGTTATAGTAGGGATGTGCCCGAAGCCGAATACCTTATTCGGAAAGGCACGAATAATGACTTCAAATCGAATAACGGATTCATCCGAATAATATTAAAAATATTCGTATGACTGATTATCCAAGAGGCACAAGGATAAAGTGACATTTTAAATAAACATACAAAATGACAAAGGATTTATGAATCTGTGCAGTCAATATTTCTAAAGTGTAAACCTTATGAATGAAAATGCGCACGTTGTGATTTCAGATCGGATGGGTGCGGTCTCGACTCTGTTTGCGGTCTCTGTAAATTGTGCGTGTCTGGAGCTTATCAAGTGTAACATTAACTAAGATACAACATCATATACACTTTCCACTTCTTGAAATGTCTATGTTAATGTATCACACGATTCACACGTGATTCCCATTTATAGCCTAAACCTCAGCGCGATGTTAAATTCCTGACCTGAAGTGATGATTTCACGTCGGAGCTCGTCTGTCCGTCTTTTAAAGTTGACCACAATTATGTCCACATCAGCGATTAAGGAAATTATCTGGACTTTATTCAGACAAAAAGGTAAAATGCTCCATAAAGGTTTAAATGCTTCATATAGTATTCATCTATTAGGAATATACCTCCATATGTAAAACGAAGAAACTGAAACATGCTCTGTCTTTTTTTTTCTTCTTCTTTAAACTGTGCTACATCTGGTAAGGTGCTATATAAATGTATCATTATTACCATTATTATTATTATTATTGTTTAACTATATAATGTTGTCTTATCATAAAAATTCCTGATAGATTTACGGGACTTTCACCTGTTTGTAGGCTATATTGATTTTATTTTCATTTATTTTAATGTTTGAATTTGTATTTATTATTCACTGCAAAATGTGTGCTTGACATTTCAAATTTTTCTTGACACCTCCTGCCTTCAGAATAATGTTGTTATGCATGCAGAGACAAAAGAAAATTCTGTTTCATGCAGATATTAATATCTGAAATACCAGGAGAAACCACAACATATTCCACAGTTAATGTAACTGGTAATATAAATATATAAAAAAAAGTAATAACATAATATTTTTTAAATAATTGTATAATAATAATAATAATAATTATTATGAAAAGGCATATACAAGGCATATTTTATTAACAGAAACTATAGATGTAAGAGTTAGATTTAAAAATGGCCATTTCATTTAGTTTTGACGCACTTTCAGTTTAAGCCCCGCCCACACTCGGTTCTATCCGAATACAGAGACAGATACAGATAATTTTGTCATATGAACAGATACAGATACAAATACAGATAATGGGTTTGCTGCACACCCCTACATTACAGACATTACATCAGAAATTATCATAATAAATTTTGATTCAAAGTAATGGCCCGCATCATCCAATCACTGCCAACCATGTTAAAATAAAATTATATAATATAAATTCTGAATCTATGTACTGATTACCATTGTCTCATGGCTGACAAACATGTTGAGTGGTCCAAACATAATCTGCAGCCTTTGAACAGAAATTAGGAGTGCATTTGGCTGCATAGGAAAGCTATAGGATGCTCACTTGTTTCCCTGCCTTTTTTTTTTTTTTTTTTTACACCAAGACATTTTTAATGCACTTGCATTCCAATATAAATTTAAATTTCTTCTCTCCTTGTCCAAAATCCACTTTACATTCAGAAATTCGCCTTTGTCCATTCTCTCATCTTCCTGTCCCAACTCCGCTAATGATAAAACACATAAGTCGGGGAGACACTCCCAGTTCCTGAGGGCCACTTTTCTCCTTCCAACAATTTTAGCCAGCAGCAAAGGCTTCAAGTCTCTCTACTCGCCTGCTCTCAACAGTTCTTTGTTCATACTCTCATCTGTGATATCAAAACCAGTGCTCACACACAATTAACAACCTGACACCCGAAACGCCCGACTCCCCCACACAGTCTTACAGGCAGAGAGCTGGATTTGTGCAGTGTACTTGAGGCCACATGTTATTTTTATGCAAATCACAACAATAATGATTAAAAAAAAAATAGGTGTTCCCCTGAATGGTGGTGCTAATTAAAAAATTATTCGGTAATCACCTCCTCCAGAATAATAACAATAATGATAACTTGATTTATACATTTTCTGAAGAAAATGTGAGTGGTGCTTGACAGTGCAAAATGCTATGGTGTTCTGGGTGGTTGCTATGCGATTGCTAGGGTGTTTTTGGATGTTGCTAGGGTGTTCTTGATGCCTGCAAGGACATAGATAGGATATTTTGTGGCTGCTAGGCAGTTGCAGTGTTCTTTTGGTTGTTGCTAGGGTATTGCTAGGCAGTTGTTAGGGTGTTTTGGTAGGTTGTTGCTAGGTGGTTGCTAGGCGGCTGCTAGAGATGTTTTGGTTTTTGCAAGCGCATTGCTAGTCAGATGCTATGGTGATATGGGTGCTTGCTAGGGTGTTTTTTTTTTTCATCTGTTTTATCATCTACCATGTGAAAATCATAATTCCAATCAATTAGAAAAGTAATAGAAGGGTACAACAGGGCAAAATGCACCCTTTATTGAAAATGTGCCTTTTTTTTCTGGTCTCTAAGTAAACCAAGATTAACCATTTTTTTTTTAATAATTATGGAGCAACATCATTTGTGCAAAAAGAAATAATAACGAAAGGTTGTTTTGCGGGGGAACGGAGTTCCCGGAGTGAATTTCGTGGGGGAACAGCATTCCTGTTCAAACTGGCTAAATTTGTTAGGGGAATAAAGAGTATTTCTATATTTTCTCCACTAAATAGCCTACAAAAGCTTTGCAGGATCTGCACATAAATGTGTGGGATTTTCTGCATCTCTATAATCTGAAATAAGTGTTTTAAATTTTTATTTATAATAAAATGTAATTTTTTATCCATAATGACAAAGCCCCATTTTCAGCTGCCATTACTCCAGTCTACTAAGAAAATAATGTGTCACTAAATCCTTAAGGAATCATCTAATATGTTAACTTAGTACTAAAGTAACATTTCGTTTTGTTAGAATGGTTAAAATATTTGTGCTACTTCATGAAGTGTGGAAATCGCAATATAGTGTCTTTTTCCAGCTGAGGTATTACTTTTTTTAGTTACTTTACAGTAAAGTTACTTTACAATTGCAAGTCAAATTTCAGTTTTAAAAATACCCAAAAAGAAGCATATTTTTCCTCAAATTCATCAATCTATTGTTCTTTTGAGAGATGAAGGCTATTCCATGCACTTCTGTTTTGAAAGAATAACTCAAACGTGATCTAACCGGGACAGAGAGAGAAGTGGACAACCCAGATGCACAAGAACAAGAATACAAGTACATCAGAGTCTCTAAATTGAGAAAAAGAACTAGCAGCTTTAATTAACTTTAAAAGCTTTAAAAGAAATAGTCAATTGTAACATTACAAATGCCTTTCCTGTAATATTTCAATTATTTTCAATCAATTTAATGCATCCTCGGTGAACAAGTTAAGCAGAAGAAAGAAAGTCATACACATCTGGGATGGCATGAGGGTGAGTAAATGACGAGAAAATATTCATTTTTGGGTGAACTATCCCTTTAAAATGTGATGAAAATCCGCGGGTGCAAAAAATGTGCGCATCACGAGCTGCTAATGTGGCACAGATCAATTCAGGCAGCGCTTCACTTTCGGTGAATGTTCAAGTAAAAACGTCCGCTTTGTGTTGACCGCACTGTGCAGTTTAGAGGATGACAGTCTATATTCTCTTGTTTTATTTGTTACTTTTTGCTTTCACAACAACATTTGATGTAAACTAGAATATACCACTATCAATTACAGATTTTCAACCCAGCACACACGCTCCTTAAACCACAATGAAGATTATTCTTCCTTAAGAAAATTAACCCTGGTTTTATTTACAGCAGAAATCATGTTTTTGGCAGAAACCATGGTTTTACTATAGTAATATTGTAGTAATCATGACTATACCATGTTATTTCAGCAAAAAACAAAAAAACAAAACATGGTTTTAATACAATAAACCATGGTTTTACTACACTAATACTGTTGCATCCATATAGTAACCCTGGTTTTACTTTAGTAATATTGTTAATTTTCCAGCTACTATAATTTTACTACGAATACCATGGTTAAACTTTTAATGGTTACTGTAATAAAACGTCTCTGGTTACATTTCTAACCTCAGTTCCCTGAGATGAAGGGAACGAGACATTGCCATATCACCCTGTAGCTCAAGACCGGTTGCCCACTGAAGCTGAGCAGGATTGAGCCTGGCCAGTACCTGGATGGGAGACCTCCTGGGTAAAAACTAAGGTTGCTGCTGGAAGAGGTATTAGGGAGGCCAGCAGGGGGTGCTCACCCTGCGGTCTGTGTGGGTCCAAATGCCCCAGTATATTGATGGGGACACTAAACTGTAAAAAGGCACTGTCCTTCAGATCAGATGTTAAACCGAGGTCCTGACTCTCTGTGGTCATTAAAAATCCCTGGGCACTTCTCGTAAAGAGCAGGGGTGTAACCCCAGGGTCCTGGCCAAATTCCCTCCATTGGCCCTTCTCAATCATGGCCTCCTAATAATCCCCATCCATTAATTGGCTCTATAACTCTACTCTCTCCTCTCCAACAATAGCTGGTGTGTGGTGAGCATACTGGTGCACTATGGCTGGAGACGTTCCCTATCGATTCAGTTCACGAGACATTGCTGCACGCTTTGGGGAATGGAGTCCCATCACGCTGCTCTATGTAACGTAACACCCTTGGATGCACCAGGGTATAAAACACTTAGAAGAATATGTATATAAGGTCACAAGCCCGTCGGACAGTGACTCAGTATAATATCTCTTTAGTGTATTTGAAAATGTATAACCCTACATGGTGAAAACCAGACAGGAAGTTAATCATATTTTGAGGATGTGTATGAGTCATATAATACACACAGTATAATTTAACACCTTCATACCAGAGGTATGAGGGAGGTTTTATAATTTTTATTGGAAGTGCTTGTGACTTATAGTGGGAGTAAACTGGGTAGCGGCCTACACAGGCAACTGTATTAAAATATAACAGGTAGCCCACCCGTGATAAGGGGCTCGGGATCACCTGCCGGGTGTTGGAATAGTAAGTTCTCTAGACAGAGAGGACACGTGAAGCAATAGACGCCACGTCTAGGTAATATAAAACCTCGCAAATGTATTTTGTGAAGACCATCCTGCTGCAAAGCATATATCCTGTAGGGATATACCATTTGTCCATGTCCATGAAGAGGCCATGTCTCTAGCTGAATGTGCTTTCACGCCAGTGGGGCATCTCACGCCCTGTGATTCATAAGCGAGGGTGATCGCATCAATGATCCAGTGAGATAGCCTTTGTTTGGAGATGGACATGCCTTTTGTGCATCCTCCATAACAAACAAAGAGCTGAACTGACAGTCTAAACTGGCGAGTGCGCTCCACATGCATGTGCAATGCCCGCATGGGGCATAATAAATGCGCCAACTGCTCCTCATCGGAATTAAATGGTGGAGAAGAGAAAGCTTGTAGGTATCTGAGCCCTAAAGGGTGTGGAAAGCACCTTAGGCACATAGCCTTTTTTGGGTTTGATGGTGGCTTTTGAAAGCCCGGGACCGAATTCCAGACATAAACTGTCAACCAACAGCGCCTGTATATCACCAACCCATTTGACTGAGGCCAGAGCCAACAGCAGTGCTGTCTTTAAAGAGAGCACACGTAACTCAACGGATTCCAAAGGTTCTATTTAAATATTTTTAATTATTTATAAAGTCCTATTTTGGAATCGTAGCAGGGCGAGGGGGGGGTTCAAGCGCCTCAATCCCCTAAGGAACCTTATGATTAGATCATGTCTGTCTATAGAGGAGCCAGCCTCTGGGGCATGAAATGCTGAGATGGTCGCTACATAAACCTTAAGCGTTGATGGAGTAAGACCTGCATCCAACCGCTCTTGGAGGAATGTAAGGATGATGGGGAAATTCACAGGATCTTTGCTGAGTAAAGAGCACCAATCCGCAAACGCACACCATTTTAGTGCATAGAGGCGTCTCGTAGATGGCACTCTAGCCTGCAAAATGGTGTTTATTACAGACTCAGCCAATTCTGGCTCATTCGTTGCACTCCGTTCAGGTGCTATACGTGTAGGTTCCATAGCTCCGGCTGGAGATGCCAAATTGTGCCCTGCACTTGAGAGAGCAGATACCTGATAAAGATTTGAGCTGTCCATGGTGCTAGGGCAGCCAGACAGCAGCGAGTCACGGTGACCCTGACACCAGGCATGACTCGGTACATGGTGTTTGAGCCAGCACTGGAGAGGTCTCATGTGCAAAAACCTAACAGTATGACGGCAGATGCTGCCGCCATAAAACCCAGCATTTTCTGAAAAGTCTTCAGTGGAAATGTTTTTCCCAGTTTGAACTGAGACAGACACTGGTGAATGGTCTGGATGCGCTCATTCTTGAGGTGCGCACGCATGCTCATGGAGTTGAGTTGAACCCCCAAAAAGGAGATTTGTTGGCTGGAGGAAAGTGTGCTTTTCCTCCAGTTGACACTGATACCCAGGCTGTTTTAAATGGTGAAGTATAATGTCCATGTGCACGCATAGCAGAGTCTCTGATCGGGCCAGTAATAACCAATTGTCGAGGTAATTTAGAATGTGCATGCTGTTCATCTTCAAAGGGGCGAGCGCCGCATCGACACATTTTGTGAACGTGCACGGTGCCAGAGACAATCCGAAGGGAAAGACTTTGAATTGATCTGTCATCCCTTTGAATGCAAATCTCAAGAACAGCCTGTGGCGCGGTACAATTCGGATATGAAAATATGCATCCTTTAGATCTATTGACGCAAACCAATCCCGTGGGCGGATGTGCAATAAGATATGTTTCTGAGTTAACATGTTGAATGGGTGTTTTGCCAGCGTGGAGTAAGGTTAGCAGCTGTAAAACCCTTTGTAAAACCCTTTGTGGCCGTAGTAGCTCGGAACAACCTCTGTCGCAATTTTTGCAAGGAGATTGTGAATTTCTGCACGTAATAAAGGTACATCCTGTGATGGAACTGTCGAGGACAAAACACTGTTGAAGCGAGGCGGTCTGCATGCGAATCGGATCGAATACCCATGTTCTATAATTTTTAGCACCCAATCTGACATGCCTGTGAGCGCCCGCCATGCATTCACATAATGGGATAGCGAAAAAAAGGCCCAGGTATACTTAAATTTTCCATGTTTCAGATCAGATCGCGCCCGGCCAACCGTGTTACCTTCCAAAGTGTATTTTTCTGACTGCGAGCGAATACGAACGCGTTCGACGCATGCGCACTACTATGGTTTGTCATACTCTTTTAGTACAGTCAATGGCTGGTGCATGCGCCGATGATGCGCACAGAAGTGGACCGCGTCTGCGGGTCAAGAAAATCTTATATTTGACACTAATTGTGATTGCGTGGTGCTCACCATTGGGAAGCGGTTGTGCACAATGTGTGAAATGGGGAAGCAAGGCAAATTCTCAAGAATGACCTGAGCCAAAGTTAATAAGTACACTAAGGTATGGTTTATGAGTGTGCAAACATTAGAGAGAGAATTGTTTGTATGTGATCATTATGAACAGAACTCAATTCAAATGTCACAGGTGCAGATAGGCTAGAGGCCACCGTCTTTCTGCGTTTTGATGAGAAAATAATGGATGTGACATTCTCTCTATGCATGGTATGGGGAACGACCCCATTTCCTCACTCACAAGGAGATTTACTACCTCGGAGCGCAGAATGGGCATGTCCTGCAATGTAACGTGGAAGATAGAATGCTGTTGAAGCGAGGCGGCCACATCGCGAACTGGAATGTATAATCGCATACTACCACTTTTTTCAACACACTGAGAAATGCTCAGCAATGCACGCCACGGGACTGCGTAATGCACGGGTGGACGCCGAGTTTCCTGCGTGTGTTGAGGGG
This sequence comes from Myxocyprinus asiaticus, assembly GCF_019703515.2. Lineage (NCBI taxonomy): Eukaryota > Metazoa > Chordata > Actinopteri > Cypriniformes > Catostomidae > Myxocyprinus > Myxocyprinus asiaticus. The sequence continues at coordinate 22,152,254 of NC_059389.1, read as the reverse complement.
AGCTGACATTTATAAGACAGGAGCATATGTGCAGCTAAAAGGGCGGGGCTTAAAACAGCATTGCTAATCATAAGATTGGCGTTATGATTCAAAGGCTTCAACTAGGTCATGGAAAAGGAATTCCCCAAAGCGTTCAGCAATGTCTCGTGAACTGAATCGATAGGGAACCACGGTTAATTTTCATAAGGGCTCATAATTACATCATTAAGATAATTATTAAAACATATTTAAAGCTGAAGTATGTCATTTCTGTGCCACTAGAGCCACCAAACGGAATTGCAAAAATAAACAGCTTTCTGAACACAGCCCTCGCTTCTCACGCCATTGGTCGAGTCAGTGTTATTTTCTCTCTTCAGACGGGTCACTCAAAACAAACAGAGGAATTTTCATAGCGCCACAGAGATATGGTGTTTACAGTTTTCAAGAAAATTTAGCTATGAAGTTGTCTCTGCATATTAAACTGGGATAGGAGAAAGTATTTTAACAGAAAAAACTTACATCAGCTTTAAAGAGCAAACGCAAACATACATAACAGGGTTCAAAATCTAAATTAAACCTGAAAATAAAAAAATGTCTAACAAAGAAACATTATGACATAAAAATGAATAAGAAATATATAATTTTCCACAATTTCTAGGTCACTAATCCTGCATGGTTGTGCATTAACAAGGTTAACTCCTTTTGTACAAAAGGTCAGGTTTTCTTGCAACCACTGAAGCACACAAGATTCTCTGTGGAACGTGCTCATATCATGCTGGATAACACAGACATCCAGATTTGGGTTTAAAACTTAAGCTTAGGGGTTTGCTCCCTATCTCTTAATGCACAATAGGAATTGTGCAAGCACCACTAATAACGGCAATCATCCTTCAAAACCATTTTCTTTCTAATTTGACTTAAGAACATACATTTACCTAGTTTGAAGCACTATGCATTCTGAAAATTAAAAATACTGTATATTGAAAAATGTAAATGAATTACCGTTCCTATATGTTTAGAATAGAATGATATAGAATTCTCATATCTTGTTTAGTGTGGCACAGAATGATCTAAATACTAAAAAACATGGTCATGTGACTGATGATATTTGGGAATTGTAACCATAAAGCTGTAACCACTTTCAGCTGGTTAATCATCACTCGTAATGCAGAGAGGGATGAGAGGAGCGAGGGAGTGACAGACAAATGGAGATGGATACAGCGGCTAAGAGTGCTCCAGAGAGAGCTACTAAACCGTTCCCTGTCCCCTCCAGCCAATAAAAACGTCTGCATTAAGATCATAACGCTGTATAGCAATTATTAAAGGGCAATAAAACAGCTTTAGAGCCCTCTCCAGGCCATGAACTGTGTGTGTATGTGTGTGTGTGCTGGGCTCTAGCTATGCGACTGAGATGGATTTTCTAACATACTAAGATATTTTGTAATCCAATAACCGTGTTAAGAAATCTTGTTATCCTGATGGCTGGAGCCTTTATAAACCAGCTAGTGATCTGACTCCAAATCCATTAGGCATGACTAAGAGTAAAGTATGCCTGAATATTGCATATTAGGTCAAAGAAAAGGACCTTAGTATTATAAAGAGCTTAATAAAATGGGTAGGTTAATTGTAACAATACCAATACAGAAAGTAGTGCAACAAGTTATAATTTTTTCACTTTTCTGCATTATATGAAAACATTTAGCACATACATACAGATCAATAGCCACACGTTCCCCAGTATGGTCAATTAAAATAATTTTTAAATGATTAATTATTTTTAATTCTTAATGCTACCCTCCGCACCATAAAAGGGGGGTGGGGGGTTGGAGGAGGCAGTCAAATAGAGCTGTTCACTGATTCATACAGGCTGGTAATGATTACTCACGTCTGACCCAATCAGATGAATCACCAGGCTGACAGTGGGTGGAGTTTCTGAGGTGGTCAGGAATGAGCAGCCCTAGGCAAAAAAAAAGCATAGTAGACCGCATCAATATCGATGTATTGACAGCTTGGAAGAGTAATATATCTTAAACTATGCACACAAACAATGTGAGCTGCAAATTAGTTAAACTTTAACTGTGTTCCAAACGACACACTATACACTATGCACTCAGCCATGTAGTGTATGAATTTTCAAAGTGTAGTATCATCCCAAATGGAACACTTAACGTTTTTTAACTACACGGAAGCATTCGCCATTTAAAAGCTGACGGAAGCGCACGTGATGTGTCGCCGCTAGCTTTAGCATGTTAGCCAACCTCAGTTCAACAACATACATATTCACACAGGGGTGATGTTAAAGCATTCATCTCACATTTGTAGGTGCTGTATCCACTGAAGTTTCACTAGCTGCTACATTCTTCATTATTTACAATTATTTACACTTCTTTTTGCTGCATTTTCAGTATTAACATACTACTTGCACTACATACACTACAAAATGGCATAGAATAGTGCAGAAGTGTGCGGTTTGGGACGCACCTTTTTCTTGTTTCACAGTGTATGCATAGAAACAATGTGTTAACCACAAACGGACCACACAATTTCACTCCAAACAGTCTATAATTAAACTGAAATCACTGTTTTCTTCATGTAAACAGTAGGAACCTGTAGTGGCAGATGTGGAACTCTTAGTCCTCTCTCAGCTATCAGTTTCCTATAGAGTGACTGATCCAGGATCAGGGCTGAGAATGCCACAGGGTTCTGGACGAGCCAGCTCTCCATGTTCAGAACTACAGGGTACAATAAAAGGCATTGTTGCACTGCAGGTGGTGTTTCAAAATCAAAAAGTCACAAATAAATAGTCAAATCAGTGGCCTCTGCATTTTCTGCGTGATTTTCAAAAGTGCCTGTGTTTGATTCTTTGCTTGATTTTCAGGTAGAAAAAACTTGAAAGAATACATCACTCAAGAAATTTCTGTTATGTTTTACGCATCTTCATGGTGTTCCAAACCTGTATAATTTTCTTTTTTCCATGGAACACAAAGGGAATTATTTTGCTGAATGTCCTTGCCGCACCTTTCCATTCAATGAAAGTCAATGGGGACTGGTGCTACTAGTGTAATATCTGAACTCTTTAAATGTTATTCTGTTCCTCAAAAAAAGCTAGTGTATGACTTAAAAAGACTGGAATATTATGCAATACATAGAATAAAATTGTGTGGACTACTTTCATGTTGCTTTTTGTTATTCTTAAAGCTTGAAATCCCCAGTCCCCTACCTCTTCCATTGCACGGAAAAGAGGAGTGTAAACATTCTGCCTAACATCTCCTTGTGTTTTTCACATAAGAAAGGAAATCATAAGGCATGAGGGTGAGTAAATGACAGACTATTCTTTTTTGGGGTGAAAAATCCCTTTAATAGCTCCTATAAAATTTGACTATATTATCATTATTTTACCATTTGTTGTGGGGTAGAACTCCAGAACAAGTGCTGCCCCTCCTGTGAAGATAGTGGCACAGTCTCGACCCAGGAAGAGGAAACAGTGATTCCACACAGGATGTTCCTCAGGAAACCCTGCCAGAGAGACCTTCACATAGAACAGATGACATAGAAGATTTAAACATAAATGAACAAGTAACAGCAACAAATCATTCATGTGAAATGTTTTAGCATTAGTTTGAACTCACAATTTTTAAGTATTGTACACTTCCTACTCTATGCTGAGGGGTGAATTCACCATAAAGTGTACTCACTGTTAGTGTTAAAGGAGTTATATAATGAAAAGCAAAATCTTTCCTTGCTCTTTTGAAATAAAAAACATAGACTAACTCACAATACAAAGCTCCCGCTAATACAGACCAAAAACTGGTCATTCAGAAATCGTCACGGTAATGATCTCACAACTATGAGCTCATTAACATAAGACATTAACATAAATGTGCACTAGTATGGTTTGTGATACTCTTTTAGTACAGTCAATGGCTGGTGCATGCGCCGACAATGCGCACAGAAGGGGACCGTGTCCACGGGTCAAGAAAATCTGGGTGGCGCACGGTCAGGCGAAATTTGTATCACGCATACTGTGTGTGGCGCGTTCAGCAACGCGGACAACTGAAGTACTGTATAATCTGGCCTAAAATATACTCCATATAACTGTGCATGCATAGACAGGTGGTTGGCGCATGCAGGCTATGACTGCTATGAGACACCCGACTATTCTTCTTCAGGAGTTTAGACCCATAAATAAGTCTTTATATTCCTTCAGACTCCAGTTATACAAATGCACTGATCTCCAGACCTCCTCACACACATGCTCTTGACCTGCACATCCACTGTTGTTGTTTTTACCTTCATCACCTGATGTTAAGCGCTGATTGCATCTTCTTCTAGCATTTCTTTGTGACAACAATGGCTCAAATGTGAGTGTTGCCACCTTGTGGACCCACTTTTTAGTGCATAGGTGCATTCTGTGCATTCAAAGATACACGGTCAGAAAAATTGGGCTGCGCACGTTCAGTGCTCGAGCACTCTGCTAATGACAAGATTTGCGCCATGCGTCCTGTACGCTGACCAAAGTATACTTTGGGCTTTTCTCAGCATGTGCACAGTCCTCATCTGTGCACATCGTTGGCACATACGCCAGCTGTTGACTGTGCTAAAAGAAAATCACAGAGCAGTCGTAGTGCACATGCGTTCAACGCATTAGTGTTCGTTCGCGGTCAAAAGAGTATACTTTGAAAGCTAACGCGGTCGATCTGGCTCTATCCGATCCGGAACACTGAAAAACCGCGCCTACTCTGAACGCGCAGTATGCGCATGCGCCTGGAATTATTTGCACTAATTAGTGGGTCCACACTCACAGTTGAGCCATTGCTGTCATGATGAAGCGCTAGAAGATGTAATCGCCGCCAAACATCAGGAGACAAAGGTGAAAACAACAACAGTGGATGTGCACGTCAAGAACGTGTATGAAGAGATCAGGAGATCCCTGCATTTGTATAACTCGAGTCTGAAGGAATATAAAGACAGCGGCTAAGAGTGCTCCAGAGAGAGCTACTAAACCGTTCCCTGTCCCCTCCACCCCAGGAAGAGGAAACAGTGATTCCACACAGGATGTTCCTCAGGAAAACCTGCCAGAGAAACCTTCACATAGAACAGATGACATAGAAGATTTAAACATAAATGAACAAGTAACAGCAACAAATCATTCATGTGATATGTTTTAGCATTAGTTTGAACTCACAATTTTTAAGTATTGTACACTTCCTACTCTATGCTGAGGGGTGAATTCACTATAAAGTGTACTCACCATTAGTGTTAAAGGAGTTATATAATGAAAAGCAAAATCTTTCCTTGCTCTTTTGAAATAAAAAACATAGACTAACTCACAATACAAAGCTCCCGCTAATACAGACCAAAAACTGGTCCTTCAGAAATCGTCACGGTAATGATCTCACAACTATGACCTCATTAACATAAGACCGCCCACTTTGACACATAAACGCCTGTTCCACATTCAGCAACTTCTCACCCTGATGAATAACAGTGTGAATACAACTTTACTTGAAGGGCATCCAGTCATAATGGAAATAATTTACATACAGAAGTCTTGATCCCAAAGTATACTTTGGTTAGACAGGAATGCTAGGTATATACGTACAGAATGCATGATGCAAATTTCTTTTTCAACAGAGTGTTAGAGCACTGAACATGTGCGTCCCAATTTTTCTAAAGGCCATAGTATACTCTGGTTGTCCGCGCTGCTGATAGCTTCTCACACAGATGCAAATTTCGTCATCAGCACAGTCTGTGTAGACTGTCTGTGCACGGCCCAGATTTTAGCCCTAGGTATATTTCCATTTTGATGCGAACACTCAGCGTTTGCATACAGTCGAACGTGAGTCTGTCTAAAGGCCCAGGTATACTTCAATTTTCCGTGTTTCAGATCGGATCGCGCCCTGCCAACCGTGTTGCCTTCCAAAGTGTATTTTTCGGACTGCGAGCAAATATGAACGCGTTCAACGCATGCGCACTAGTATGGTTTGTGATACTCTTTTAGTACAGTCAATGGCTGGTGTATGCGCCGACAATGCACACAGAAGGGGGACGTGTCCACGGGTCAAGAAAATCTGGGTGGCGCACAGTCAGGCGAAATTTGCGTCACGCATACTGTGCGTGGAGCGATCAGCAACGCGGACAACTGAAGTACTGTATACTTTGGCCTAAAATATACTCCATATAATTGTGCGTGCATAGACAGGTGGTTGGCGCATGCAGGCTATGACTGCTATGAGACACCTGACTATTCCTCTTCGGGAGTTTAGACCCATAAATAAGTCTTTATATTCCTTCAGACTCGAGTTATACAAATGCACTGATCTCCAGACCTCCTCACACACATGCTCTTGAACTGCACATCCACTGTTGTTGTTTTTACCTTCATCACCTGATGTTTAGCACTGATTGCATCTTCTTCTAGCATTTCTTTGTGACAACAATGGCTCAAATGTGAGTGTTGCCACCTTGTGGACCCACTTTTTAGTGCATAGGTGCATTCTGTGCATTCAAACATATACGGTCAGAAAAATCGGGCTGCGCACATTCAGTGCTCGAGCACTCTGCTAATGATGAGATTTGCGCCATGCGTCCTGTACGCTGAGCAAAGTATACTTTGGGCTTTTCTCAACATGCGCACAGTCCTCATCTGTGCGTATCATTGGCACATACGCCAACAGACTGTGCTAAAAGAAAATCACAGAGCAGTCGTAGTGCACATGCGTTCAACGCATTAGTGTTCGTTCATGGTCAAAAGAGTATACTTTGGAAGCTAACGTGGTCGATTTGGCTCTATCCGATCCAGAACGTTGAAAAACCGCGCCTACTCTGAACGCGCAGTATGAGCATGCACCTGGAATTATTTGCACTAATTAGTGGGTCCACACTCACAGTTGAGCCATTGCTGTCATGATGAAGTGCTAGAAGATGTAATCGCCGCTAAACATCAGGAGACAAAGGTGAAACAACAGTGGATGTGCACGTCAAGAATACGTGTATGAAGAGATCAGGAGATCCCTGCATTTGTATAACTCGAGTCTGAAGGAACATAAAGACATTTGTATGGATTTAAACTCCTGAAGAGAAATAATTCAGCATCACATAGCAGCCGTAGCGCACATGTGCCAACTGCTAAATGCGTCCGGTGTGCGACCCCCTTAAGTGGACAACAAAGCAGCTACAAAAGTAGCAACAGAAAAGCAACAGAATACAGGGCATATTTTGTTACAAATTTTTTTAAGCAACCTTCAGCATGAAACCCTGTCTATTATTACATCTAAATTAAATGAATCCCTGGCTCTGTTGGCATGGAGACTGCAGTCATCAACAGTTGGTGTGGTTGTTGATGCCTACTGAGGGCTGTGTTGTTGTGCAGGGGCTTAGGTGCGAGTATGCATGGCACCTGCCCGCTGCTCTACGGGTGGGGTTGGCATTGCTAACAGATGGCCGTACCCTGAGGGCACCGAACAAACCCTGATCTCTGGCACAGTGCCCTGAAGATGAACTGGGGCTGTTTGGAAAATAGATGGTGGAGAAGGGGGCAAAGGGTACAGGACATTAAGGTCTTAAGTATATTGGGTGAAGGGTCAGTATGTTTACAACTGCAATCGATTCTGATTTAATTTAAGATAAAAGCATAAAAAGAGGAATAGCCAAACAAAGATAACTAAGACTAATAATATGACACTGGTACCAAAACTAAATTAGTAAACTACGATCACAGCCACTGTTTGTTTCAGTGTGTACGAACAAACCAAGTAAATTAACGGAATGTTCTGTGTTCATTAAAATGTTAACTCTACCTTTAAAAATGTGTATTATTTGTAGGGCTGGGTATCGATACAGATTTCCCAACTTGATTTGATTCCGATTCACAAGCTCTCGATTCAATTTTGATTTCATAAAAATTTACATTTTATTGTGATTCACTTTGGGTATATTTCAGTTATTATTCATTCTTATAGTTGAAATAAATTCTCTCTCAGTCTCTCTCAGTTTGCTCTTCTAACTTGGTGCATTATGAAAGTATTATTTAAAAAAAAAAAAACTGTAAAGCTGTCTAAAGCATCATTTTTGTGGTTGAACTACAGTTGAACACTACTGTTTAACTACTGACGGACAAATTCATGTATGTAATAATCAACATTATGCCACAAATGCTGTTAAAAAAAGAGCTTAACTTGTATTGAACCCAGAACATTCCATTAACATGAAATAAAACACAGCTAACACAACTGGCATACTAGTTCTTATTTTCAAGGGAAATTTTCGAGAGCTGTGAAAATTGGCTTGCAAACAGCAGGAGGTGAATATTGGCAGCCACAGATGAGCACTCCTCCCCTGAGATGATCAGCCCTAAAATGACATTGGCACTTTGGTCCCTCAGTGCACACAAAGGTCAATAGTGACAGAGACTCCTCACGTCTGCATCGATTCAGTCTATAAGGCCATTACACAGGGTAATTATGCAGTCAACTTACATTCTAATTATGGAAATACATGCAGATTTTAAGGATTTGGCTTCGGAATTCTAACACTGTGCAAATATGACTTCTTTGGACCACCACTAATATAATGTGTGATACTTAAGACATACCGTATTATAATATATTTACTAGCCCTTTTTAGTAGCCAGTTCAAAGATGCTCACTTGAATGGAACTGACCAAATTAAATTACCCATAGAAAATCAATTATTATTGACTTTTGTACAAAAAACACTAAGGTGTAGTGTGAAATTTCTGTCTCACCAAATGGAATTGAAAAAATAATGATGGTTTCCCCCCCAAAAAAGGTTTCCCAAAACACTTTGGCCACTGGTCGTCCAAGCAGATGGCCCCGCCCCAAACTCATGTGATTGGTTGAGTTAATTAATTAGTTAATTATTATGTATTTCAAAATTGACTAATTGTACACATGACCTGCATGAATAGTCATAATGACCAAAGAGAACTTACAGTAAGATGGACATTGGCTAGGTGATCACCTTATGTAATAGGGATGAACATGGTACAATATGGCTATCTATAGTGTCGCACATGGAGAAATGCCATAAAACTGACTGGGAACAGATGGCACAAGAGCAGGAAGACAGACCTATCATCTCACCTCTATATGCACACACAGAAATGTACACAAGCACATGTAAATACAAACACGTCATGCTAAAAATCATGTTTCTACTGTTATCCAAGCAGATCATGTGGTGAAAAAAAATCAAAGATATATTTATGGATGGATGGATGGATGGATAAAGACAGAGAGATATGATGGATGGATGGATGGATGGATAGAGAGAGAAAGAAAGAGAGAGAGAAGAAAAATGTGTGAATTGGCAGGAAAGAGGATGGATGGAGAGGTTCATGTGATCGATATGGTCAAAGCAGACCTGTGTCTCAGTGGGATACCCTTTAGCCTGAAGTAAGTGAAGGAGATGACACATCCCCATTAGACCAGAAAGCTATGTGTGTGTGTTTGTGATGGCAGAGGGAAAGTATATGAAAAAGTGTGTTGGCAAAGACTCATGGGATGTAACAGCAGAAACCCATTCCTGCCGGGAAAAGGCAGGGAAAATGCCAGTTACACACATGGGCAAACACTCCTTTATCATCTGAGAGATGCCAAAATCTCTACACGAAACCTTGTTTATTAGAAAAAAAAGCAAAAATCCAGGTTACAGTGAGGCACTTACTGTACAATGGAAGTAAATGGGGCCAGTCCATAAATGTTAAAATACACACTGTTTCAAAAGTATGGCCACAAGATTTAAACATTGTATGTGTTATAAGGATTTTAGTGTGATAAAATCAGAGATTTACCAGCATTTACCAGATTACAGGGTACCATCATTACGTTGTCATGACAACAAAGTTGTAATATTGGATATAAATTTACTCAGAAAAGGTTAGTAAGCAATGTTATCACAGTAAATCATGTTAACATGCATTTTGTTTACATCTTTGGCTCTACTTTTGAAACAGTGGGCATTTGAATGTTTATGGATTGGTCCCATTCAATTCCATTGAAAGTGCCTCACTGTAACCATGATTTTTGCTGTTTATATTTAATTTTTTGCCAAACAAGGGATGAGTCAAAATAATTTTCGGTGGTAATCAACATTATGCCACAAATGTTGTCGATTGAGCTTGACTTGTATTGAGCCCGGAACATTCCTAGATAGCCTTAGCCTAACCCTGCTAAAAAAAACAGCTTAACCAGCATACAATTCCCATGCTGGTCTAGGCTGGTTTATGCTGGTTAGAGCTCATTTGGTGCTGGTCTAGCTGATGTACCAGCATAACCATGCTTTTCAGCAGCAAAACCTAGATGGTGAAGCTGGTTTACCCTGATCTTTCTGATGGAAGCTGTTTAAGATGGTGAGGACACCAGCAAGCCAGCATCCACGGCTGGGGGACCATCACCCGAAATACAACATTAAGCTGGAGACCAGCAATGATGGTCTTTTCAGCTTGTTACTCAATGGCACAATGGTGAAGGCTCATGGCTTGTGCATTGTGGGGATCGAACCAGCATCCTTCCGATTACCAGCCTTAAGCTTCGACCACTCCACCACTTCCGTTTACCACAGTTTTTAATACATCTTTTCACACTATCACCATTGCAAATCATGTTGGTGACCACCTTGGAGAAGAAAGTACTTCACATCGTGCAACCTTAGCCCTTGATTACCTCCCCAATCCAGCCAAGAGATCTTCTCTGATGTTCTGCATTACCTCTCAAGTGCTCTGAGGACATGCATATCCAGCAGAGCTGTCCAATCTGACTTAAATGACCTCAGTACCTCAATACTCAAACCCAACGTAGACCCTTCTGATGTCAGAAAGTACCAGGCTCATTGCTCCCCTTCCTGGTCACACTTTGGAACATGCCATATGCAATGAGCAGCTGTATTATTAATAGTTGTACTTGTCACGGTCCTGTCACTCTGTCATTTGGGGTTTTTGTCTGACAGGACCATGGCATTATCATCCCATGTCTGTCTTGTGTTTCGCTGCCTGTCTTTGTGTGAGCTCACAGTTTCGGTTGGATTCCCTGCCGTGCGCTCTTCGGTCCATCTTGTTTTATGTCGGAAGCACGGTGTCTGGATCCTGACTTCCTGTCTGGTTCGGTTTCGGTTCGTGTCGGGATCCGGAACACTTGTGCTCCATGTCTGTCTGTTATTGACGTGGGTGCATCGTGCTTACGTTATCTTGGCAGCTTGCACTCACGTCAGTATTTTGTCCGGCTCTCGCGAACGCGGGTGCACATCATACTCGCGTTGCGAGTCACGAGCTGTCTTCATGTTGTGCTGAGGTTTGGTCACTTCGGTCTAAGGTGTCGGGGTGTGTGTGTTCGAACTCTCGCAAAGGTGTCCTGTCTTGTTTTTTGTCCCCTGTGTGGCGTTCGCCTCGCGATGTACACTAAGGTTTCGTTTAGTGTGAGAATGCATGGCATCGCTATGTTTGGCATTGCTACACATTCTCTCGTCTTGTTTGTTGTTTGGCATGGGTGTATATTGCCTTATTGTCTTGGTGATGTGCGCTCATGCCATTCAGGTGTTTTGTTGTCTTTTGAGAGCACGTGGCTTTGCTTTGCTTCTGTATCGCCGCATGTCTCTCTGTCTTACATCATACCCCGCCTCCTTGTTTGCCCATTATTTGTCTATTAGTCACACCTGCCCTGTCTTGTTAACCTGTTGATTTCTCTCCCTATTTTAGTCTCCTCATGTTTGTTGTCCAGTGCTAGTTCATCTTGTTTCCAGTCTTGTGTGTCTTGTGTTATCCAGTCAGTCTTGTGTAGTCGGTTGGTCCTGTTTGTTCCTCATCCCATCGCTGTCCGGTCCAGTTGGTCTTGGTTCCCCGTTTCAGTCTGCCCCAGCCCTGGATTGTTTGTTTTCCGCTACGGGTTTGTTTATGTTTGTTGTCCCCCTTGTGGGAGATTTGGTTGAGTTTTTCCCCTTTATTTTGTATTTAATAAATTCCCTTTTATTTCTTCAACTCTGCGCCTACTACCAAGGTATATGCCTAAAAACCATGGTATTATTAACATGGCACGTATCCAAAAAATATTAACATGATACCATGCCCAAAAACTATGGTAGTACATTGGTACTTTTTTCATTAGTGTAGAAAGCCCCTGTTAACCTCATAAATGTAGGTGTATTTCAGTCATGACAACTCTCAGAATAAATTTTCAAGTATTATAATGGATATGAAAGTTAGTATGTCTGGTCTTGTTGGACTTAGTTCTGCTCATGCTGCTGATGCCAAAGACTTGCTACTGTTGAAACACACAGACATGCTGTGTTGAGCATGTTAACATGCTTCTGCTGCACAATTAGACATCCAAACAATGCCTGTGAAGCTGATTAAGTGGTGCTAAGGAGGAGGAGGGTTTTAGCGAGGAAACTGGCACAGCGTGTTGCAGTGAGACCAGCTATCTGCAAACAACTGAGGAAATTCAAATGCTACACAAAGAGGGAGTACGCTAGTAGAATGGCTTAACAGATTACATGTCAAGGGACCTATCAGAATGGGCCATGAAGGATGCGAGCTGATTGGCTAACAGGTGACATGTTCAAAGGACCTATCAGCTATGCACCATGAAGTCATTTGTTTAGTAGACTTGTCATAATGGTGAGTTAAAGTAGGTAGAGATCTTAGTGAAGTACAGCTGATGTAAACATAGTGGAGTATCTTGAGCAGACAGTTTTGGAAAGTTAAAGAAGATGTAGATTTGAGATATATTGTCAATGAATGGTGAGACAGAGGTAATGTGGCTTTTGAACCTGTGGCCAGCCGTGTGCAGTGAGAGGTGGAACTGTGAAAGTACCGTCAGGCGGTTCAGGAAACAAAACTGATCTCAAGCAGATGCCTGCAACCCTCAGAGTATGCTGCAGCATGTTGTTTCTAAAAGGAGATAGACAGTATGTTAAAAATATCTAAACCTTTTTCCTGCAACTGACAGAAACACAGCTTCTATAGAACCGGTAATTTGTTTTTGAGATTGGTTGAATGTAACAACCATCTCTGCACACACACAAGAAGAAATGAACACATGAGAGCGGACAGACCACCTGCCCTCCTGTGATTACTGTTACAACACCTTCTGATGAAACCATTTGAGAAAGGTGAAGATGATAAATAAAACATGAATTTGCACTTCCATTTCGCTTGCCTTGCCAACAACTCCACTGTTATTAGCAGCACAGTGTGTGTGCATGTGTGTGCAAGACCTACTGAGGGTTTGGAGATATCAGAGGCAACCTGTCTATCAACACTTACACACTCACACCTTTTATCTTTACATTGGACTCTACCATTTTAAGCTACAGGGAGGGGTATTGTACATTAAACTACTGATGAGAGTGATAAGCCAGTAATAGGCATTTTTTTTAGGCAAGCATCACTACTATTGCTCACACTTAAGCCCAAAGTACACTTCGGTTTTAACACGAATACTTAAGCCCAAAGTATACTTCGGTCAGATTCGAACACTGGACACGTGACACAGATCTTGTCATTAGCAGAATGCTCGAGCACTGAACGCGTGCAGCCGATTTTTCTAACCCGCGCGTCTTTGAACGCGCAGACTGCACATGCTCCTGTATATGAGTGCATCGTCAAATGGAGTATACTTTGACAGGCTCGCGTTCAGCTGTACGCAGACGCTGAGCGTTTGCGTCAAAATCGAAGTATACAGGTGCATCTCAGTAAATTAGAATGTCGTGGAAAAGTTCATTTATTTCAGTAATTCAACTCAAATTGTGAAACTCGTGTATTAAATAAATTCAATGCACACAGACTGAAGTAGTTTAAGTCTTTGGTTCTTTTAATTGTGATGATTTTGGCTCACATTTAACAAAAACCCACCAATTCACTATCTCAAAAAATTAGAATATGGTGACATGCCAATCAGCTAATCAACTCAAAACACCTGCAAAGGTTTCCTGAGCCTTAAAAATGGTCTCTCAGTTTGGTTCACTAGGCTACACAATCATGGGGAAGACTGCTGATCTGACAGTTGTCCAGAAGACAATCATTGACACCCTTCACAAGGAGGGTAAGCCACAAACATTCATTGCCAAAGAAGCTGGCTGTTCACAGAGTGCTGTATCCAAGCATGTTAACAGAAAGTTGAGTGGAAGGAAAAAGTGTGGAAGAAAAAGATGCACAACCAACCGAGAGAACCGCAGCCTTATGATTGTCAAGCAAAATCGATTCAAGAATTTGGGTGAACTTCACAAGGAATGGACTGAGGCTGGGGTCAAGGCATCAAGAGCCACCACTCACAGACGTGTCAAGGAATTTGGCTACAGTTGTCGTATTCCTCTTGTCAAGCCACTCCTGAACCACAGACAACATCAGAGGTGTCTTACCTGGGCTAAGGAGAAGAAGAACTGGACTGTTGCCCAGTGTTCCAAAGTCCTCTTTTCAGATGAGAGCAAGTTTTGTATTTCATTTGGAAACCAAGGTCCTAGAGTCTGGAGGAAGGGTGGAGAAGCTCATAGCCCAAGTTGCTTGAAGTCCAGTGTTAAGTTTCCACAGTCTGACGATTTGGGGTGCAATGTCATCTGCTGGTGTTGGTCCATTGTGTTTTTTGAAAACCAAAGTCACTGCACCCGTTTACCAAGAAATTTTGGAGCACTTCAGGCTTCCTTCTGCTGACCAGCTTTTTAAAGATGCTGATTTCATTTTCCAGCAGGATTTGGCACCTGCCCACACTGCCAAAAGCACCAAAAGTTGGTTAAATGACCATGGTGTTGGTGTGCTTGACTGGCCAGCAAACTCACCAGACCTGAACCCCATAGAGAATCTATGGGGTATTGTCAAGAGGAAAATGAGAAACAAGAGACCAAAAAATGCAGATGAGCTGAAGGCCACTGTCAAAGAAACCTGGGCTTCCATACCACCTCAGCAGTGCCACAAACTGATCACCTCCATGCCATGCCGAATTGAGGCAGTAATTAAAGCAAAAGGAGCCCCTACCAAGTATTGAGTACATATACAGTAAATGAACATACTTTCCAGAAGGCCAACAATTCACTAAAAATGTTTTTTTTTATTGGTCTTATGATGTATTCTAATTTTTTGAGATAGTGAATTGGTGGGTTTTTGTTAAATGTGAGCCAAAATCATCACAATTAAAAGAACCAAAGACCTAAACTACTTCAGTCTGTGTGCATTGAATTTATTTAATACACGAGTTTCACAATTTGAGTTGAATTACTGAAATAAATGAACTTTTCCACGACATTCTAATTTATTGAGATGCACCTGTACTTTGGGCTAGAGTGTCTGAGTACAGTCGAACGCGAGCCTGTCAAAGTATACTTAATTTAACTGTGCGCGCATTCACAGGCAGCTGGCGCATGCACGCTACGACTTCTTTAAGATATTGGACTATTTCTCTTCAGGAGTTTAGCCCCATAAAGACCCATAAAGACTTTATAGTCCTTCAGACTTTAGTTATACAAATTCATCTATCTCCTGACCTACTCACATACGCACTCTTGACATGCACATCCACTGTTCTTGTTTCCACCTTTGTCTCCTGTTGTTTACTGGTGATTACATCTTCTTCGCGATAGCAACAGCTCAAATGTGAGTGTTGCCACCTTTTGGACCCACTAATTAGTGCAAATAATTCCAGGTGCATGCACATTCTGCACGTTCAAAGACGCACAGTTAGAAAAATCGGGCTGCACACGTTCAGTGCTCGAGCATTGTTCTGATGACGAAATTTGCATCACTCATCTAGTAATGCCCAACTTTCACATCTGACCGAATTACTTTGGGCTTTAGGGTAGGGGTTTGAACACAGTTTGTGATACGGGCGTGAATGATACCTTAAATCACGTGGCTTGTTAAGGAGAGGTATGCTATTATTATTCTAAGCTATTAGATTTATTTTTGCCTGCTGGTTGATAAAACAGGTGAAAAAAAATAGACTTGCATTGAATAAGAGCCATATTTAGGGACCAGAGCCATATTTAGTCGGCTCTTTTGATTTAGGCCAGTAATTAACTTTCAAAAAGAGATAGGGAAAACAAAATAAAAAATAAATTCATCTTTCTAGAAAATCAGCTGTAATGTCTATAACGTCTCAAAAACATGAATAACCAACACTCCTGGACACATACTTTCTATAGCTTGCTATTTCTTAATATTTCACAACTTAGTCCCGTTGTCCACATATGAGGACATCAGTTTTTAGGAAAACTTTTTGCTTGTTTATTAGGTGCTACTAGTTACAAATCAAAAAATGAAATCGAAAATGCACACAGAAGTCACGAGGGGGGTCTCAGGAGGATATACCTCAAAAAGTATTGAGGTCCTCCTAATGGACTCAGGCACAAACAGGCGCACAACCAATCCATCTACCCACCTACTCACTAATTCACACACTCACACACATAAAGTGAGCCCACATGAGATCACACAAGTGTCTTTTGCTTTGACACAACCCCTCCCTTTTTTATTTCAGAATGGAGATTTTAAAGTGCTATTTTTAGCATGTGCTGCAGTGAGTGTTGTCTCTGTTAAATAAGATCATGGATTTACAGTAAGTGCAATAGCATGTGACACTGTAACATGCACTCTGTTAGCTAAAAGGCAAAAATGTAGGAAACTGTAATTACTGTATACCACTTATGCATTACGAAACAGCACATTGTACCTGAATAAGTCATAATCAGCAACAATCCACGCCACAGCCAGCAAAGGACCAACTGGATCTCTAAAGGGTTTGTTCATCGACTGTAGCAGCACCTGGAGGCAAAGTAGGATATACAAACACATTTATGTCCCAGGGGTTGATTTTAAGTAAAGCTGCACTGAAAAAATTATTTTGTGGTGAAATAAATATAGCAGAAAAAGATTGAGCACTTTCTACATTAAACAAGTTAATTTAAGCTTGAACCTAAAACATATTAAGTAAATTCTACATTTGTACACAATTCAATCTTGTAATAATTAATGCTCTAGCTAATAAGTAAATATTATTCATGACTGTTTGTCATCTTTACAATGCGTCATCATGTATCAATCCTAAAGCAGAAAACTTTGTCATGTTTATTAGCTAATTTGAGTAAACTGTGGAAGGTTTCTGTTTGTCATGAGATACATGATTAAACGTGATTATAAGAAAAGTTTGAAATTTGAAATTTTCTAATAAAATGTTCATTTAAATGTTACAAAATTTATTTAAGTACCATGTACATCAGATTTGTAAGTAAAAGTTACTGTATTTCAGTAATTCAGTATTTCAGGAGATAGATTAAAGATTTTTATTGATTATAATAACAGCGATGTAAGCTTAGTCTTGGCGGACTAAATCTGCTTTATGTATGCTGCTGCTGTTTTCACGAAAACATGATGCTGCTGAGACAGAAGAGACATGCTGCTGCTACTGTACCAACATCAAGATAAAGCCCCCCGTAAAGCAGATCTAGACAGGTGGTGCTGGGGAGGTGGAGGGATAACGCTACATATGAGGTGAGTAGCAGCTTTATATATTTTGACACAAGGGAAAAGCTTCTGATTGGGTGCATAGGACAAGGTGCACCTGTTCGACCTATCAGCCGCACCGTGTAGAGTTTCCTAACTGAACTTACTTGTCATTAATTTAAATGTATATGTTAAATTTACTCGCTCATTTTAATCATTATGTCATAAAGTCGATTTTGATGAATTTTATACCTTTAAAATTTACTTTAAAAAATGTTGTGCAAAAAAGTTGCGAAATAAAAATTATGAGAATCCTTCTAGTAATTTTTTCAGTGTGAAAGATTTTTCTTGTAGTTATAAAAAGGACACCTTAACATTGTCTAGGAAACTTTTTTTTATCATGCCCTCATCTTCTATTTTTGCTACTTTTCAAATGCCTTTTTATTGTAGATTTTTTATTTATTTTTTTTTGCTTTACCCCTGTCCCAGACCCAGACTTCCAACATTAAACTATGAAAATCCATCATATAAACATATTATTACATGTTTCTTCTGTGATGCATGTATGTCCACTTGTGAAAGTTTTACGTTTATTTTCTAAGAGTTCACAAGGCCGTATGTGGTCGAAGAAACAGTCTTAAATGGTAGGGGAAAATAAATGCAAGTCCTGATGGATTTGAGACAAAGAAAAAAACATTGGCTCATTGTTCACACAAAGCACGGCTGCCCATCTCTGAGATGCATGCGGTGGCATGCACCAGCATTTTAAACT
Source organism: Myxocyprinus asiaticus (assembly GCF_019703515.2). Lineage (NCBI taxonomy): Eukaryota > Metazoa > Chordata > Actinopteri > Cypriniformes > Catostomidae > Myxocyprinus > Myxocyprinus asiaticus. The sequence goes on along the minus strand of NC_059389.1, from coordinate 22,134,060 downwards.
CATCAGCAATTCAATACCTCCTGGCACAGAGTAGATCAATGCAGAGATTGGATTAATAGGAAACTGTGAGAGGGCGTGATTAAGTTAGATCTTACATCACAATAACAGACGGGAGCCCGCAACAGGAAGCTGGATATCAGGTATCTCAATTAAACAGGATCTAATTAGCACAAAATACTTTTACATATATAAATAAGTCTGGAATTCATTATTATATTTTGTAAAGATAATAAACCACTATCCAGTCTGTGTTGTTGAATATGGAGGTATGAGTATCATACAACAGAAATCCACTTAATACATAAAGTGCAGGTTGTGTTAACCCCATTAGAGGATAATATGTGTGCCAGTGTGCCAGATCTCTTTATTTAATATTAAATACTATAGCATATATCTAGCCACTACTATGGATTGGGGTTGTGATGTGACACCTTAGTGAGCTGTACCTCAAATCCAGTAAAAGAAAAGCAGGGTTGTCTTGGAAGGAGGCCGAGTTTACGCACTACAGTGGCATAGAGACGCGTCCCACAGGAGGCTGCCCTGGGACGCTAGGAATAGAAACACAAGGAGTTGTAGTAAAAGACCAACAAATCAAAACAATTCAACTACATTTTCACATCCAGAGTGTCTGAGAAGGTTTTGAGGATATATTTTTTTATATTCTGAGTGTTTGAAATATCTGAATCTAATGATATATGGGTGACATGTTACAATGAATGTATATATATATATATATATATTTCTTAATATATTATGGATGGATGGATGGATGGACGGACGGACGGACGGATTTAGACTACCATATAAATACTATGATGCATGAATATCGTAATCCTTCATTATTACGGCCCATGGTATTTATAAGTTATTTGTTTTCAAATGCCACATTCTCAGTCGCAGAACAGTACATAAACCCTCAGCCATCATTGGTTTTACCTCCTTAAAATATTATCACCTGTATAATAGAGACGGCTTGTGTTTAAATGTGGTTTATTCTCTCCCCTGTGTGCACATCTGTGTGTGTTGTAGGTGACACACAAGGCCATTGAGCATGTGTGATTACAGCTCAGTGCTCTCCTGAGTGTCCTCCATTAAAACAACACTGAGAGGATCAATGTTTATGAGCGTCATAAAGCATCGCTAGTGAGGGTGAGAGAGACCAGCGTATTCATCAGAGTTGCTTTCTTAACATTGATGCATGACTGGTGAGGGTTATCCTGAAATTCATCCAATTAATCAATATCACTTTGCCTTGATTCTTAATGAAAATATAGAATCATCTTCAAGATAATACAGAAATGTTCCTGTGTACTCATTCCACATGCTGAGATACAACAATGTATTTATAATTAATAAAAAAAATACAAAAATACAAAAAAATATAAAATATAAAAACATAAAATAAAGAAATGACAAAAATAGAAATTAAAAATGTAAAAACAAAATTACTGAAAATTTAAAATAAAAAGTATTTTTTTTTTTTATTACATTTTTAAAAAAAATTATTAAACAAGTAAAATTAAAAAAAAAACTTAAAAATGAAAAATTAAGGGGGCCTGGGTAGCTCAGTGAGTAGAGACGCTGACAGGTCTCCTAAGCAACCAAATTGGCCCGGTTGCTAGGGAGGGTAGAGTCACACTGGGTTAACCTCCTCGTGGTTGCTATAATGTGGTTCGCTCTCGGTGGGGCACGTGGTGAGTTGTATGTTGATGCCGCGGAGAATAGTGTGAAGCCTCCACACGTGCTATGTCTCTGCGATAACGCGCTCAACAAGCCACGTGATAAGATGCGCGGATTGATGGTCTCAGACGCGGAGGCAACTGAGATTCGTCCTCCACCACCCGGATTGAGTCACTACACCACCACGAGGACTTAGAGCGCATTGGGAATTGGGCATTCCAAATTGGGGAGAAAAAAAAAAAAGGAAAAGAAAAATTTAATAAAATATTAAAAAGATTAAGTGTTTAAAAAAAAAAAAAAAAAAAATGCACAGGATTAAAAAAAAATGAATACAAAATTAAATCATTAAATAAAAAACATAATATATCATAATTTTTTATAGAAATACATTTGATAAAAGAAATTTAAAATAATTCATATAAAAACACAATGAAAAATGCATCCAGTGAATCAATCATTTTGGATTGATTCTATATGAAAAATAGAGGAATAGACTTATTTACTCATTCCAAAGGCAAAGATACTAATAATAAATAACAAAAATATAAAATATAAAAAACATGGAAAAAAAAAATAGAAATAAACAAATTCAAAAAGTTGCTGAAAATGTAATATAAAAATTCTTTTAAAATGTACGATTAAAACACTTACAATAATTACTTCAAATGTACAATTAAAAAAGCCTTTAAGAAAATTACAAATAAAAGATTAAACATTTTAAAAAGCGTTTAAAATTTAAATAATAAAAATGAAAAAAAAAAAAACATTACAATCTTAATATTATATATTATTTAATTATTTAAAATTATTATTATTATTATTTTAATAATTATATATATATATATATATATATATATATATATATATATATATATATATACACATACACACACTCACTGAGCACTTTATTAGGAACACTATGGTCCTCAACATGGTCTTTTGCTGTTGCAGCCCAACCACCCCTAGGTTCGACGTGTTGTGCATTCTGAGATGCTTTTCTAATCATTTTATTCATTGCACTGCTGCCACACGATTGGCTGATTAGATAATCGCATGAATAAGTAGGTGTACAGGTGTTCCTAAAAAAATGGCCAGTGAGTGTATATATACACTACCGGTCAAAAGTTTGGGGTCACTTGCCTGAAATGTTTCTCATGATCTTAAAAATCTTTTGATCTAAAGGCGTATGTTTAAATGTTTGAAATTAGTTTTGTAGACAAAAATATAATTGTGCAACCATATTAATTTATTTCATTATAAAACTAAAATGTAATAAAAAAAAAAAAAGTTTTGGAAATTAATGACTTGGACCAAATAATAAAGAAAAGCAGCCAATAAGTGCCCAACATAGATGGGAACTCCTTCAATACTGTTTAAAAATCATCCCAGGGTGATACCTCAAGAAGTTGGTTGAGAAAATGTCAAGAGTACATGTCTGCAAATTCTAGGCAAAGGGCGACTACTTTGAAGATGCTAAAATATAACACAGTTTTGATTTATTTTGGATTTTGTTAGTCACAACATAATTCCCATAGTTCCATTTATGTTATTCCACAGCTTTAATGACTTTACTATTATTCTAAAATGTGGAAAAAAAAAATTATATGAGTAAAGAATGAGTAAGTGCTGCAAAACTTTGACCGGTAGTGTATATATACAGTATGTAAGGAATTCTTGGCGACGGACCACTGAATTATTGAAAATTAATGCACACCCGAGGTGGTAATGCGGTCATGACGTGCAGCGGAGTGACCATTGCACCTCGGGTGTGCATTATTTTTCAATAATTCAATGTGCCGGAGTCAATTATTCAGCTTATACCCCGTTTACCACATCTTAAGACATCGTTCAGGATTTTATCTCAAGATATTTTCTGGTTTTAGTCCCTAAAACGCTCTTGTGAGTGGAACTACTTTCTTCCACCATGGATTCAGCGTCTTGCTCTGATACAGCTCAACTCTTCGTTGCTACAAGCAACAGAGGATAGCGTGGCTTGTGCTGATTTACTGGAGTACTTACTGGAGTAACAAGTTAGTGCTTTTGTGCGTGTGTGTGTGAGTTTGTTTTTGAGGGATCGAAAGAGAAAAGCACAGAAACTGAGAGAGATTGCCTGTGTGATTACCTTTATTTGTTGCAGCCCTCGTCCGAAGTAACATTGCTTCAAAATCGGCAAGATGTAAGTTTAAGCAGCAGCGAGTGTCACCATATTTCTGATGTAATCCATAACAACTGTTTTCAACCCTACTGAGATGCCGGTGATTGACACGAAGGCTCTATTTTTCAAGTGTGTGCGTAATGTGTATATGTATGTGTGTCCACATGTGTGTGAGAGAGCTTAAGAGAGGGGGAGCGCAAGGGTGTTTCCCACAGATATTTCAGATAATGTAGAAACTGTTGCATTGATCAAGCGTATCTAGCTTTGATACAGCTCAAGCCTTTGTTGCTAGTTTGAAAACATCACTTTAGAACTAGCAATGGTGGATGCGCTGCTTTTTGTCATTGGAGTAACAAGGTAGTGTGTGTGTGTGTGTGTGTGTGTGTGTGTGTGAGCGTGCGTAAGTGTGGGGGAGACGAGGGAGCTTTTCAACCGAAATTGAAATAAATGTAGGATATTATAGATATTGTTTGTCATTCTTATCTGATGTACTTAACCAATGTCTTTGTTTTAATTGGTCATTTTGTTGTGGTAGCCTGTATGGCTCTTTGAAATAACTGAAATAATTTGGCGAAGTGATATGGAACAGTTATGAGGTCAAGACCTGGAGCTACTTTATAGCAGTGCAATTACGTATATATAAATAATTGCACACCTTAGAACGTCCGTCAACCAATCACAATCAAGCATTCAACAGACCCGTGGTATAAATAAATAAATACTTACAGTACTGTGCAAAAGATTTAGGCACATAAGATGTTTCACAAAAACATTTGTCTTAAGATGGTTATTTATATCTGCTACTTTAGTGTGTCAATAGGAAATATACATTTTATGCTCCCAAACAATCCTTTTGCAAATAGAACAGAACAGAAGAACAGGGAGCCCTGCAATAGATGTCATGGCCCTCACAGAGCCCCCACTGAACATTGGGTCAGTCTGGGATTACATGAAGAGACAGAAGTAACTGAGACAGCCAATATAAATAAAAGAACTTTGGCAAATTCTCCAAGAAGCTTGGAACATCCTATCTGCTAACAACCAAGAAAAACTGTGTCCAGGTGTAAGTAGGAGAATTGGTACTGTTTTGAAGGCAAAAAATATTGATTTAGCTCTTTTTGTGTTTACTGGACTTTGTATGACATTAATTGATTAATGATAACTATATATATATATATATATATATATATATATATATATATATATATATATATATATATATATATATATATATACATTCACCGGCCACTTTATTAGGTACACCTGTAGACCTACATATTCATGCGATTATCTAATCAGCCAATCGTGTGGCAGCAGTGTAATGTTTTAAATCATGCAAATACGGGTCAGGAGCTTCAATTAATGTTCACATTAACTATCAGAATGGGGAAAAATGTGATCTCAGTGATTTAGACTGTGGCATGATTGCTGGTGCCAGATGGGCTGGTTTGAAAATAGAAAATGGTACAAAAAACAAAAAACATCCAGCGAGAGGCAGTTCTGTGGGCCAAAATGCCTTGTTAATGACAGAGGTCAGAGGAGAATGGCCAGACTGGTCCATACAACAGGTGTACCAAATAAAGTGGCCAGTGAGTGTATATATATATTTCAAGTTAAAAATATATATATATATATTTATAGAATAATAGACATTTATATAATAGAAATACAATTTTATCAAACATATAAATAAAAAATATTGTTTAGACAGGGCTAGTAAAAAAAAAAAAATAAATAAATAAATTTTATATACAGGTGCATCACAATAAATTAGAATGTCGTGGAAAAGTTCATTTATTTCAGTAATTCAACTCAAATTGTGAAACTCGTGTATTAAATAAATTCAATGCACACAGACTGAAGTAGTTTAAGTCTTTGATTCTTTTAATTGTGATGATTTTGGCTCACATTTAACAAAAACCCACCAATTCACTATCTCAAAAAATTAGAATACATCATAAGACCAATAAAAAAAACATTTTTAGTGAATTGTTGGCCTTCTGGAAAGTATGTTCATGTACTGTATATGTACTTAATACTTGGTAGGGGCTCCTTTTGCTTTAATTACTGCCTCAATTCGGCGTGGCATGGAGGTGATCAGTTTGTGGCACTGCTGAGGTGGTATGGAAGCCCAGGTTTCTTTGACAGTGGCCTTCAGCTCATCTGCATTTTTTGGTCTCTCGTTTCTCATTTTCCTCTTGGCAATACCCCATAGATTCTCTGTGGGGTTCAGGTCTGGTGAGTTTGCTGGCCAGTCAAGCACACCAATACCATGGTCATTTAACCAACTTTTGGTGCTTTTGGCAGTGTGGGCATGTGCCAAATCCTTCTGGAAAATGAAATCAGCATCTTTAAAAAGCTGGTCAGCAGAAGGAAGCATGAAGTGCTCCAAAATTTCTTGGTAAACGGGTGCAGTGACTTTGGTTTTCAAAAAACACAATGGACCAACACCAGCAGATGACATTGCACCCCAAATCATCACAGACTGTGGAAACTTAACACTGGACTTCAAGCAACTTGGGCTATGAGCTTCTCCACCCTTCCTCCAGACTCTAGGACCTTGGTTTCCAAATGAAATACAAAACTTGCTCTCATCTGAAAAGAGGACTTTGGACCACTGGGCAACAGTCCAGTTCTTCTTCTCCTTAGCCCAGGTAAGACTCCTCTGACGTTGTCTGTGGTTCAGGAGTGGCTTAACAAGAGGAATATAACAACTGTAGCCAAATTCCTTGACACGTCTGTGTGTGGTGGCTCTTGATGCCTTGACCCCAGCCTCAGTCCATTCCTTGTGAAGTTCACCCAAATTCTTGAATCGATTTTGCTTGACAATCCTCATAAGGCTGTGGTTCTCTCGGTTGGTTGTGCATCTTTTTCTTCCACAATTTTCCTTCCACTCAACTTTCTGTTAACATGCTTGGATACAGCACTCTGTGAACAACCAGCTTCTTTGGCAATGAATGTTTGTGGCTTACCCTCCTTGTGAAGGGTGTCAATGATTGTCTTCTGGACAACTGTCAGATCAGCAGTCTTCCCCATGATTGTGTAGCCTAGTGAACCAAACTGAGAGACCATTTTGAAGGCTCAGGAAACCTTTGCAGGTGTTTTGAGTTGATTAGCTGATTGGCATGTCACCATATTCTAATTTTTTGAGATAGTGAATTGGTGGGTTTTTGTTAAATGTGAGCCAAAATCATCACAATTAAAAGAACCAAAGACTTAAACTGCTTCAGTCTGTGTGCACTGAATTTATTTAATATACGAGTTTCACAATTTGAGTTGAATTACTGAAATAAATGAACTTTTCCACGACATTCTAATTTATTGAGATGCACCTGTATATATATATATATATATATATATATATATATATATATATATATATATATATATATATAAAATGACATTGCATTGACCACAGTGCTGTGAAAGCTGTGTTAAATGAATAGTTAATGTCTTTCAGTCTGTTCATGAAGGGCCTGTGAGGAGAGAAGTGCAGTCCAATCATGTGTGAACACATCCGCACTCTCTCTGTGGGTTTGGGCGAGACGCTGACAGCTAAAGGGCAAAACTCAGAGAGAGATGAACAGAAATAACACTGCACAGGATTCAAAAGCTGTCTGTCCACCTCTGTCTGCTTGTCTAGCTTTTCTCACTCTGTCTGTTTCTCTTTCTTATCCTGTAACTCTGAACAAAGCATAATTCTATTTCTGTTCCTAAAATGCCTTCTAGACAAAAACTCTTTCCAACACTCTATTGGTGCTTCGCTACCCTCCTCTACTCCACAACAGTAGGTGCAGCCATATTGGTATACGACCACAATCTCATCTTTGTTTATCATATTTAATATATTTATATGATATGTATATCACAGTCGATCACCAACTCGACTAATAGCTAATTTTGGAAAATGGACAACACATTTAAAAACTCTAAAATATACATTTACAGATATTTGGCCCACAATCTAATAATTATTCAGGACAATATCCCTTTTAAACAGATTACTGATGTTCAAATACCATTACAATACACAGCCTGTGAACCCCACACAGACCAACAGAGCTGCAGGTATCTTGCACCCTCACTGAAGCCCAATGGTGGGGATGATGGGCTGTGTTCAAATCACTTGAATGCTTTGGCAGCCCACTGTTTCACCTCATTGCAGTGTGTGGTAGGGCTGGATGGCCAGAGGTAAAGTCAAAGCTAAATGTCAAGAGCAGGGTGGTGAATTGTTTCATGTTATATTCTGTCTACGATGAAGAGGTTGCTAGTAGGAATTGATGAAGGTTAGTTTTGCAATTCTGACTTTTTTTGCAAGTCAACAGCATTTAAGACTTACCTGCATTAGCTCAAGGTGATAGTGATGAAAGGGCTTTAGCTGAGACACAGGCAGCCGATAGACTGCCAGGAGCTCTTTGGTTCGACCATCCACCACACTGAAGATAACATCTGTTAAAGAGAGATGTTATCATACTATCATACTAAGAAACATCATACTATTAGGCTGTCTCAAAACCTAATGGGTTACCATAACTTGCCTACCGTGACATCATTTTTTGGGCATCCACAATGGACACACTGCAATCTAACAAAATTAGTGTACCTTAGAAAGTAGCATGTGAACATTAACTGAAGCATTAGAAATTTCACTACCTACAATTTGACAGCCTTTGCGCTGGAAGCATCCCTATGATGTCCAAAAAGTGAAGGTAATCATCTTACAGATGTAAGACTAATTCACACTGCCCCAACAAACTCCAGCGATACAAAAAAAAAATTGGTTGTTGAGTTTGGTTGGGTCATTGTGTTTACCCTGTTGGTGTTTGTTTGGGCAGTGTGGAAATGACAGTTATGTTTCTCAACAGCAAACTTTAGGATGTTTGAAATGTTGGAGCTTGTTGGCGTTTGTTGTCTGTTACTATAGACTGTACTTTACTGTTACTGTAGACTGCGTTATCTGCGTATAGAGAGCTGCGAAACTGCAACTCTGTACATATCGTAAATGGGTCATTCCTACAATTCGGTGACATTCCGGCTTTGAAACTTTTGAAAAATAAAACATACTTTTGCAGGTTTCTTCATGTTTCATCATTACAGGGACATATTAAAGATTGTATTAGTCATACTGGTCAAGCTAAATTACTAAAAATTCAGATGACCATCCAGTTAAATGGGCAGCATCAGGGTGGACAATAACAGGGTGGATATTCAGTGGATAAATTAGCCACTACATGCTCTGTGAATAATAAGTAGGAAACATATTTGCAAACTAATATTTGTGATTTTATTTCTATTAACATAAATACTGTATATTGAAATTTTAAAATTATATGAATTTCCCATATATCTTCCCATAAGAGGGTGGACATTTTATGCTTGACCACATACACCGATCAGCCACAACATTAAAACCACATGCCTAATATTGTGTAGGTCCTCTTCGTGCTGCCAAAACATCGCCAACCCACATCTCAGAATAGCATTCTGAGATGCTATTCTTCTCACCACAATTCTTCTCATTTTCTGTTCTTGGCTAACAGAAGTGGAACCCAACATGGTCTTCTGCTGTTGTAGCCAATCCACCTCAAAGTTCGACATGTTGTGCATTCTGAGATGCTATTCTGCTAACTACAATTGTACAGAGTGGTTATCTGAGTTACCGTAGACTTTGTCAGTTCGAACCAGTCTGGCCATTCTCTGTTGGCCTCTCTCATCAACAAGACATTTCCGTCCACAGAACTGCCACTCACTAGATGTTTGTTGTTTTTGGCACCATTCGGAGTAAATTCTAGAGAGTGTTGTGCATGAAAATCCCAGGAGATCAGCAACTACAGAAATCCTCAAAACAGCCCTTATTTTGCAGTGTGTTTGGCATATTTAGTTAATTCATTTTATCTGATACTGCTTCAGCATGAGGGTGACTCTCTCTCCTGCTCCACTCACTGTCATAAATTCTCTCAGTTGATGATGGTGGTGACAACGGTTGTCAGGGGTGGGGAATGGTAGAGTTCAAGTGATAATGCACCAATTACAACAAAGACTCTCCAATTTCACAAAACAGCATCCAATACAATTAAAGGGAAACTAACAAAGCAGTAGATTATGGACTTCTGAAGCAGCAAAACAAGGGGGTATACCAAGGGTATATGCAAATATTGATCCTTAGAAGTCATTATATGCAAACAGCCCTGGGAAAAAAGTAAGCATACTGAGAAAATACACTTAAGATACACATAAGCTACATATAAGTTACACATGCATTACACATATGTAGATTATGTGTTATGTGTAGCTCAATATGTGTTTGACAGCCAGTTGTATCTCATGAAAATTCATAGTGAAAATAATGAATCCTGTTCTTGATTTTTCCTGAATTATTACATAATCTCTTTAATTTATGAAAAATAAAACATCAAAATATATTTTATTTTATTGCTTTCTACTTGTCTTGAAAATATTTGTACAATTTTACACTAGCTGGGCATTTTGTACATTCATTTTTGATAGATATAAGTGCCGGGTCTCTAAAGACCAGAATATGTAAGTGTTTGGGGAAATTACCATGCATTTAAAAGTTAAGCTTAATGCGATTTAGCCAGGCAGAACCTGTTTCTTGATCCACATCTTTGTTGGTCCTGGAGCAACATTCCTATGAAATGACCATAGTCCAAAACTTATCCCAACCCTTACATACCAATAAAATCATCATCTAACCTAACCCTAACCCTAACCCTAACCTAGCCCTAAGCCTAACCCTAAACCTAGCCTTAATACCAGAGGGATTGGTTGATAAGAGTGCTATTCAAGCCACTAAACCCAGCCCAAAGCCTAAACCTAACCTTAAAATCAGATGAAAATAATTGATTGGAATCAATGTTGTTCAAACCCCTCAACCCAGCCCTAAACCTAACCCTAAACCTAAAATCAAAGAGAAATGATTGGCTAATAAGAATTTAGTCCAAGACCCTGAACCCAGACATAAGCCTGACCCTAACCCTAAACTTAACCCAAAAACCAGAGGAAATGATTAGATAATAAGATGATTAGATGATAAGAATGCTGTTCAAGAACCTAAACCCAGACCTAAGCCTAACCCTAAACCTAACCTTAAAATCGAAGGAAATGATTGGTTGATAAAAATGGGGTTCAAGAACTTCAACCCAGCCATAAGTCTAACCCTAAACCTAACCTTAAAATCAGAGAGAATGACTGGATAATAAGAATGTTGTTCAAGCCCCTAAAGCCCTCCCTAAGTTTAAGCCTAACCCTAAACATTACCTTAAAATCAGAGAATCACTGGTTGATAGAAATGTTGTTCAACCCCCTAAAGCCCTCCCTAAGTTTAAGCCTAACCCTAAACATTACCTTAAAATCAGAGAATGACTGATTGATAGAAATGTTGTTCAAGCCTCTAAAGGCCACCCTAAGTTCAAGCCTAACACTTAACCTAACCTTAAATTCCCAAGAAAATGATTAGTTGATTAGAACTTTGTTTACGCCCCTAAGCTCAGCCCTAAGTCTAAGATACTGTAACCCTAAACCTAACCCTAAAAGCAAAGGGAAATGACTGATTAATAAGGATGTTGTTTAAGCCCCTAAACTCAACTGTAAGCCTAACCCTAAACTTAAACTTAAATCACAGATAAATGAGTGGTTGCTAAGAACAGTGTTCAAGCTCACAAACCCAGCCCAAAGCCTGACCCTTACCATAAACGTAACCTTAAGATCAAAGAGAAATTATTGATAGATAAGCCTGTTGTTCAAGGCCCTAACCCAGCTCTAAGCCTAACCCTAACTAACCTTAAAATCAGCTGGAAATAATTAGTTGATAAGTTGTTCAAGCTCCTAACTCCAACCTTAAACCTGGCCCTAAGTCTAAACCTAGCCCAAAAAACAGATTGGTTGAAAGCAATGTTGTTCCATGACCAAGAAGGTACAACAAGATTGATCCAGGAATATGTTCTTCTTAGTAAATCACATTGTGTATGAATGTGGTGTACGGATAAAAAGAGATTTCAAGACTATACTGCGAAAAAACAATTTCTTCATAATCTAGTGGTCTGAAGGGCGCTGATCCAATGAAGACGTGCAAATTCCAGGTCATTGCTTAGTTTCGGCCTCATTTCCACCTCGAGGTAATCCATGCCATCTTCTCTTATTTAGCAGCCAGTGTGATCATCTTCAACTGCATCCAGTATCAGAGGAAACTGCTCCTAGACTCCCCAGCATGGTGTCTTCAATCTTATATATGTCCAGCAATGATTGACTTCATTTCCAGCCTATAAGATTCTTTCCAGGCCTGGGGAGGAGTGCCAAGCAAACCCATAAGAGATGGACAACACTCAGTGCATAAGAGACATCTCAGATTCTTCAGAAATCCAATCAGTGGACACAATCAGAATTCCACATGCGTCCAGAGCAATCATTCCTCTCTCACTCTTTCTCTTTGGTAGAGCCATTAATCCCGGTGTGTAATTATTCTGTCAGTTAACAGAAAGCATGTGGCTAGAATAATCAGGCCCACACTCTGCAATTATCATCAACACACGGGCCCTTTCAAAACACAGCCTTATAGAGCAGGGGAAAGCAATTTCACACCGATAGATCTTTCTGTCATTCCTTTCTTTTTTCTTTATCTTTCTCTCTTTGCTCATGGTAGAAAAAGAAAACAACTTGTCGATTAGTATTCAGTATGGGCCAGTCAAGTGCAACAATGGTTCTGGAATATCCACCATATTTATTTTTTTCATTATCTAGAAAGGGATGTAATTAAGAATACAAAATGTTTGCTGTGTTTATCTGTAAATTTGTTCTTGAAAGTTCAGTCAAAGGGAAGTTGAGGTCTCAATCTGTATGGTATAGGTATGATTGAGAAAATACAAATCTGAATTAATGACAAAAAGATGAAAATATTTGGGCACAGCCTTGTCACTATTTTGTGTGTCTGTGTCTGCTGTCATGTGTAATCAAAGTCCTTTTTAAAGCAAGTCAGTCCATTTGGCGGCCATCTTGGTAATGCCCATGGGGATTAACTGAAATCTCCAAAACTGTTTTTCAAGCTCATGTTTCAACAAATCCGACAAAAGTAGCATCACACTTTTTGCTTCTTTAGCTCAAATTATGCTAAGAAACTGTTTTTTTATGTTGACAATAGAATGCTTTTGCTAATAGGATGATTGGCTCTTCTACTCTAAAAGTGTGGCTTAACAAGTGGCCATTAGACTTATGTGGTCTTGTCTTTGCCTTCAATATCACATTATTTCCCTGTCCTGTGGCAGAAGTTTGTTTCCATGATATGTTTGTTTGAATAAGGGCACAGCACAGAGTTACAGCAGGCCACTTCTCTGCAGACTTATTGTTTCTCTCAATTTGGCTTTCATCCTATGGTGTAACATGCATTCTGCATCTAAACCCACACGTCATTACACAATAATTTGATCCTATTTGCTTGTGTTAGCTGAGAGGCGGCTCACCCTTCCCAGAGGTCTGCCCATGCCGGAGCTCAACTGAGAGTTTCTCTACCCATGAGGGGTTGTGTGTAGGCTGCGGTGGGCAGCGGGTCACTGCATAGCTCCTCCAATCACAGGGCCCGTCCACTTCACTCCTCCTGTACAGAAATATACAGATAATGCACAACTAATTACTTAATCATTACTTTATTGTTAATTACGCTTTCTGATTCTGTAACAGTTCAAATCAGAATACACCTTTACAGAATCTATTTGTTTTAAAAGAAATTATATTTGGGGGGCCTGGGTAGCTCAGCGAGTATTGACGCTGACTACCTCCCCTGGAGTGACTCCAGTCAGGTCTCCTAAGTGACCAAATTGGCGCTGTTGATAGGGAGGGTAGAGTAATATGGGTTAACCTCCTCGTGGTCACTATAATATGGTTCTCGCTCTCGGTGGGGTGCATGGTGAGTTGTGCGTGGATGCCACGGAGAATGCCGTGAATGTTTCCGCGGTAACGTGCTCAACAAGCCACGCGCAGATTGACGGTCTCAGACGCGGAGGCAACTGAGAATCGTCCTCCACCACCTGGACTGAGGTGAGTCACTACGCCACCACGAGGACTTAGAGCACATTGGGAATTGGGCATTCCAAACTGGGGAGAAAAGGGGAGAAAATAAAAAAAAAAAGAATATTTTCTATAAAGTTTAAATTACTACAATTATTATTATTATTATTAATTATAGTTATAAACATATTATGAATGACAAACTAATATAAAATTGTATTATAATATATTATATTATATTTTAGAACAGCTATAAAAATAAGCTTAATTTTCATACATAAAATGCAGCTCAAAGTGCTTCAGAGAATATAAATATAAATAAACCAATTATAGAATATAAGAACATTAAGAAAAAAGCATAAATAACACACACACACACACACACACACATATATATATATATATAAACTTAAAATCTATAGTCCAATATAAATTTGTAAAAAGTTCTATATTTTTTAGGCATAATGTCTATAATCAGATTGAATTAATCTCATTCTCCACCATAATATTTATATCAGAGATTAGATGCACATGCAATCCAACCATCATATTTAAATAAATATGTCCATGTGGTTTAATTTTGCTTTTACACAATTAGCCATCATAATCCTTTTGGGGGATTTTGCACTAAATATAATCCTTCAGAAATGGACAGGTTGGCAGTTCACCAGTCTAGAGAAGTTTTTATAAGTATCCCTTTGCCATTCCAGCTCGCTATACCCTCAAAAACAACACTCCGCCTTATACAAAACACACAGGGAGCTCAATTCAGCCTGCAAATGCCCACTAATCACACAAATCCTTCCTCTGAAACCTTTGAACTGTTTATTAAAGAAGCTAACACCGTATTTATTCTGTTGTGGGCTAAAAACGGCATAGAAAACAAATATATACAGAAATTTTGCAACAAGCCCCATTGTAATTTGTCTGACCATACATCATGTGTGTACATGTGTAGGTAATGTGACAAAGCAATACAGAGACCCTGCAATGAAACTACCTCTGTTTTTGGACATGTACACATGCTGCATTGATGTGTGAGCAGCGTACAGAGGCTGGGATTAGAAAGGGGCCCATCGCAAAGACAGCTGAGATCTAAAGAGAGATATATCTGCCTAATCAGCTGGACTTAATGCGAAGCATACTTCAGAGACAGGGGAAAGAAAAAATGGGTAAAGATAAAGAAAGTGAGAAGGCAAGATAATTGGAGTTATATTGAAATAAATAGGAAAACAATGTGCATTTGCAGCATGATGGTGAAAGTTTTAACTTGTGTGAATTGCACAACAACTGTCTTTGCTAAGGCAAGCATCACTATTTTTATTGTTCATACTTAGGGTTAGGGATTTAAACAAACCTCTAAACCCAAGTTTTAAACTGTGATATATAACTCGTCCTGCACTGTATGCCACAGAGGACTTTCAGTAGGACTCCAGTTTAAACACATCACTTGTGACATGTGAATAATGTACCTTTCTCAAACCCACTCTTTAGACATAGCCTTTTACAAATAAGAAAATATATTGTACAAAAAAAAAAAAGAAAATGTACAAAGCTCTAGAGAAAGGGGGGATGGGATGGGGAAAGCACCCAAGATGAATTCCAGCATTGTTCAACATGTCGGAACATGTGCACTACCCAGCATGCCATGTCTCAGACCATAATAGACATTATGGTCTAAGGGACCATTCAGACAGAATGTAAAAAAAGCTAGATGCAATGCAACGAATGGAACAGAATGCAGGTGTCTTGAGATACATTTTTATAAGGCGAACTACTTTAAACCTAAAAAAGCATCTTAGGCCACATCCACATGAATACATTTTTAGCTGTTTTATTTTTCTTAATTTCATCGTCTTCCAAAGTATGGATGTCTCTGTTTTCGGTGGAAAACACCAATCCAGTGATAATGACATGTGTGACCATAGAAAAATCTATGCATTTTTAACTGAAAATGAGCTGGGTAGATTACTTCGGAATAGAGAGCACTTGTTTGGTGGGCTTTGTTAACCGCAGTTCTCTGATTGGTGGATCTTTCTCTGCTAGTTCATCACCAGGAAGTAAGGTATTAAATATGATTTTAAAACGATGATGTTGAAATAATGTGGACTAATGGCTTCAACAAAGGCATATACCATCGTTTATTCTCAGCCTCAGATGACACGCCCACGGACCGGCCACAGTTTGTGCACTAAACGTCTGATGCTTATAGCACACAATACTGGAAAACGCTTTCTCAATCAACTAATCGCAAATCTGATTGGCTGGTTTAATGGAACTTCCAAGAGAGACACACACAGGACATTTTATCAGTCCACATGGAAGCCAAGTTGTGTTCACAAGTTTCCGCGTTGATAGAATGAGCAATTCTGAGGACGAAATAATCACAGAATTTGCCCAAGTTTGCCAGGTTAGTGACATCAAATCTTTTGAAGAGTTTAGTTTGAGGCAAGTATCAGAAGGTGAAGTGGCTATCCACAAGCAGAGCTGCATTTTCTGCTTTGTCTACTGAAGTTATGACTGTGAAATTCTCTATAATGAGGTTTTCTGTGCTGTACTGAGAATCTCTACACATTTTTTGCTATTCACCGTAAGTTTTCTGTGCAATTGCTCGCGGAGACTCACACGCCATTATATTAATTATTTATTAATCTTATTATGGTATGATACATCTCCGAAAACTCCACCCCTAAACACCACATAATGACAAAATCTACTGTGATTGGTCACTTAACATGCCAGTTAGATGGCTTTTCCTGTCTAAATGGGTGGTTCCTGTCCAACTGAAGTGGCTATAGACCCCAAACCTATGGCGTAGTCATAGTTCTGGCTACGCGAAACTAACCATCGATGAACAACCACAATGCTTCTGATAGGTCAGCCTATAAAGGTTTCTAAGTTATCGTTGAAAATCAATTCGTTTATGGAAAAAAAATTAATAGGACTTTTACTTTCGGAACCAGATTGATGCGCTCTATTGTAATCTGGTAGTGATTACAAATACATGACAAAAATTTTAATCAGTAATGTAATTGCTCAGATTGCATGTTTTAGTTAATCTAATTTAATTACTTTAGGATTACTTCTAACATAACTTGTTTTTTTATGTAAAATTCCTTTGAGTAAAGCCCCATTCACACCGCCAGTGACATTGCGCGAGACAGCAACGCAATCCCATTCATTTTCAATGAGCTGCCATGGCCGTTGGTGACAGAGATCGCGGTGGAGAGCAACAAGACAAGTTGAGAAAATGTAAACTTTATGCAAATGACGAGCAACATTTATGAGCGACTGCCAATGAGAGTGAAGACAGCAGAGCTCACGACATCTGTCTCCTGGCAGACTGGGGACGAGTGCACGCATGACGGAGGAGAAGTTTCAGCATCGTGAGGGATTTTTACTGTTCTATATCATTTGTCTGTAACCACATGCATGGATATAATAAAACAGTGATGCGTGGAAAAGCATGTCAGAAATGGTCTGTATTTCGAGTGAGTTTGATTCATTCATTCATGATAGATTGATTGTCTTATTAAGGATTTAATGCACTGAACACTGCTGCACATTTTATAAAACACTCTACACTGCAGAATGTACAATTTTTGAGACAAGAGAACTGATTCCTTGTCAAACTGTAATGATATCTTAATTTAAACGGTATTAGGTCTCACCCGTGATCACATTTTTAAACGTTATTGCCAGACGTGCAGTCCTCCAATAATGCTACAACGACAAACAGCAGGAATGCCCACTAGCGACACAGATCACAGAGTCTAGCGAAACCAAGCCACAAAGTCGCTGGCAGTGTGAACGGGGCTTCAGATGGTCTTGTACCACTGTACATCTAATCTGATTACAGGTACTTTAAAATACAATGTAATCTACTTACAAGTACTTGATTTTTGTAATCTGATTACATATCCAGATTACATGGATATAGAACGCCTAAAGAAGGAGGCGCTCATGCACGAGACACTGAAAAACAGTAAGAGATGTCACAATGCTCAAAAACATCAGTTTGCGCTGTTTTTTGGGGGGGGGGGGGGGGGGTTTGTAAACATGCACTAGACTGACGTCTTTGACCTTTGCGAAAATACAAAAAAGCAT
Organism: Myxocyprinus asiaticus; assembly: GCF_019703515.2. Classification (NCBI taxonomy): domain Eukaryota; kingdom Metazoa; phylum Chordata; class Actinopteri; order Cypriniformes; family Catostomidae; genus Myxocyprinus; species Myxocyprinus asiaticus. The sequence goes on along the minus strand of NC_059389.1, from coordinate 22,116,101 downwards.
TCTGTGTGAATGCCACGTTAATGTGTTATAAACACATTTTTAGACCCAGTCCAACAAATGTATAGGACATTGTTGTTCTAAGCATCACAAATAATGATTTAAAGTTTGATAAATGTACAGAATCAAGTCATAATTCATGCGGAACACAAAGTTCAACTTTTACGCTCCATTTCTCTACGTACCAAAAAGAAGACTCCTGAACAACTATTTATTAAAAGTCTCTCTGGAAGCTGAATAAAATCAAAACAGTTTTGCTGAGAGAGAAACTTGCATCAATTACAGAAACTACAAAAGTTTCTAAATAACTTTGTGAACCAGAAGACGGATACGTTAATAGTTGCCTTAAAACAACTGAGAATAAGGCAGGTCTTGTAAAAACAGTAATGAATCATTACCAATAAAAGCAGCTTCAAATCAAGTACTTCTTTTTTAACAAGCATTTAATTTCTTCTTCTTCTTTTGTTCTTTCCCGGTGATGCTGGTTGTTTTAACAAGCCTGCAGCTGTCAGGCCACATTAGCGTCAGAAGGAAAGCAGCACCCCGAGGATTCGGCGGTACTGGGAAATTTCTCATTAAAAGTGCAGCCAGTCAGAGGAGCTCCCACTGCGGCCTCTCAGACGGGGAGGGGCCGGTCCAGAGACCACTCATCTTTTTGATTTACCTCAAATATGATACAACAAAACTGGAGAGACTGTCACTATATCCAGACAATCATTTAATGTGGGTACAAATGAAAGTAGAGTGAAACTTTTGTGGCCTGTGAGCAGGGTTTTTGTAGTTTTCAGTATTTAATTTAGCTTTTATTTCTAATTTGTTTTCAATTTGTTCTTTCCATTTAATTATTTTTAATTGGTTTTGAACAGCGGGCCAATAACACAAAGCTCATGCTTGAATTAAAAATCAACCCAAAGATAATGCTAAAATAAAAATGGATGCACACTAGTACTAAAATGAAATAAAAGGAACAAATATTTATTTATTTAGTGATTTAATTATGAATCTAACGATTTTATATATATATATATATATATATATATATATATATATATATATTATTATTATTATTATTATTTTTTTTTTTACATTTTCATTACGCATTTAATGATTTAATTAAATCTTTATTTATTTATGTGATTTTGAGTAATTTGGCCATCCACAGTTTTTACTGTTAATTTTTTTTTTCAGTGTTTTATTTTTATTATTTGATATATGTTAGGGTTCCAAAGTTAATGCATTAACTGATCCAACTAAAATATATTTATAAAACAAATAATACGGGTCCTGGATGCTGATTGTTCAATAGCCGTGCATTATTCATGATAAAGCACATCTATGACCTGAGATTCTATGGGTCTGTTCCAAAAGCTGCCTTCCAGCTGAACATGTACACTTCCTTTCCCATGCTATATTGTGAATACAGTCATGGCAGAAGGGGTTGCAGGCACTCTGCTATGCTTTCAGCTATCACTATATTACATTTCTGTTTTTTTTTTTTTTTTTTATGTATAGTTTTGGAGTCATGGAAATGCATTGTAGTTTAGTTTCTGTTTTTTCAATTGTGTTGAAAATATTTAAATTTATTTATTTTATTTTTTATTTTTTTCATTAATGATAGTAACACTGGCTGTGACCAAGGTTACTGAGTTGCAAAAGTCAATATTTCAGACTAAAACTGATCTAATTCTAAAAGGTCATAAATGACTTATGACTACTGAGTGCAGCTTAGAATGACAGAATTACCACAAGGTCAAATGCAAAGCTTTTTACTCCTTTATAATTTTAAAGGATTAGTTCACCCAAAAATGAAAATTCAGTCATTGTTTACTCACCCCTGTGTTGTAATAGCCCCATATGACTTTCTTTCTTTTTCTTAACACATAGAGAGAAATTGTGGAAAAATTGTTGTGCTCAGTGAAGTCATACAATATGTTCTGTTATCGCTATCACTGTGGAGAACCTGTTTTTAGATAAACAAATCGAGTTTTCACTTGAACGTCCCAATATTGCGAGGGGGCTGCGTAACTGTTGCTCTCGTGCCCTATCATGAACGCGCACAGGAGATCAACGGTCAGTGAACATTTTCACTAAATAATACATTAGATTTCAGTTTGTTTATCACCAAACCTTATCATATGCTTTCATAACAATCACGAGTTGCATACAATAATTTATTAGTCTTCTGAATTTTACTTTTGTGTCCTTTTGAAGCTTGAAGAGGTAGTCACCATAAACTGCCACTGAATGACTTCACTGAGCATAATATTTTTTCACAATTCCTCCCTTTGTGTTAAGAAAAAGAATGACAGTCATATAGGGTTATAACAACACAGGGGTGAGTAAACAATGACTGAATTTTCATTTTTGGGTAACTATCCCTTTAATGGATTATTATCCCCCTCCATGTGAATTCCAGCATTACACCAGACATCCGGTATTATGTGGAGAACTAAACAAGCAATTATAAGGAAGACTACAATCTTGATTCAAATGTTATTACTTCAGTTCTGTTCAAATGTTCTGTACTCCCTAAAATGAATTGTCGGCTGCATAAAAAAATAAAAAAAAATAAGAGATTGCAAGATTAAGTTTACAGATCTATGACTTACTGGCTGAGTAACATCTTATAACATCTGTCATAGTTCAGTCTGCCCGGCATCTACTGTCTGGCAACTCCTCCACATTCTGTTCATTTCTGCAACAAACCATCACTAAGACTTACTTCAACACCCAAACGTAACTTACTTTCTTCTTAAAGTGTTTAGAAATGAATTTATTTGGCAAAAACGGAGCATACCATGGGGCATTAAGGTTTTTTGAGATTTGATTCGGTCATTTGGCAGTCTCTTTGAAAATGCAGATTTAGTCATGGTTATATATTAGTTTACAAGGCTACTTTATGAAATCTGCTTGGTTTTTATGATGTAAAAATGTGGTGTACTGTATATGGAATACAGAATTTTAAGTTTTCTATGCCAAACTAATTAATATTTAAGTCCTTTTTAACTACAAATCTCCACCTTCACTTTCACGTTCTTCTTCTTGTGTTTTTGGTGATTTAAATTCTTTGTGCATATCACCACCTACTGGGCAGGGAGAAGAATTTATAGTAAAAAAAGTACTTAAAATTGATCTGTTTCTCACCCACAACTATCATATCGCTTTTGAAGATATGGATTTAACACCTGGAGTCTTATGGATTACTTTTATGCTGCCTTTATTTTTGGATCTTCAAAACTTTGGTACCTATTCACTTGCATTGTATGGACCAACAGAGCTGAAATACTCTTCTAAAAATCTTAATTTGTGTTCTGCAGAAGAAAGAAAGTCATACACATCTGGGATGGCATGAGGGTGAGTAAATGATGAGAGAATTTTCATTTTTGGGTAAACTATCCCTTTAAATATGTTAATACTCTTAGTGAATTTAAAATGGTTGTTAAATCTAAAGGAACTAGAATATTTTGATTAATTGTAAATTAATCAATTAATTGTTGTAAATAATGGTCTTTCTTTATGTTTTTATTATCTTTTGTACTGTATAGATCTTGCTGCCTTTCTTGGCTAGGTCACTCTTGTAAAAGAGTTTCAAATGTGCCCAACCTGCTTAAATAAAGGTTAAATAAATAAATGTAAAAAAATAACTGTTGTAAAAAATACTAAATCCTAAAAAATAAAATAAAAGTAAAATTATTGTAATTGTAAATTAAACAAAGAGGTTTCTTAATTTTGCTTTATACAGTATTAGGCTATATAATATTTAATCTAGTTTATTTTAGAGCTATTTCTCTCAAAAATTAAAAAAAAAGAGATTTATTTAAGAAGACTTCAAGAGTCGATGTCAGGTTTGACGTCAATGAAGTTATTCAGCATTGTTTTTCCTATGTCTCATGAATGATCATCATAGAGCTATTCAGCTTGTAGTCCAATATCCCGGAAGAGAATTCGCTATGGGTTCCCTCTGGATTTCCCTATGGGTTTTTAAACTTATGAGAAAAATCAGGTCTGTGGTAAACATTACTTGTTTACCAAAGATCTTATTTTTCTCATAAGTTCAAAAACCCCATGAATTTTCAATTTGTTGTAAACTATTCCTTCAAAATGCCTCACTGAAGGCGTCTGGCAGTTAATTATAACAGCACTGTACAACATACACAGTTTATTTCTGTAGGACATCATTCGCAGGATACTCCTCCCAGTTTGCCTCAGTCGCTATCCTAGAGATCACAACCTCTGTTTCACCCTGATTTACTTAGGAGAGGGGGCACTGGGAGCATCCAAACAAGGCTGGAGTATAAAACAGTCTTTGTTCTTATTCTGTAAATAATAATCTTGTTTTCTTTCTTTCCGTCAGCTCCCTTCCCCCCTCGCGTTGTCTCTCTCATAGCTCCGAGAGCCCAGGTTTGTGTAGAAGCTTTCGATTTGCCCCCCGACTGGCCTTCCCCCCTCCCCCATGTGCCTCAAAGCCAGAAGCAGATGAAAAATTTATGGCAAAGTGCCTTGAAAAAGCCCCCTTCTAGTCTATTTGAAGTGCAGCTCTTCCTCTGAAGTTAGCCCCCTCTTTGCACTCAGATGCTTGTTTTTGACCCTCAATGTGTCACCCACTGATGAAAAGTAAACAGGGTTGCCAGCTGGTGTAATTAAGGAATTGATCCACTATCGACTATTGACTGGAAGTCTTTTCTGTTCAAGTGGCCTCTTATTATCAGTATTATAATTAGTGATGGAAATGAAGCCCCTCCTCACATCATGTACATTTGCATAGGAAACCCTTCCCACTTCTCCGATCGCAGCCCACTGCATTTCCCCGCAAGGTCACACGGAACGATCTGGATTTATTATTCATAAGTGTCTCATTATTTGGGCATCAGATCAAAAGGTAGAGAAACATTAGCACAGTGTCTCTTTTGGTCTTGAGGAAAAGCCTCCAGCTAGCCAAATGGAGAACAACACTGAGATAGATTTACAATTCAAGCCTTCACTTCCGAATGCCAGGAAAGACAGCACTCAGGGCATTAGATTCACCACTCAAAGGGCATTTTTACATGTAATGGCATGTAATTTAGTTTAACGCTCTCATAAATGGTAAATGTGGATATCCTATGTTCTAGTGTTGTGAAAAACTCCCAAGAACTTTTATGGAAAAAATTTTAAAAGGACAATAGACATTTCTAGGTACTAAGGTTTATTTTTAAAATCTACTTTTTTATAAGGTTTCACAGGTGTGTCACTACTTCTTGTCCCATAAGTATTCTTAGGTATTTCTACAGCATGTAAAGCTTAGGTTCTTGCATTTTTACATTTACATAGACACTGAAACATAAAATATTGACGTATTAACAGTATGTACAGTGTACAATATTCATAACTACAGTCTTGACCAAGACAAAATAGGTATCATTTTAAGGCTTAGAAGCTGTACTTTACAATGCATGTAGGCATTATGACCAAAACTGAACAAGTGCTTTGAAATTTCAGACAAATCAGAAATGTTCTGTTTTGATAATTTATTAATAATTTTGCACTGTACATATTACTGTAATCGGTAAAAACATCAAACTGATCAAATAGCCATGTGTCATACACTGTTGGAAAGCTCTCAAAAAGTAGAACACAACCAGCCTATTTGTTTTACTCACATACAAAAATATAGCGAGTAATAGCTAAGTACATGTCTTTGACATACATGTTACATGTAATCAGGTGTTGCTTATAAGCCGAGTTTTGCTTATAACTTCACAAAAAATAAACAGAACATAAAATATCACATACCATTATTTAGAGGAGTGGATTCCCTTTAAAACAAGCCCTCATACAACGTAATCAGATGCAAAGATCATTAGATAATCAACATGAAGCACAATGTGCACACAGTTATAAAACATGTTAGCTTTCCTGGATCAGATGACTTCATCGGAAATGATATAGTACGTTGTCTAGCATCATGGAATGCTAAACCAATCATGTTAGGATTCAGATCGCTGCAACCAGAGGTGGAATTCATCCAAATATGGGTAGAGAGGATCATTCACTCTAATTACATATGGCCACCAAGAGATGGCACCAAGTACGTGACACAGACTCAATGATGACTCAAATGACACAGAATGGAACTGAATGAAATCTCGTTACTCATGCCTGCATGCTTTGGAGAGAGAGCATACCTTTAGTCATTGTTTTATTTGCATGTATTATTAGTTCTTACGTACAATTATTATGTTTTATTTGTTTGGAGAGGCTTTTGGACACTTTAAGATGTTTTTGGACACTAGGATTAATTATTTTTGTAATGCTATAACTTTTGATTGCTTTGTCGTATCAACACAAACTTTCGCTCAGTTACAGGTGACATACTGTAATTTGGAAAACAAAAAAGCAGTTTTTCAGAGCTATGTTATTTATACCCCAAGATATATAATATCAAATCAGAAAAATAATTACATTTAATTTTTGGCTCTAGGTTTTATTAAATTGTTCAGCAGTTTCTTAGGCTGAGAGTCTCATAATTTATCATAATCTATATCATTAATTTTTTTTAAATGTGTGCTTTAAAATGATACAAAACAACTGACCCTCTTTGGTTTTTTTGTCGAGTTATAAGCCTTTAATTTTGGGTATGCCACTGAAACACCTTCAGAGCTTAAAGTGTTCAGCATTCCAGTTAGATGTGAATCTTGACAATGTGCAGCTATTGTCAGCAGCAAACCTTTTGAACGTTCATTGTCTTAAGTAAATCTGCACATATATGGGTCAAAGCTTTGACCCATGATAACCCATAATAAGGCTCCACGCTGAAAGTTTCCTTTGAGTACACAGCTGAACAAAGTGTTACTCATTAACTTTTGCATTGAGTCATATACTGTTATCTAAATTATAGCATTTTTGGATGTTTGTACAAGTAAAGGTACACTTAAAACTTCAAATCAGTCATAAAACTGTTCTCGATTATTTGAAAATCTGAGCTATTCAAAGTTTTACAAATTCAAATCCCACTGCTCAGTATACCTAAAGGTTACTTGTTCTTTGACATCACCTCACACTGCAAAAAAAATTTTCTTAATCAGTATTTTTGTTTTGTTTCCCAGTAAAATTATCATAAAATCCTTAAAACAAGATACAAATACTTTATATATATATATATATATATATATATATATATATATTGTTTTTTTTCAGAGCAAAATCCCCCCAGAAATTCAGTGATATTGTTAAAGCAGACAATTCGCATCCACAATCAACAATTAGAGCAAAGGTCAAGTAACTTCATAAAACATGTCCTAAGGGCTGAAAAATACATGAACTTTTGTTTTCAGATGGTCTAGTCTAGTTCACTGTGAATCACTCATGTGTCTTTGCACATGGCACTCACAACTCTACAAACACACACACACATAGACGCTGGAACATATTATTTTAGAATGATGTGCCCAGCTAGGCTTGCAGATATTGCCCATTGTGGCATGAATCTACTCTCACACCAGATGCTAAAAGCGCCATTACACAGATTGCTCCAGGTGCATTGGGAGGTTGAGGTCAGGTTTTTTTCCACGACAATCTGATCAACAGCCATTACGCTTCAGATAGAAAGAACAATTACACCTAAATGACCATCAATTGGTAGTTTTGCAAATCGAAATTGTGCAAATCATTCACAAGCTAGACAATATGACAGTGTTTTATAAGTTCAGGCAGGCAAGCATGAGTTTGTTTGTTCAGTGTTAGTGATAAGCCTTTTCTAGACAATACATAATCTATATTACTAAACAAGCTTTTTCAACAGTTTTGCTGCATTCCCCATATGAAAATGTACTTTGGCAGTAGCATAGTACAGCAATGATTTTAGATACTTTGTACTTTGGAAAATCTTGGTTTTACCATGATACATGTCCAAAAACATGGTAATGTCCTGGTACACATCAAAATAATCATTGCCACAATACATATCGATACATCGCCACTTATTATAACACACACGAACGCAATTAAAACCTTCTCAAGAACAGGCAATGTTTCTTCTGTATTAGACACTTACCTGATGAAAGCTAATTCTAAAAGTGGTACGGACATGTCCCACACATAAATTATGCCCAAGTGCATGTCCAGAAAATGGTATTGCCATGATACCATGTACAAAAATACATGGTATTACCAAGGTACTTTTTGTAAAAGGACTGCGTATTCACAAATCCAAGTGACTTCAAGAGAATGAGCTTATTTATTCATTAGCAACTTGTTAATTATTCTATATTCTGCCTCTCTACTTGACCAATGGCAGATGGCATCTCCAACGGAGCAAAACTCATTAGGAAAAACAAGGAAAAAAGAGAGGTATCTGCCACACTGATGTTAACAATTACACAGAGCTCATAAATAACAATCATATTTTGAGGTGACCAGTATTTTGAGAGCCAATTATCTCAGCAATTCACTTAAATATGTAAAATAAACAATGGAGTCTTGAGCAGTGGGGTAATTATGGAGTGTTGTTACTCACACAATAACAAATGGCAGAGGGACGCCTCCATCACTGAGGGGGGGCAGGCTGATGGCACCATGCAGGATGACACTCAAAGTCTCCACCCCTGGGCGGGACACATGGCTGTCTTGGAGGAAGGAGTGGGTGGAGCCTTCTCTCATCAATAGAGACTCTGTTACCTGGTTCAAAGTTTGAACAAAGAGTAAAAATACAGCCTTGATTATCTTTGCACAAATTTGATTGGGGATTGGAGGTTTTGCAAATCCCTAACCCCAAGTATGAGCAATCGTAATTTTAATCATTTTAAAAATACCTTTAAAAAGCAATAGTTTCAAATCAGTCGATAAATGTGTGCACTTTGGTTTAACAGTTTAAATGTTAGTGAAATGTGAGTATATAGCAACATAAGGGCCAACATAACAAATCAACCCCACCATTTTGGAAAAAAAGAGGGCTTATTTAAAGTATTTTGTATATTCCACTTTAAATCAACTAATTATGCTAAATGAAGATTTCTTTGTAGAAAGAATAGGAAGGAGACCTTGGCTAAGCAAGAGCCAATCCATTCAATAATAGTGGTTCCTAAGCAACAGGTAATTTCACAATAGACACAGCTGTAGTTTAAATGGCTATTCACAGTAGGAGCTGTATGCAACGTGTCTAAAAGTCAATGTACTGCTGCATCACACAGCAACCTTGAAATACTCCATATTGTTTAAAGCACTGGGGTGATGGCTACTTTTTTCCAACTGTAATGAAAGGCAAAAAAAAAAAAGCCATAACGTCAAGACAATGAAACCACATCTGTCTCGGACAAAGCACCCTTCACATTGGCTAAATAATCAACATTCTCTCAAAAGGAATCAGGTTTCCAAGCGGGAAACTAAAGTCTGTTGGAATAAAGGATTTTTGGGGGATTTTTTTTAATTTTTCATCTTCTTATGAAATAAGCTTCTTAAAAGTAGGCAGGGAAAAGAAAACAGTGCAAAGACACAACTGTATCAGTAAGCTGGTGGGTTCAGGCATGACATTGTTTGAAACTGAACAAGAGTTCCATTGAAAGTTGCTCAACTTGAATGCTTAAAATGCAATCACCCTGAGACGTATAATCGGAAGGGGATTTTTTGCAGCTGAACTTTCACTTTAAGGCCCTGAATCGCTACCTACTTAAGCCATCATGCTTACTGGTCATTTGACTGCCAAGGGATTGTCATTTGTTTTGGAGAACTTGGAGCTAAATAAACAGTTTTAAAAGTTTTTGTTTTCGTAATTTTGAATTAATTAGATTAATATAGGGATTTTTTTTTTATTTATTCCTAATGTTACCTTAACAAAAAAGTATGGTGATGGTATCAGATGGTAATTCCATGATAACTTCACAAAAAAAACCAAAAACAAATATACAAATATATATATATATATATATATACACACTTAATCAGTATTTTTTTTCTTGTTTATCAGTAAAAATCTAAACATCCTTAAAACAATATAAATTTACTTAAGAAGCAAAATTGTGTAAGATATTAAGATATTAAGATTAAGATATCTGTTTGTTGTTTTAAGCATAAACCTCTATAATTTGTTAAATTTATGCTTAAAACATAAAAAACAACTTAATTTCAGATATATTCTCTGAAAACAAGCCAATATCTTACACAATTTTGCTTCTCAAGTAAATTTGTCTTGTTTTAATGATGTTTACATACAGTGGCAAGAAAAAGTATGTGAACCCTTTGGAATTAGCTGGTTTTCTGCATTAATTGGTCATAAAATGTGATCTCATATTCATCAAAGTCACAAGTACAGACAAACACAATGTGCTTAAGCTAAAAACACACAAACAATTATAATCTTTCATGTCTTTATTGAACAAATCCTATGAAAAATTCACAGTGCTGTGAAAAATGTAGGTGAACCCTTGGATTTAATAACTGGTTGATCCTCCTTTGGCAGCGATAACCTCAACCAAGCGTTTCCAGTAGCTGCAGATTAGACTTGCACAACGTTCAGAAGGTAATTTGAACCATTCTTACTTACATAATTGCTTCAGCTCAGCCATATTGTTAGGATGTTCATTGAGCATTCTGCTGTGTGCCCTTTGAGTCATCTTGGCTAGGCAGCCACTTGTAGGGAGAGTAGCTATAGTATTAAATCTTCTCCATTTATAAACTACTTGTCTAACTGTGGACAGATGAATATCTAAGCTCTTCGAGATAACTTTGTAACCCTTTCCAGCTTTATGCAAAGCAACAATTCTTGATAGTAGGTCTTTTTTGCGAGGCATGGTCCACGTCAGCAGACGCTTCTTGTGTATAGCAAACTTAAAATGTTTGAGTGCTTTTTATAAGTCAAAGTAGCTCTAACCCACACCTCCAATCTCGTTTCATTAATTGAGTGGCAGGTTTGCCAACTCCTGCCTCTAAATTCGCATTAGTGTGGGGTTCACATACTTTTTCCCAACCTACATTGTGAATGTTTGAATGATGTGTTATTAGTTAAAACAGATTGTGTTTGTTAATTATTGTACCTTAGATGAAGATCAAACCAGATTTTAAGACAAATTTACACATAAATGCAGGTAATTCCAAAAGGTTCACATACTTTCTTGCCACCGTATTTATTGCAAAACAAGACAACACAGATTAGGAAAATTCTTCTGAAAGATGGAGTTATTTTCATGTATCACCAAAGTAATTTAAAAAAAAAAATTTTAAAAACATGGTGCTTCATTGTTTGTTTGTACAGAGCATAACTAATCCTGAGCTACAAATTCTCTCTTGCAATTTTCTTCCAATTATAGATATTTGTATGCAATAAAATAAAATAAAATCTACATCAATATAAGCAATTTAAGTAGTTTGAAAATAATTCCAATACATTTATTTGCATGAGAAAATATTAGAACAAACGGTTTCTTGACAAACACAAAATTATTCAGAAGAGGACTGGATATGTTTCCTTTTTATTCTTCAAAAAGTCTTCATTGACACATCACTACATTGTAACAGAGACATGTACAAGCACAACACAAAACAGTAAACATCATGTGATTTAAAGGACTTTCAAACACAAGCTATCTACAGTACAGACGTTGTGAAATAACACTGAAAACATTCTTATCTGTCGCTTTTCAGTGAAGCGATTGGTATGGAGGACAGGTCTGCATTCTCTGCTCAATGGCTCAATATAACCTAACACTGACTCAAGCTATCCACACTCCCCCATCTCCAGAGACTGCAGACTGGTCAATAATTCAGAAGTCGAGGAAGAAATTATATAAGCACGGATGGAGAGCTGGAAAAGAAAGAGGGAGGCAAGTGGAGAAAAGATGAGTCGATTTAAGAAGTATTTCAAAATAGACTGTTATGGATATAGCAAAAAGCCACAAGAAGGCTTTTTATGTTCCTGTAGCTCAAACGGTAGGGCATTGTGCTAGCGACGCCATGGTTATGGGTTCAACTCCTCGTAAACTGAGAAGACATGTCAACGTCATATGTGCAACATATCAGACCCGCCCAACAATTAATAAATGTAACGGATGAAAAATAGGTTTGAAAGATCGAATCAACTTGTAACGCACATGGATTAAATTTATGGGTGAAATTAAAAACAACACTAGTCAACATGATAACCATCAATAAGTCATGATGAACAACCGTCTGCTTCTATCTAACTCCTGATACACTATCAAATAAAAAAAGCTGCTTCTCTCAACAGTATCCTGATGCCTTTAATTTTGCAAGAGACATCGGTAATGCAGTTACAGCTGCTGACAGGATTAGAATCTCTAAGAGTAATGATTTAGGTCATTAACAAGTGTTTACATTCATCAGTGATGCTGCTTCATTTAATATTAGATTGAGTGGCTGGAAGGCTGGCAGACAAACTTAATTTACTGTTTAATTATTCCAAGCACTGTTATTAATCCCAGCTAAAGATAACACATCTCGTTATGTTGCATTCTAGGCTGATCTGTTTTGCTATGAGTGAATAATTAAATGTGTAATCACAGTTGTTTTGGGAGGCTGAATTTACTGTAATGATTTATGTTTTATTAAGCTTTCAATGTAACAGGATTGTACATAATAATTTTGTACTCCCATTACAACATAGCTTATTCTAAACTAAACACATGCTTCTGGAACAGCTGTACTGGTTTTTGTTTTGGCTGAATTTAGAGCCAGGTTTTTCTGAAATAGATGAATGGAGAGATCGTAGTTGATATAAATGAAGAGATTCACCATCTATCAACTTGCTGCATGATATTACTCTCAAAATATGAACATAAGAGTGACTTAAAACTTCAATATGTTCTGCCCAAAAATTCTGTTTTAACAGGATTTATGTCAACACAGGAAAGAAAACTGTGCTTGTCAAGTGATTTTCAGACTGATCTCACGGTGAATTCGGCGACAATAGGTTGAAAGTTCTGCTGCTGAAATTGGTCTGTGCTTACCAGAGTTCGAATCACTGCCCAGTGGCCAAAGCTGGAAGTGTTGTTGCATATGAGCACATGTGAGCTCCAGTTTGCAAGTGAAATGTCCACAGAGTGCCGCAAAAAGTGAGTTGTATTTTTAGTTGTAAATGATGTACTACAGTCAACAGGAATGCATATTTTATTAACCATGTGCCATAACCCAAACCCCCACTCTAAACCTAAAGGCCTATTTACACCAAGACCGAATTTTCAGTACACTATTCACACCGGGTCATTCAAATCATCTGCCAATAGTCCGAAAGGTTTTTTTATGGAGAGCAGTCAGATTTTTTTTTCTTCGGACTGCAATGAAAACTAATTGACCAATGAGATAAGAGTTTAGAGTTTTCAATTCAACTGGCAAACGCATGTGCTGCTCTCTTTTACTTGTCTCACACACAAAAACGTGCAACTATGCAGTAAATAAAATGGAAGCTGTAAACACATTCTTTATTTTTTAGAATATTTATGTAATGTGTTGATATCTCATATTATATAATATACCTGTTGTTCTGATATTATTTCATATGTATATCACTGTGCCTGTTATATTTTCCAGGCATTCAAAATAGCAGTGAGGTTCACCAATTCGTTTTGGACTACACTCATAGTAAAATATTGCATAAAAAGACTCTTTACATGCAATACTTTTCTACAAGTGTAGACAAACAAATTGCCGAACCACACTGCTTTTTTTATTGCAAAGATAAAATAACACAAAGTATTTCTGTAATTGTGCTCTTTTTCTCTCCATGCACAAGAAACCCTGAATTCAAGACAAATATGCAATCATTAAATAAAGACCACAAGGCTGTGCCTTATTTAATTAGATTTTTAATGGTATGCATCATATTTTATGCTCTACCTGTTTTACTTAATGTACATTATTTCATATGTATTTATATTATTTATATTAAGACAGAAGACATGAGATGAATTCAACAGTGTTCTTTATTCATCTAACTTGCACAAAAAAAACAGATTCTATATCCTTTAAAATGCATCAAAAACATGAGCAAAATGCAACCTTAAAATCGTGCTCACAATTGCTTATGTGAACACTTCTACTTCCTGGTTCCAACTGCACCAGAATCCGTGACTTGGAGGTCTCTCGTGCATCATGATATCAGTAGCGCTAGAGATAAATGTGTTCACACTTGAACTGATGCAAAAATGTCTGATGGTGGATGGTACTTGTCAGTAATTCAGATGAATGGGGTTGATTTCAGGGTACATAAAATTTCGGAAGCAACATGTCGATATTTAGTGTGATCATGTATCGAGTTCTTAAATCCATTCTGTAGATTTCTCCCCTCACATTTAAAAAAACGTGAAAAAAGTGTGTAGGTTTCATGTCTGGGCTTAGTATAATTATCATCAGTTAAACAAATTAATTTTTGTAAAAGAAACACGGCAGTGATCGCAAGTTGCAGCATGAAAACAAGTATGATGATGCAAATGTATCAAAGTAAATCTTTGATGAAAGGACAAGCTGAGGCATTCTGTTGTTGATAAAAGTAGAACAAAGCACAATCACGCTGAACACACTCGACAGCGCAGCACGTTTGAAAACTTGCGCAAACAGCCAAAGGGCGAGAGCAGCAGAATTCAACTGACTCAATAAAAACGAGGCAAACTGAGCTTTGCGCCTCACGTCTCCAGAGGAAAAAAGTCACTCAGCAGGGTTTAAAAGCCTCCCCTTTATCAGGCTCCTCTCAGCGCTCTGACTTTGAAATATAATGACGCTAGTTTGTAAATCTCTCTGTGAACGACTGGAAAAAATTTGTAAATGCCACAAAATGCCATAGAGAAGATATCTTGTAGGGAGGGTTTTGGATATGTGGAGTTTAAAGCATTCAAAAGACATTAACTTTTTATTGTTCATTAAAATCTCCTCGAACAGACTAGTGGAAATACATAAGCCACAGAGGCTGTGGTAGGTCTTAGATCAGGGGTATTCAAACTTTTTCAGGCCAAAGGGCCCTTGGTGGATAGAGCTGAGACACTAAAACTGAGTATTGTATTTTAAGATTGCCATATAAAAATTGTGTATAGTACCATTGCAACGCCATTAAAATAATCAGTAATTATAAAACATCATATACTTGTACATACAACAACTATCCAGTAATTACTTTGAATTGTTGGGTCAGTTTATGTCAGACATGACGAATGACTGACGAAATTAAATCGAAATGAAGTAAAAAGGAATGACTTACGGTTCAGTATGTTTTTGATTCACTAAGAAGAACCGGCTGATAAGAGTCATTTGATAGGAAGCTCTGTATGTTTTGCAGTGTAAATACAAAAGAACTGAAGAGTCATTAATTCAGGAATCGGGCTGTACGTTTTGCACTGTAGATTCAAGTGAACCAGCTCATAAGCGTCATTTGTTTGGTAATCTTACTACACTCATTAAACTGTATGTTTTGGGCTGTAGATTCAATGAACCAACTCATAAGAATAATTTGTTTGGGAATCGAACTACACTCATCTCACCATATGCTTCACACTGTAGATTCAGATGAACGAACTCATAAAAGTAATTCGTTTGGGAATTGGACTACACACGTCATGCTGTTTCAAGCTGTAGATTAAAAAGAACCAAAGAGTCAATCATTCAGAAATTGGGCTATACTGGCCACACTTTATGTTTTGCACTGTAGATCCAAATGAACCAACTCATAAGAGTCAATCATTTGGTAATCGGACTACACTTGTCATGCTGTGTTTCATGCTGTAGATTCAACTGAACCAACTAATAAGAGTCATTCATCTGGGAATCAAACTACACTGGTCATTCTGTATGTTTTGCACTGTAGATCCAAGTGAACCAACTAATAAGAGTCATTCATTTGGGAATTGGACTACACTCATCACTTGAGAAAAAAGAACCAAAGAGTCATTCATTCAGGAGTTGGGCTAAACTCCAACTCAGAAAAGTAATTCGTCTTGGAATCGAATTACACTGTTCACACTTTATGTTGTTTCGCACTTTAAATTCAGATGAACGAACTCAGAAAAATAATTTCTTTATGTAGATTCTAGATTGTAGCTGTAGATTCAAAAGAGCCAAAGAGTCATTCACTCAGGAATTGGACTATACTGGTCAAGTTGTATGTACTGCATTGTACAGTAGATCCAAATGAACCAACTCATAAGAGTCATTCATTTGGGAATTAGACTACACATATCACACCATATGTTTCATGCTGTAAATTCAAATTAGCCAACTACTAAGAGTCATTCATCTGGGAATCAAACTACACTGGTCAATCTGAATGTTTTGCGCTACAGGTTCAAATGAACCAACTCATCAAAGTAATTAGTTTGGGAACTGGATTAAACTCCAACAATCATTCAGGAATTGGACTATAGTGGTCACGCTGTAGATCGAAATGAACCAACTCATAAGAGTCAATCATTTGGGAATCATTCAACACTAGTCTCGCTGTATGCTTAGCACTTACGATTTAGTAACGTTGTAGCATCCACATCAGCTGGAGAATGCATTTTGGAGAAACATTAACAGAACCGACAGTCGTGAAAATTATTCAGTTCCGTTATTTTTTTTAAACGGAATCGGTTCCCAACCCTAGCAAGCATCAAGTGGTTCTCCTAAAATTAACTGTTATCAAAGACTAAGTACTTTCAAGTAAAAAGATGATCAGTGTTTCGTCTTCCTCAATTTATAAAAGAAAACTATAAAACTAGATCAGTCTAAAGCAAAAGCAACAGTGACTAAACGTGACATGATTTATAAGAAAGGAAACAGATTGATAATGGAGCCATTTAAAGGACTGGAGCCTCTTTGTTCCTGAAATCACACCAGCAGGGATTAACGCTGCAAATCTTGTCTCGGGGGAAATGGCACGCTTGTGACTAACAGGTTTGTTGGCTTTAATATGGCTCCATCCATTTCTGAGCAACATATCCACATTACAAGTTGTCTTTCATATCTGAAATTATTTTGTTTTTTAACAATAAACAAATCCATTGGCTCAATGCTTCCTGAGAGAGATTAACTAACATTTCAAATTAGTCTGTTTAAATTTTGTTTTCCACCATCGGGGAGCATTAACAATTAAATACGTACCGCAAATAAGATTGATTTAGTCATAAACAACAACAGAAGTGACCTCATCTCCATTAGCAGAAGTCACTTCAAAAGCAGAAAGGCAATCAACACCTCCCTTTATAATTAGTAGCAATATGAGTGTTTTTGTAATATCTTTTTCTCCATAGCCTGTTCGGGGGCCAGCATTAAAGGGTCATAATCTCCCACCCTTATACACACTCACTTACACACAATCCCACACCTCCCTCCATCCTCTCTCAGGGACCTGCGCATGCAAATGACAATCTGTTATGTTATTAATGAAGAGGCTGGGTCATGTGACATGTTCCTGAGGGTGCCGTGTCCTTGATCGGGGGAAGTGCTGTGGATGAGAGGATTGTTTTTAATCCTCGCAATTATAAATTACGTCCCCGCCCAACTTGTTTCAAAATGTGTTTTTGTTAACAGATAAACTGTAAGTTAGTAAAAGTAGTCTACATAACTTGTGCCCTGTATTTCAAGTCTTCTGAAGCCATAGGAAATCTTTGTTTGAAGAAAAGAGCAAAATTTAAGTCATAAATTGCACAAAAAAAAAACAACAAAAAAAAAAAACAGCTACACTACAGACCTCAAATTTTATTCACATTTGCGCATATTCAAACCTACCATCGTGCCAGGTTTGACGTCAATCATGCCAAATGTAACTGGTTTTTGCATGTCTTGTAACCAATCATCACATGCCAATTTTTAACATGTCCAAAATGTAAATGAGTTTTGAGAACTGTGGCACAGGGAAAGATCTTTCATGATCGACATATTCAATTATGTTGTATGGCTTTAGAAGACTTGGAATATAGAATATATTCAGTCATATGCTATACACAAGACAAACAAGCTACATTTCTTTGCTTATTAGCAAACTGCCTTAAAATATCTGGGGGAGAATCATGTAGCATGATATTTCCAGTCATCGACTTCCACACAAAGAAGATAACACACAGACATTTTAGTGGCATTAGTTGGCTATCAATTTCATAAGGGAGTATTCAATGAGTAAATGTAATATTTTGAATGCAAGCTGTCTCATGGAATATAAAGTTCTTCATAAACCACAAGTGCACATCTGTCCAAGTGTCCACCGAGCTTTCTGAAGCTGCTCATGTCTGGTATGAGATATGACTCAGAGTTAAGGCTGTATCAGTCAAAACCACAACAATGAGATCACTATATTTAAAGGAGCTGGTTATCTTGGAATTGAATTGGCCTTTTCCATGTCTCCGACTACACTAGCTCTTAGTAGCTCTTTGCCAAAACTGTTAACAGACAGCAGTCTCTTAGTGCATTTCCTTTAAAGATAAACTGAAGAATTTAATTCGATATACCTGTCGGTGGACTTTCCTGTAAAAATACAGATAAAAAGAGGGAGAGAGATGGAAAAAAGAGGGAATATTTATCATTTCAAGTCTTATCAGCATGGTTGCAGTGAGAGAATTCACTCTTAAGCAAATATTCATAACATTTTGTCAAGGCTGTACTCCTGACACGTATAGCTGTGGTGCATAAGTGGGAAATTTAGGTTCGAGTCTGGCATGCAAAATTTCCTGATTTCATCCCCCCTTTTTTTTACCTGATAATAATCCCATACTTTCCTGAGATTCTCCACTTTATATTTCCAATAAAAATATTAAAAATAAAAAAAAATAACATTTTTTCACTGAGCTTTAGGAAATTACTTAACGGACTTAAAGGGATAGTTCGCCCAAAAATGAAAATTCTCTCATTATTTACTCACCCTCATGCCATCCCAGATGTATATGACTTTCTTTCTTCTGCTGAACACAACACTGTTTAGAAGAATATCTCAGCTTTGAATGTCCACACAATGCAAATGAATGGTGACCAAACTTTTAAAGCTCCAAAAAGCACATTAAGGCAGCATAAACGTAATCCATAGCTCCAGTGTTTTAATCCATCCCTGCATCCCAATTCACCTACTTATACTATGCCCTTAAAGTGTGCAAGTATATACGTGATATACTATCACGTCATTAAATCGTGCCTTGAAACAAAAGACCCTTCAGCTGGGGGCCTGGGTAACTCAGTGAGTAAAGATGCTGACTACCACACCTGGAGTCGCGAGTTCATATCCAGGGTGTGCTGAGTGACTCCAGCCAGGTCTCCTAAGCAACCAAATTGGCCCGGTTGCTAGGGAGGGTAGAGTCACATGGAGTAACCTCCTCATGGTTGCTATAATGTGGTTCTCCCTCTCGGTGGGGCGTGTGGCGAGTTGTGTGTGGATGCCGCAGAGAATAGAGTGAAGCCTCCACACGTGCTATGTCTCCATGGTAACGCGCTCAACAAGCCACGTGATAAGATGCGCGGATTGACGGTTTCAGACGCGGAGGCAACTGAGATTCGTCCTCCACCACCTGGATTGAGGCGAGTCACTACGCTACCACGAGGACTTAGAGCGCACTGGGAATTGGGCATTCCAAATTGGGGAGAAACGGGGAGAAACAAATAAATAAAATAGACCCTTCAGTCGCATTGTCACATGTATTCTGTCACCATACACCGACCTGCCAATCATCCTGTTACAGTTATCATGACCTGCACATTCCTTGTTTAATTTTTACAATCATTCATTCATCATTATTCATTCCATTTCATTACCGATAACCTATAATACTTCCTTCCTAATTGGAGAAGAACAGCGTGTCGTTGAAGATCTATCATGGGGTGTTTCGTGCGGAGAGCCTGTTTTGATATAATGGTGCACGTAGTAAAGTGTAGTAAATGCAAATCAAACTTATCTCTTTTCCTATCGTTATCTCTTTTCAATTTGTGATGTTTACAATGTGTTGCAGATGAAATATAACACTGATAACCGTTATATTTAAAGTTAAAGAGGTGATCTTATGTTTCATCATCAACTAGAGTAAAAAGCTAGCATTATCTACTACTTAACTTGAATGTTATACCAATCTTTTTTTTCCTTTGGCAGTGTTACAAATTGTATACATCATTACAACAGTCTCTTGAAAAATAATCTGACCTCTGCTATATACTGTACAATAAATGACAAAAATAAAAATTAGAACAGACAATTGTGTTTTGTGTGTGTGTGTGTGATAATCCCGTTTTGTTTTATTTTATTTTTTTATCACCTTTTCTCTCCAATTTTGGAATGCCCAATTCCCACTACTTAGTAGGTCCTCGTGGTGGCGTGGTTACTCACCTCAATCTGGGTGGTGGAGGACAAGTCTCAGTTGCCTCCGCTTCTGAGACCGTCAATCCACGCGTCTTATCATGTGGCTCGCTGTGCATGACACCGCGGAGACTCCACATGTGGAGGCTCATGCTACTCTCCGCGATCCACACACAACTTACCACGCGCCCCATTGAGAGCGAGAACCACTAATCGCGACCACGAAGGGGTTACCCCATGTGACTCTACCCTCCCTAGCAACTGGGACAATTTGGTTGCTTGGGAGACCTGGCTGGAGTCAGGCTGAATCCCGTTTTTAATCAATATGGTGTGCTGACACTTTTCCTTAGATTATTTTTGGAAAAGAAGTTCTTAACGATACACAAGAGCATCCACAGTAAGCAGTACAAGTAGATGGACATAAAAGAATGCATGATGACAAAATGAGGATTATTATTCATTCATACCCTTTTCTGATCAATGTAAATGCAGCCACTTGATCATTCGCAATTTAATGAGCTGATCAGCATCTTCGTCCGACAACAAGAACAAAGTAGTTACTCTTTACAGCGTTCAACCAAACTTACATAAAGTTTAATGTTGTTTTATGTTGTAAAATCATGAAGAGATGATGCACCATTGGTCCCACTGCCATGTTTGTTGTTTTTCTAAGTATAACAACTGTAGTTCTGAAGCGAATGGTGAAACTCCTCTTCCGTCGAGCAAGGGATTGTGGCCAATATTAGCCAAAAGAGTGTTCACGGATCCACACTTCTCAAAAATTTACCAGAAATAGTAGACCATTTGGGGAACTTTGGGACACTCGTTTCCCCATACTATGATTTGGGACACCCTAATTCTCATCTCGGGTACTGTTTAGGGTGGATAGCGTCCGGATTGAGACGCAGGGCATGTGTTATGAAGCAATCCAATCGGTTTTTGGTGAAAACATGACCCCTTTTTCACTGTAAATCTTGAAGTCTGCAGTTCCTTAGTGATCATGATTTCAGGCTTGATTACACTTCCTAGCACCATCTAGCCCTCTATGCATGCACCAAGCACTAGGAAGTGTAATCGAGCTTGAAATCATGATCGTGCAGTGACAAGATGTAAAGTGTAAAAGGAGTTATATTTTGGTCTGTTCTTACCCAAAATCGACTGGATCGCTTCAGAAGACATTGATTAAACCACTGGAGTCTTATGGATTACCTTTATGCTGTGTTTATGTACTTTTTGGTGCTTCAAAGTTTTGGTCACCATTCACTTGCAATGTACAGATCTACAGAACTGAGAAACTCTTCTAAAAATCTTCATTTGTGTTCTGCAGAAGAAAGAAAGTCATACACATTTGGGAGTAAATGATGAGAGAATTTTCATTTTTGGATGAACAATTCCTGTAGCAGAAATTGATTTTAGGGAAATGCATACTGATGGGAAATACAAATGTGCCGCAAGTATCATAATGTTGAAGGAATTATGTTTTTTTGTTATGATTAGTACGGTTATTAGCCAAATAAATGCAATCTATTTTGTGGCAAGGGAACGATCTGTATATCTATACATTTTATTATCTAAAATGCAGATCAGCTACTGTATGACTAATTTCCAAAAATCCTTGCGCTCATTTGAAGTGGCTCCCAAAACAAGCTTCAGCTGCTGTATTGTGTTTATGTGGTCTGGGAAAGCCGCAGGAAGAATTTGTTGCCAGGATTTCTCTGCATGATCTCAGCTAGAGAAAGGGAAGGAAAAACACCATGCAGTTTTCCTTATGCCTGACCAAAATAGTAAAAAATTACTCAATTCACACACTACCACAGCCTGAAATTGACCCATGCTTTACTTTACTTCAAGCAACAAGTACTAGAGTAAAAATTCAGTATAATAAAACTTTTTTAAACCTGAAGCAAAATAAATCTGAATGTCTGTTGTTGTTTTTTCTGGAAAAAACCCCCCACAAAAGTGCAACAGTCTGAATATGATTATTACAAGCTTATCATATGGATATGTTAAGCATAAGAGTAACACTTTCGTGTTTCCCTAATATAACATAGCAGAAATTACCAAAACCTAGCGTGCTCAGAACCGTTCAGCCCGTAGAAAAGCGGCTTTCAATTATTACTTTATTGTAAAAGTAAGGTGACACAACACTCTTTATTTATCTGCATGTAGAACAAACTGTGATAAATTATGATAGTTTGCCCTGGATTCATTCACAATCCTGTGCAACAAGCCATACGGTCCCTACAGGAACTGTGTTCATTTGTCAACATGAGTGTGTGTGTGTCTTTGTTTTCACAGAGTGGGGCGTAATGGAGGGCTACAGTCATTGATCTCCGTAGGGGGTTCAGAGATCGGACGGTTCCTCTCTCTCCATGGGACTCTCAGATGAAACGCAACAGGCTGTCGGGTCATTTGTATCGGGATGACGTTCACAAACATTACGCTCACTGTTCCCCGGCTTCAAAGCTTTGGTTTCACATCTGAACGCAGCAATCCAGATCTTCTCGTGGTCAGCTGGTTATGAAAGGAGGATAGGTTTTGCATGCTGGGTTTCCATCTAAATGTTTTGCATTTTTAAAGAGCATTTCTAAAAATTTGACTAAAGAAAATACGAATCAGTGTGCGTTTCTATCCACTATGTCATGTGCCTTATCTTGAGGGAGCCTGCCTTGTCTTGATGGAGCAGCTAAATGAGCTCCCTGCTTCCGGGAGAGTTTTATTTGCAGAATGGAGCAATCGTGCCTTGTTTTATTAAATGCTTCCAGGAGACACTGCAGAATAAGTGAAATATCTCACATAATGAGAGCTGAATTGGGCTGCTATGCCCATTCACCACCAGCCTCTGAATACCTGGGAGCAGCCAAGCTCAAAATGTTCTGCCGGATTGTGAGGACCCACTTTAAAGATCAGCTCTAAGTTAAAAACTTCTGAATGTCAAGGGCTGTGTTCGAAGAATTATGTGTCAAGGTCAGGCATTTTGTTGGGCCATTCACATCAAGCTATCGCACACTCATAACAACAAGTGCACGAATGGTCAAAACACATCATAGTTTGGCAAATAAACCACACATTTTTCATCAAGTTTCCATCAATTTAATGCGCATTATAACTAATGCAAAACTCTAGAAAATGTCTTCTCCTCCGCACGGCAAGTGTTTCCATTCAGGATTTTTTATGCGCAATTTCAAAATGCACATACATTTTTTTCATGGAAATCCAGCTTATGAAAGCATTTTCATTGACAAAAGGTATTTTCACAATGGCATTAGGGATGGGAATGTTCGATTAATATATTAGTCAAGTACACTAACCTCCAAAAAACAAGTACCGTAATCAATTGCCCATCAATTAAAATGTAAGTTAAAAATAACAAGTGTGACATGTACGTGAAATTTATATTTTGTTTTATTCACAAACGTAACCAAGAATGGTTTTAAGATCAGATAAAAAGATAAAAACTGTGCTTTTCTTTTGGGGGAAAAAAATGAAATGAAAAATATTCATTAATAAAAATGGGGGGAAAATCTTTAAAAATAACAATAAAAAACACTAACCCGGAGCTTTCACAGAAACCAGTACTGAAGACATTAGGGTAATGCACATACATAAACTCTGAGTCTACATAAAGGCCATCTTATTTTTATCATTTCACATATTATTCTTCAGAGAAACAAGTGGTGAAACTTGGCTTTTTATAAAATGTGCTCTGCTCATGTTCAGAGACTTTATGCACATATACGTTTACTGGTCTGATAAGGTTCTGAGTTTCTTATAACGCTTCACATTTTCTTTTCACCATAAAAGCAGATCCTCACCCGTTGGTTTGCCAATAGAGTAGAATTTGATATGAATCAAAATATGACAAGGATTTCCACACTTGGCTTTGCCTGAAAGCACACACCAAATTACGCCATTACAGCTCCTTCTCTCAAGCAACATCCACAGGGCCCCCCAGTGGACTCAAATTGTAACTGCAAGATTTGGGGACTGTTCCTTGTATCTGTCTGCACCTCGCAAGATGACAAGGAACACCCAATACACAACACGGCAACTCCAAGTAAGATGATAGTCCATGCAAAGTCAATGAGAATTTCAACATGTTAGAATTATCTTTTACAGTTACAATGAATTGTTTCTGCAATTCAACCTTTATCTGAGGTCTCTCTGATGCTGATAAGGCCCTTCCACAAGGAAAGACTTTCACAACACTAGCTTTCTTAAGTACAGAAAATAACAGCTTTATAGCCGGTGTCGAAATCCCACTGAGATAAGACAGAAGGAGCCTTATATCACTCTGAGATTGGGACTTCACTGACAATCAACTCCAACTAAATTGATGCCAAGATTTAATTCTGTCAATCCCAGATGGACAAAACTGAGTCCACAATATTGTGCCAAATCTATAACATACATTGCAGTCATATTGCCTGCTCTGTAAATGAAATTCTGCAAAACAAACTCTTGAGAATATTTCATTCGCCCTGTTCCTTCTGGCCTTCTGCAATCAAATAACAAATAATATGTATGGATCCAGGCTAAACCAAATCAAATCATTACAGTAATTGCTTTTTTTAAAGAACAGCACAATACTTAATGTAAAAACTAATTATATGGCATTTAACAGCTGCAATGGAAACTGTGCATCACCATAGGTAATAATAATAAGAAACAACCCAAGCAAGTAGCTGTCCTTAAAGATGAATTGTTTAATGTCCAATTGGGATTGCTTGGGAAACCTGATTGAAGACAATCATAATTTTTGTAATTCCATGTCACGGCTCCAGTGAGTTTGTCAGTTTGTTTTGTTATTTTCTCTCCCTCATGTCTCGCAGGCGCTGCCGGCATACATGTTAGTGTTTCCATGGGAACATTGATTGTTCCCAAGGGAACGCTGACCATACCACTAATTAGCATGCTAGCAGCACCTGGTTCTCCACTAATTCACTTCCTTCTTAAGCCCTTCATGTTCTCAGTATCTTTGCTAGATTGTTGTTTGATGTGAAGTAACTTATCTCACTCTCTCTGTCTAGTTGGTCCTGTTTTGTGTATCTGTTTGGTTGCCCGTGTGTCGGGAGTGTGGTTGCCTTCCAGTTTGCTGTACGCTTGTTCTCTGCACTCACAAATCTTCAACAGAGGACTCCTCGTCTCTGCCCACGTGTCGGGATATTGATTTCCTTCCAGTCTGCTGGACATTGTTCTCTGCACATCACTACGCCTCAACGGAGGATTCCTACGAATCTGCTCCTGACTTCCATAATGCACATACTCACCTACGAACACACTCTTCGCAGATTTGCCCATTGCGCGGCCATGGTGCGCACACATCCTCAAACCCCACCCCGCAACTGCAGCCGGTGCCCGGATCCTCAGGTTTTGCCAGCACAGTGAAAGTTCATATTTATTGTTAATAAATTCTTTGAACTGTTCCTCTGCTTTTAGGCCTCTTTAACTCGCTCTCTGGCAGAACAATCTAGCCAGGATGGACGCAGCAGAGGAATCTACTCTTTGCTCCGCCCTCTCTCAGCAGGGAGCTTTACTGGGACGTCAGCAGGATCAAATCTCCGCATCTAACCGGGCTCTGGAGATGGTGGCGTCGCAGCTCGCTGAGCTCACCTCTGTCATGCAACAACTCCACCTACCTCCCGATACTGGTCCCACTCAGGAAGCATCCTCACCAGCTCCGGCAGTTCCCCACATTTCTGGGTGCTCAGAGGCTCATATCCCTCCTCCAACCCTGTTTTCAGTGAAGGCGGGATCCTGTAGCACATTTCTTTCACAATGTTCCCTGTTCTTCACGTTACAGCCCTCTGCTTTCCTGTCGGCGACAATGAAGGTGGCTTGTGTGATCACACTCATCACCGGAAGGACTGGTGAATGGGGGACCGCCATGTGGGATAACAGACATCCCTGTTGCGCCTCTCTTCACGCTTTCTCCATGGGGTTCTGCCAAGGTTTTGATTGCTCGGTTCAAGGTCGGAAGGTGGCAAGGGTCTTATCCAGACTGTCTCAAGGAGATACATTGAGTCTCAGATTATGCTATCGAGTTTTGCACCCTGGCTGCTTCTTGTGAGTGGAATGACCACGCCATGTGGGACCGGTTTCTGCATGGGCTTTCCAACGACATCCAGGACGAAATTTATCTTTTGGATCTGCCTCCACACTTCAACGATTTGGTGGATCTGGCTATTCAAATCGAGCAACACCTGGCCCTACGCCGTCACCACCACTCTCCACCTACTCGGGCGGCTGACCATCCTACCCGGTCCGCTTCTTCGGCCAGGTCACCAGAATCATGACCCGACACAGAGCCCATGCAAGTCGGAGGAACTCAGATTTCACATAGGTAGAAGCAGTGACACCCCGTTAATGGACTATGCTTTCATTGTGCCTGGTCTGTTCATCTCTCTGCTTCCTGTCTGGTAAAAGACACCGCTCGTCAGTAGGAAGTGGGTTACTGGCGAGCGTAACACCTTTGGAAAAAAACCCCAGACTTCGGACACTTCTCCCGGCCTGGCTGCAGTATGGATCTACCTGTCACACGGTCTCAGCCCTGGTGGATTCCGGAGCCGAAGGGAACTTTATCGACATCGACTTGGCTTCCAAATGGGGGCTTCCTATGGTCAAGTTGGATGAACAAATCACTGCCCACACTCTCAGTGGCACACTCCTGTCCATCAACACCCAGTCCACTAAGCCAGTCAACTTCGTCTCTGGAAATCATACGGAGCAGCTGTCCTTTTACCTGATCCAATCTCCATTGGCACCGGTGGTGTCGGGCATCCTTGGTTGGTAATGCGCAATCCACACATAGTCTCCTCTGTCCAGTCTTGTGTTTCGTTGCAGGATGAACCAGCGGATTATCCGGAGTACCGTTGACATACCATGACTTGAGGGCGGTGTTCAGCCGGTCCCACGCCGCAACCCTTCCTCCTAATCGCCCATAAGACTTGTGCGATTGAATTGCTTACTGGCACCTCACCTCCTCTGGGATGACTTTATTCACTCTCGGCTCCCAACAGGGAGGCCATGAACAGGTATGTCAATGATTCTCTGGCAGCCGGTCTCATCCACCATTCCTCGTTGCCGGCAGGGGCAGGGTTCTTTTTCAAGGAGAGGAAAGATTGCTTGCTTAGACCCTGTATAGATTATTGGCGGCTGAATGACATCACGGTGAAGAATCGCTATCCTTTGCCATTCATGTCCTCAGCTTTCGAACTCTTGCAGGGAGCGTCCATCTTTACGAAGTTGGACTTACGCAATGCTTATCACCATGTCTTAATTAGGAGGGGGGATGAGTGGAAGACAGCTTTTAACACACATAGGGGGCACTTTGAATATGTGGTCATGCCTTTTGGATTGGTCAACACCCCCACCGTCTTCCAGGGGCTTGTAAATGACATGCTTAGAGACATGGTTGATCGTTTTGTGTTTGTCTTGATGATATTCTGATCTTCTCCCAGAATATCCAGGACCATGTTCAGCACGTCAGGCAGGTGCTTCAGCAACTGATAGAGAATCAGCTGTTCGTCAAAGCAGAGAAGTGCGCTTTTCATGCATAGTCAGTTCCTTTCCTGGGGTTCATCGTTTCATCCGAGGAAGTGCACATGGACCCTGCTAAGGTCAGAGCCATTTCCGATTCGCTAACCCCAGATTCTCGCAGAGGTTTCTGGTGTTCGCTAATTTCTATCGGAGATTCATTCAGAATTACAGCCAACTCGCCACACCTCTGACAGATCTCAACTCCACCCTGTGGCAGGATGAGCAAGAGACAGACACAGTGGGTGTGGCATCAAGCCTCGGAGAGGCATTTATCAGAAACAATAATAAACGTAAAAATGTCCAAAAGGGGTAATAAAGTGTCCAAGGGGGAATAGTGTTCATAATAAAGGGGTAATCTGGCATCCTCGTGGTGAACGGGGCTCCGTGAAAGAGTGGGGTAGTGTTCATAGGAAAGCCCAGGCATGGGCTGGGTCAGTCGGCCGCTCACGCTCCCCTCCAAAGTCCACGGCACCACTGGCGGCCTGTCTTCCCAGGTCCGTGGCAAGCATGACGGGAAGGCGGCCCGGCATCTAGCCCGTAGGCGGCAACATGAGCAGTTCACCCCCGGTGACTCATTATGGTGTCCGGGGCGGCCCTAAGAGGTGGGGCGACGATAATGAGCCAGAGCCACAACCCACACTGACTTTTGTTGGTCTCCGAGGGCTGAGGCTGTGTTTTCTAAAATAAAGGAGTGGTTTTCTACCACACCCATCCTTGTAACTCTCGACCCAGCAAGTCAGTTCGTGGTGGAGGTGGATGCGTCTGAGTTTGGTGTTGGAGCGGTCCTGTCACATCGCTCTTCCTTGGATGGAAAGATGCATCCATGTCCCTTTTTTCGCACCATTTAACACCAGCAGAATGGAACTATGATGTTGGTAACTGAGAATTTCTGGCTGTCCAGTTGGCCTTGGGCGAGTGGCATCATTGGTTAGAGGGTTCAGGGGTACCTTTTGTGGTCTGGACTGATCATAAGAACCTAGAGTATATCCGTAGCGCCAAATGCCTTAACTCTAGACAGGCTTGCTGGGCACTATTTTTATCCATTTTAATTTTGTTCTTTCGTATCGCCCGTGCTCTAAGAACGTCAAGCCCGACTCTTTGTCTTGATGTTTCGAGGTCGAGACTTCCACCGTTCCACTGGATACCATTCTACCCGCCACTCGAGTGGTGGGCATGGTTTCCTGGGAGGTGGAGGCTAAAGTCCGTGCTGCGCTACAAAACACTGTGCCCCCCGCATACATGCCCAGCTGGTCGGTTATATGTTCCGTGATCAGTTCGGATGCACGTCCTACAGTGGGGTTCGTAGCCACTTGCCCCATTTGCGCGACTAATAAGACCTCCTGTAACCCCGTGGTCAGGATCCTCCAACCGCTGTCTGTCCCTTCAAGAACTTGGTTGCACATAGCCATGGAAATTGTAACTGGTCTCCCCCCCTCCCAAGGCAACACAGTCGTTCTGACTGTAGTGGACCGGTTCTCGTAGGCGGCTCATTTCATTTTTCCATAAATTACCCACAGTGAGGGAGACAGCGGTAGCAGCCATAAACCACGTCTTTCACATTCATGGCCTCCCGGTCGATGTGGTTTCTGACAGAAGCCCCCAATTTGTGTTTTGTTTTTGGGCAGAATTCTGTCGACAGCTGGGGGCTACGGTGAGCCTGTCCTCTGGGTTCCACCCCTAGACAAATGGGCATGCGGAGCGGGTGAATCAGGAACTGGACATTCCATTTGTTAGTGGTGCAGATATACGCATACAATCTTATTAAAAATGTGGAAAAAACTCATTATGTGGATAAGGATTCTGACATCATCATTTGAAACAATGATTTCTTATTCCATGGCAGCAAGAATAACAGTAGTTTATAAAGACATTTTATTCTGTACAATAAAATTGTCTCTCTTTGCAAGGCTCTATCATGTCTTTCAGCAAAGGCAGCCTAGGCAAAGCCATAGTGAACATACT
The DNA here is from genome assembly GCF_019703515.2 of Myxocyprinus asiaticus. NCBI lineage: Eukaryota > Metazoa > Chordata > Actinopteri > Cypriniformes > Catostomidae > Myxocyprinus > Myxocyprinus asiaticus. Next base: position 22,086,382 of record NC_059389.1, on the reverse strand, counting down.
CTTTGTAAATACTACAAAGATCACTGTGTCTCCCTGGTGAGTTGCTGAATGCTCCCTACAGAAATCAGGACACTATTTCCATCCTGCTTTAACCGAGCACAGACATCAGAAACAAAAGATGGGGGTGAACTCTTATTCAATAGCTTCACCCATAGAATTGATTCTTTATTGATGGGATAATATGCACACATACATTCATGCAAACCTTGATATTCCATGACTGTCCTCATTAACATAAGATCTGATGAAAGCAAGCGCAACTCCCAAAGTACAAATCCATGGTAAACCGCAACAACAGCTCTAAAGCTTTGTGTTTGATCAAACAAAGATCTGATTTACAGCGTCAAAGATAATTCATGTTTGGATTCCCAATGAAATTCCTCTTTTTTTTTTTTTTTTATTATGAAAAGCCTGACAACTCCAAAATACATACATAATGGTGAAAAACTTGACTAATATGGATTTAATTGAACAAAATTAACAGGCTATAAAAAATACACCTCAACAGGCTATAAAAAAAATGTACATCATTTTGTGTATTGCATCAAATTATGGAAAGTAAACAAACACTGGCTATATAGTATCATTTCTGTGAATATTATAATGTTCTTAGAGTTATCCCTTTAATTTAATATCAAATATGTTAGACACACTTTGCGTGAAGCAAATTTGATTTAATAGGAAATAAAAAACGTGAATTTATCCAAAAGTGGATGCGGCATGCAGATCAATATTCATAATTATTCCTCTGTGTCTTCATGCATAAATTTCCATATTTGCACAAGTTAATATTTTGTTGCTAGTGTACTAGACAAACATCACTGCTATTAATTTCTCTGATGTACAACGTGTATGTTCACAAGTTGAAACGTGAGTAGAATATGAGACGGAAAAAAATACCAACGGTCACAGTCTAGATTCTGCAAATTAAATTTGCCATTATTAAAGGGATAGTTCACCCAAAAATGAAAATTCTCTCATCATTTACTCACCCTCATGCCATCCCAGATGTGTATGACTTACTAACTTTTAAGATTTTTAGAAGAATATCTCAGCTCCGTCGACCCATACAATGCAAGTGAATGGTGACCAGAACTTTGAAGCTCTAAAAATCACATAAATGCAGTATTAAAATAATACATACGACTTCAGAGGTTTAAAATACTGTGTCTTCTGAAGCCAGGGCCGGTGCTAGCTATAGGCAGACTAGGGAATTGCCTAGGGCCTCTGCATTGCCGGGGGGCCTCCAAAAGAGAAGTGAACTTGGAGGTTAGCCAGGGATGTGTGCGATAAATTTCATTTGAGCTTGGAAAATCCATAAATGATGCCGATTATCAGCGTTGCAACAAATAAAATGTAAAATTATGTCTACTTTGCAATCATGAAATCTCAAGCGCTCAAACATTAGTGCATGGTCATGGACATGTTTTCAGGTTCAAGGTAATGTTCCTTCTGCGCTGTGCGTGTGGCCGCGCTCAAGAGCCACGAACCGCAATTTTATCCTCTACGCACATAAAAGCAAGAGCAGCAGAAACTGATGTGATCAAATAGAAAGTGAGATGTTATTCTGTTTGCCCACAATTCTGTTAGTATCTAGATGCTTGATTTATAGAGAACAAGTCTAAAGATGGTGAGCTTTGAATCAGAAACACTGAATTCAGAATGTTTCTTAGAAAAATACTATGCATTGCATTCCTCTAATAGGCTATTTATATTTATTGTTGACAATACACCAGTACAATAAATGTTTATTATATAAGTGTTTATTACAAAGCAGGAAATAAGAAAATGCCTATTCTTTGGTTTGTTGGAGTTTTAGAAATGGCTATAATTTATCGTAACATGAATATTAATAATAAAATCATGTGGGATTGATTATTTTGCACTCCCTTATGTTTAAGTTGCTGTACTTGTAAAAAATAAAAAAGTCTCAGATAGCATGCCCATGGAATACAGACAGACCATTCACAGCAACCATGATGCACAAAAATGATTCAGCAACAAACGGCAAGAGCTGGCAGAAAAACTATTTTGATTGGCTGGCTGCAATGCAACTCTTGTAAGACAGGTGTGCACAGGTTTCTATAAGTTATCAGGTAACAAAGTTTTATTGAGACGTTAACTGCTACAATGAGCACCTTTTTGGTAGAACAAGTCAAAAACTATAAAAAATTTTATTATATTTGCCAAAGCTTGCAAAGTTTATGAAATTAAATTTTTAAAAGAAATTATAGGTTACTGTTTGGACAGATTATGTGATTAAGTGATTATTTGAATGAGATACTGTATCACTTTGTTGCATGTCATACCACAGTAATGAATAAAAATCAAGAAAAACAAAACCGTCTATTCAAAGAAAAAAAATTCCATACAAAAAATTTCTAACCATTATACATTACTTCAAGTTAGGCACCAATCATTTTGCGCAGGATTTAATAAATTCATACAGTATTGTATCATTGGTTAACTGTGTAAACAACTCTGAAGTAAAACTGATGTTTACATTACTGCTATACATCAGCAATATGCTTTGGAACTTTTGCTTAGGGCCTCTTAATGTGTAGAACCGGCCCTGTATGAAGCGATGCAATCACTTTAGGTGAGAATCAGATCAATATTTCAATAATTTATTACTATAAATCTCCACTTTCACTTTCAATTTTAGAATGTGAAAGAAAGTGGAAGTGGAGATTTATAGTAAAACAGGACTTAAATGTTAATCTGTTTCTCACCCACACCTGAAGACATGGATTTAACCACTGAGTCATATGGAATACTTTATGTTTCCTTTATGTGGTTTTTGGAGCTTGAAAGTTCTGGTCACCATTCACTTGCATTGAATGGACCTACAGAGCTTGAAATATTCTTCTAAAAATGTTTGTTTGTGTTCAGCAAAAGAAAGAAAGTCCTACACATCTGGGATGGCATGAGGGTGAGTAAATGATGAGAGAATGTTCATTTCTGGGTGAACTATCCCTTTAATGCCCTCTGGTTAACAAACACTGAAGGTTGAATGACGGAAGCCTAAACTTTCCACACCAAATCGAAGCCATGCAATAACACTGTTTTGAACAAATTATTATTTTATTTAATTGCTCAATAATAGTGTTTTGTTAATTTCTAATGAAAAATTAAATGAGAAATCCTCGATAGTGGCTAACTTTAATATATCAGCCAAAATGACCATAGATTGACCGCCAAATCTTTCACACACACGTACATAATAAAACCCAAATCCATCCATCCATCAGCAGTTTAAAGACATCTGCGCTAATGGCAAACCCGCACGCAAACAGTCCACGGCACAGCTTTCACACAAAATACTCCCTGGGCTACCATAAATTTCAGCCATTAATTACAGCACTAATTTGCTGGAGTACATCTTTACAGCCTGTGTATACTTAGCCACAGAGCACTGCACAGAAATGAAAATAGATCTTATTCAATCTAGAAAAGATCTTATTAAAATGGATGCAAGCTGTGTTTGAAGAAGCTTAGACAGAACACACTCAGTGCTGGACAGGAAAGAGAATAGAAAAATGACAAACTATAATCTAATGGAAAATTACATATTCTTATCCTGGATAAATGTTGCTGCAAGTATGTATTACAGTTACTCAAAATATATAGATATTCTCAGAATAAAAAGTTTCTATTTCTTAAACAAAAAGGTATTAAATGAATAAAACAAGTATCTAAAACTAGATATTTACATTTAATGAATAAAATGTGAGTGGTGCTTAACATGCAAAACTTAATGCTACAACACTAGGGTGTTGTGGGGGGTTTACAGGGTGCTGCAATGTACTTGCTAAGGTGTTGTTCTGATTGTTTTTAGCATGTTGCTATATGATTGCTGAAGTGCCTCAAGTGTTTTTAGCACACTGCAATACGGTTGCTAAAGTGTTTTGAGTGGTTTCGAGTCCTCCTGGGAAGTTCGTACTTACGAGGTCGGAAATCGTGAATACGATGTGATGTGTGTTCAAGTGATATTAGTTGGAAAGAACGGACCCATTTTGCAATTTCATATTTCTTTCTCTTTTTTCACGTACTAGCGAAGACAGAAACTTTTTTAGCAACAATGCAACAAAATTAATTAGGTGTGTAACTAATGCTTTATCTATCTATTTTATCATTCTTGTGCAGACACATATAATGATGGGAAATGTAGTTTTGTTGCAAATGCTTGTCGCTGTATAAACCCGCTAAATGAGTCTTATTTTCTGGCAGGTTTCACTGTTATTCTTCATTAACAGTACAAAAAATGCATACAAACTAAACTGCACAGTCAAAATCCTCAAGTATAACTGAATTATTGCCATTAACAATTTATTTCCGCCAAGATTCCAAATTCGGGTTTCCCACTAGTAATTACAACTTTGTGGTTTCGTTCATGTGTGCTCAACTCATAAATACAATCATTCCTGACAAGACTTGAACACATCATAAGGTGTTCAGTGTGTTTTCAGCATGTTGCTTTGCCATTGCTTATGTATTCAGAGTATTTTTAGGGAGTAGCTATGCTGTTTCTAAGGTGTATTTTTAGCTCATTGCTATACGGTTGCTATAGGTGTCCTGGTTGTTTTTTAGCATGTTGCTATATGGTTGCTAAAGTGTTTAGGGGGGTTTTAGTGAGTTTATATGCGGTTGCTTAGGAATCCTGAGTGTTTTTAGCACATTGCTATATGGTTGCTAAAGTGTTCAGACTGTTTTTAGGGAGTTGCTATGTGATTTCTAAGATGTCTGTTACCCTAGGAGCTCTAAAACAGTGGTTCTCAACCAGGGGACCCACTAAGGGGCCTCAGCACATTTCCAAGGGGGCCTCAAGATGACTTAAAATTAAAATAAGAAATATTTAAAATAATTAAAATAATCCAACTTAATTAAAATGCTAAAAATACTTTAAAATAAAAAATGTATGCCCACAAATTATAAACAGACTCTTTCTGAAACTTCTAGAATAAAAAATGATCCATGATTAATTATTTTAATCAGACATGTCTAGTTTTGGGCGAGGGGGCCTTCAAATATAGTCTTGGACAGTGGGGGGCCTTGGAGTCAAAAAGGTTGAGAACCACTGCTCTAAAATACCTGGAGAGAGCTATCAATTAGTATTCACATTCATATCTATTAATGTGCTCAGTTGGCACAGGGCCCCCGCGACTACCCCGGAAGTAGGTGCCATCTTAGCACCAGTTGTGATGTGACTTGCTCTTCAGCCCCTCACAACACAAAGTGCGTGCATTGATAATTAATTAAATATTGTACCGATGGAATATTACACCAGACCCTATAGAGTGGTGATTAGCACAATTAAAAGCTGCTGCTGATGTTGACATGTCGGCTTTCAATGCAAAACGTCCAATCCTGACAACCACTTTCACGTTTATACTAATTAACTTTTTCCCTTATCACTGACCCACTGATCATTCGCAGCAGGAGTACATTAATACAAATACTACTAATTCTATTTTAGAATATTTCATGTTATTATTAATTAAAAGCTTCTTGATTTCTAAAAAAAAAAATAAAAAGTTAATTTGTTGACCTAATAATTACTTTCATAATCATTCACCAAATTATATCTTTTGTCTTAAAAATGGCATCATTCCACATTGATGTATCATGAATTATGCATTACAGACTGATTCACTAAATGGTTTTAACATGCTTCTATAATCAATATTGTTTAAATAACTATGGCACTACACTGCAAAATCAAGGGTTCCCATTTGTTTATTTGATTACTCAGACTGTCAAATGCACAAAATATGCACGTGAAGTGTAGTGAACGGGTTTCTTATCTTCATCTCTTGCTGTCTTGAACAAGGATGCAAATTAAGTTTGTTTCTTACCTCATGCGAGTGGGTGCTCGAGCTTGGCCAGTGCATGAGCAGTGACGTCAACAGTATGAGATGGGGGGAAACAAGTCCATTTCGTGCTTTTAGCAGCTCGCCAAAAAAAAAAAGGTCAATGAAAAATGGTGTAGCAAAATGTGATAAAATGTTTGTAATCGCAAAATTTTATTTTGTCAGAATACATGGTTGATTTTGAATGGTCGTGAATAGGGAAACATGCTCTTAAGCACCGGAGGGTATAGTCCCTGCTAACAGGGACCTGCTAACCAGCTAATTCCTGACCCCCTAACTTTACCTTACAAAAATCAAGAGTTTGTGGCAAATTTGTGTGAACTTGCCGCAAATTCGCCACTGATTATCTTCACATGCAAATGAGCGTTGTGGCAAACTTGCAGCAAATTGTCCATTGTTGCCAAAGGTTTGCTGCTGGTTCACCACTACAAGTGGAGAGATGCAAACTTCTGGCAAACATTTGCGTTGAATCACAAGCTCTTTTGCATTTCAAAATAATGAGTGGTAAATTTGCGGCCAATTTTTGGGAAGTTTGCAGCTAGTTTGGCAGAACTCTAGATAATTTGTACATGTAAGCATGTTGCTATACAGTTGCTAAGGTGTTGTTCCAAGTGGTTTCAATGCTGTTGCTAAGGAGTCTTCAGTGTTTTTGGCACACTGCTGTACAGTTTCTAAAGAGTTCAGACTGTATTTGGGAGCTGGTATGCGGTGAGGTGTTCTGAGTGCTTTAGCATGTTACTATGCAGTTGCTAAGGTGTCCTGATTGCTTTAGCACGTTATTTTACGGTTGCAAACATTTGCAATGAATCACAAGCTCATTTGCGTGCGAAAATAATGAGTGGTAAATTTGCCACAAATTGTTGGCTAATTAATGTGAGGGTTAGCATGTTGCTACACAGTTGCTAAGTTGCTATGTAGTTGTTAAAGTGTTCCGAGTGTTTCTAGCGAGTTTCTATGCAGTTGCTAAGGTGTCCTGAGTGTTTGTTGTTATGCGGTTGCTAAAGTGTTCCTATTGTTTTTAGCCAGTTTCTATGCAGTAAAGGTGTCCTGCGTGTTTTAGCATGTTTCTTTACAATTGCTAATGTATTCCAAATGTTTATAGGGAATTTCTATGCGGTTCCTGAATTGTCTTGAGTGTTTTTTAGCACGTTGCAATATGGTTGCTAAAGTGTTCAGAGTGGTTTTTAGCGTGTTTCTATGCGGTTGCTAAAGTGTTCAGAGTGGTTTTTAGCGTGTTTCTATGCGGTTGCTAAAGTGTACAGAGTGTTTTTTTAGCAAGTTGCTACCATAATATCATCTACAAGGTGGAAATTGTCTAATGAAAAAGTCTAATTGCTTTCGAAAGTAACAGCAGACCCTCTCCTGAATTAACCACACAATTCAATGTATCATTCATGTCCTTAGCACATCAGGTGTGGAGTGAGCAATGCGCAAAAGTATAAAACTTGAAAATTAGCAATAGTAATAGTGATGCTTACCTTAGCAAGCACCATTATTTAAACAATACATTAAAATAATACTGTTGACTAATTTATATAAAGTCAGAAAATATAACATCCAAATGTATTGTTATTCTACTAAATGACAGGTAGACTAAACAAGTAATGCCCTTTCTTTGAGACTCTACACTGTTTTGTGGAGTGATAAAGTATCTGTGTAGTGTGACACTGTTTTTAATTAAATTCGGCTTGTTCCTGTCAAAGTGTCATCATGGTCTGTTTCCTGCCAGTAAGTCTTGGCACTACAGACAGCAAAATGTGTCACACACTGCTCACCAATGCATTACACACTGGAGCTTTGCTTCTGCAGGGGGCGGAGAGCACAGCCAAAAACAAAGAGTAATTAAACTGAACGCCAGTTTCAATGTTCTTCAGGCTCTCCTTGTTAAGGTCCCCTTCTCTGACACTTTGACCTCTACAGGTTAACTCAAATAAATTGGGAATCGAAGAAAAACAGAATAAACAGGAATGTTTTCAGAGCACCGATGGCATCAATATTGTAAAAGCTTTTAAAAAGGCACTTGTTTTAAATAATTTTGTTCCTGCAAGACTTGCTAAGGCAAGCATCACTATTATTATTCCTCATAAAAATGTATCGCCTTACAAGTCATGTCATGCGCTATAATAAATGTGTTTTGGTGTTGTAAGATAGCATTTTGTGAGGAACAGGGCGAAAAGAAAGTTTGATAATTTGCCGTTTTACTCGTGATTTGTGTGAAAGTGAATACAAATCTTTGTTGTTGTAGCACCTATAGTGTTCATTTTGCCAGCAAACTGCAGCGGTACGTACAACAAGCCACAGTATAATAATTTAGCAAAAATGTAGGTCTAGTAACGTGTTTCTACGAAACCAGGTATTTTGCAAATTAAGCTGTTATTCTTATTCAGACAGCAGCATCTGTGCTCTGTTAGCTGTTACACTCCGACAGTGTGAATATGACACGAGGAGCATCGCTGTAACATATCTATGAGTGAGTGGCAATTCCGTGTGCATAAGTCGCTGTGAATTCAGACTGCTGCTGTTTTAATAACCAGAAGAGTGATTTGTACATGTCAAAGAGAGTCTAGTTTATAGATCCTGATCTAGCTCAGGCTTCATTATACAGCAGTGCAATAAATCCGCACTCACGCCCACCGTAACAATGCTAAATCACAGAACAAATCATGCCCACTGACTGAAATTGATTTTCCCTCTTTATGTCCAGTGAGCAGTTTGAAAATCTAATCAAGCTTGGATGTCAAGGCAGCTATATCATGTCTGAAAGCCGACTATGTCTCTATTCTCTGCTAGAGTGAGTCAGTTTAATGAAAAAACAACCAAACAGATTTACAGTAACAACATTGATACATACTGTATGTTAAGACATCGACATGAGCAATTCAATGATATACCTCACTCACATCAAACATAATGTGCACACATTAATATATACACATATATATGGGGGCCAAACAGGAAATAATTATATAAAATTTGAATATATACAGCTGTGCTCAAAAGTTTGCATACCCTGGCAGAAATTGTGAAATTTTGGCATTGATTTTGAAAATATGTCTTTTATTTAAGGATAGTGATCATATGAAGCCAATTATTATCACATAGTTGTTTGGCTCCTTTTTAAATCATAATGATAACAGAAATCACCCAAATGGCCCTGATCAAAAGTTTACATACCCTTGAATGTTTGGCTTTGTTACAGACACACAAGGTGACACACACAGGTTTAAATGGCAATTAAAGGTTAATTTCCCACACCTGTGGCTTTTTAAATTGCAATTAGTGTCTGTGTATAAACAGTCAGTGAGTTTGTTAGCTCTCACATGGATGCACTGAGCAGGCTAGATACTGAGCCATGGGGAGCAGAAAAGAACTGTTAAAAGACATGCGTAACAAGGTAATGGAACTTTATAAAGATGGAAAAGGATATAAAAAGATATCCAATGCCTTGAAAATGCCAGTCAGTACTGTTCAATCACTTATTAAGAAGTGGAAAATTCAGGAATCTCTTGATACCAAGCCAAGGTCAGGTAGACCAAGAAAGATTTCAGCCACAACTGCCAGAATAATTGTTCGGGATACAAAGAAAAACCCACAGGTAACCTCAGGAGAAATACAGGCTGCTCTGGAAAAAGACGGTGTGGTTGTTTCAAGGAGCACAATACGATGATACTTGAACAAAAATGAGCTGCATGGTCGAGTTGCCAGAAAGAAGCCTTTACTGCACCAATGCCACAAAAAAGCCCGGTTACAATATGCCCAACAACACCTTGACACGCCTCACAGCTTCTGGCACACTGTAATTTGGAGTGACGAGACCAAAATAGAGCTTTATGGTCACAACCATAAGCACTATGTTTGGAGAGGGGTCAACAAGTATTGTGCTCCTTGAAACAACCACAGCTCCTTGACAGTTCTTTTCAGTTGTGGTTGAAATCTTTCTTGGTCTACCTGACCTTGGCTTGGTATCAAGAGATCCCCGAATTTTCCACTTCTTAATAAGTGATTGAACAGTACTGACTGGCATTTTCAAGGCTTTAGATGATCTTTTTATATCATTTTCCATCTATCCTTAAATAAAAGACATATTTTCAAAATCAATGCCAAAATTTCACAATTTCTGCCAGGGTATACAAACTTTTGAGCACAACTGTATATATATTGCATTAAACTTTGCTTTGTGCCTAACAACACTCCTTATCTGTAGTAAAATTGCTGTAATGTACAACTTTTAGATGCTTATTGCTTTATAATGTGGTGGCAACAGCTTTTAACATGACTAAAGATGCCAATGTTCAATAAATAATTAAAGCTGAAGTGTGTAAATTTTCAGTTTAATATGCAGACAAAACTATAACTAAGCCATTTGCAACATTGGCTCAACGAATAGCCTGAGTTTGTTGTGGAACAATCTGGTTGACAGACCAATGGCAGATTGAGAAAGAGTTTGGGAAATCATTATTTCATTATTAACAATTATGCAAATAATAATTACAAATTATAGTTAATATTTGTGTAATTTGGCAACACCAGTGGCACAGAAATTTCACAGAAACACATTTCAGCTTAAAAGAATACTCATCTTCTTTTTGTTTTTCTTTAAAAAAAAAAAAAAAAAAGCAAAACTGGAGGTTACAGTGAGGCACTTACAATGAAAGTGAATGGGGCCAATTTTTGGAGGGTTTAAAGGCAGAAATGTGAAGCTTATAATTTTATAAAAGCACTTTAATTGATTCTTCTGTTAAAACTCATGTATTATTTGAGCTGTAAAGTTGTTTGAATCATCATTTTTACTGTCGTTTTAGGGTTTAAGGATTTACAGTGTTACATCGTCATGGCAACAAAATTGTAAAATTGGATCGAATTTTAGACATAAAAGGATAGTAAGCAATTTTCTCACACTAAAATCATGTTAACACACATACTGTTTGCATATTCTGTCTGTACTTTTGAAACAGTGAGTGTTTTATCGTTTACAGATTGGCCCCATTCACTTCTATTGTAAGTGCCTCACTGGAACCCAGATTTTTGCTTTTTTTAAAGAAAAGGAGGGAAAAGTCTAAATATATTTTTGTGGTAATCAACATTGTGCCACAAATGCTGTCAATTGAGATTAACTTGTATTGAACCCCGAATATTTCTTTAACATTTTTAATAATATTTTTACTAATCAATTCTTTCACCAAGTAAAGTTGTAATTTAGCCTAAGGTCACATCAACACTAACATGTTTTCATTTGAAAACACATTGATTTCGCTATGTTTACTGTACATCTCTCATGCATACTAGGACAATGTTTTCCTCCACCAATAAGCGAAGTATTTAGAAAATGACAATGGAAAACAGAGCCTATCATACCGAAAAACGTATTTGTGTCCATCTGTGATAGGCCCTTAACTGTTGGCATTTACATTTCAACTTGCATTAATATAGAATTTATCTGATGTGCAGTCACAGGTCGGCATATACTGTATATTAGCTATTTTGCAAAGGTTTTGAACATGGCTGATCCAATTAGATTTTTTAACCAGAACTGTTTTACAAATATATATTTTAAGGCTGGCAATCGATTAAGATTTTTAATTGAATTAATTGCATGATATGCCAATTAATTTATCAAATTAATCGCAATTAATCACATATTTGAAGAGAAAGGCCCCCTAAATAAATAATTATTTATTTAGTGATTAAATAATTATGATTAATTATATGTAAATAATATGAAATATAATGCCCATAAGAAATATAATAATTCAGATAATTAAAACGTATTACTTTATTGTGGCATACGAGTAAAGCAGTGATTAGACAATACAAAAAGTGGCTTTAGAAGTCATTATATTGTTTATTTCCATATCATTAAACAAAAGCCTATAATTAGCATACACTCCACAGCCATGTATTTTTTGGATAAATTTTTCAATCTGTCCAAGTTAAACTTATAAGGGCTTTTCTAAGATGCAAAGCTCTGTGAATTATGCTTGTCGACAGTGATAATCAGCGCTGTCTCCTCAATTGAACACAGGACTGACAATTTCAGCAAGAACACACACCAATCCAATTAAGCCCTAATTGAGTGTTGCAAGCTTCATTGATTATGACTGCTGCAAAGTAATGGAAAAAGCAAGCAATAAAATGACCTCAGAAATTAGGCATTTGACCCTGGATGTTTCAGGGTGTCGGGCTGTATTGTTGGGGCAATGAGGGTGAATCTGCTTTCGGCATCCTAATTGCTTTCTCCTGTCGAGACTGCACAATCATTTAATGTCACATACGTAGATACGATGCATCGAAAAATTTTCTTATGGTGGTTTGAAGCAAATAATGTGATGGAAACCATGTATGGGGGACTTTACAGAAAAAGATTACTTACATGTGTGTGCAACAGCATTTCTCGACTAGGTGATGGTGTGTCTTCTAGTGGAAAGATGGACTGGCCATTCAGAAAGGGGTCGGGAACGGTACTGTGCGGTTCCGTAAACAACAGAATGTCACTTCGAGGAGAAGGACTTTTATTGAAAGTCTCTGATTTAGCCTCAAGATATGGATCTGGATTTGCCAGGTTCACATTGTCCTTGAAGGCTGGATCTGGATTATCCTGATCTACAATGTCCTAAGGGGCAAAAAAATTCTGTATTATGAAATTGTAGCCTTAAAAAATTCATCATATCATAAAGGAGACAAAGATCTAGGGCTGGGTATCACTAACCACCTCACGATATGATGCGTTTCGTGATGTATTTGCATGATTCAATCTATTGCGATACATCAAAATTGGCTCGTGATAGAAACCATGCAGAATGAGCGAAAGAGACCCAACTTGTCCGCAAGGTAAAAAAATAATCTGCGGGTTCCGTTTCAATTGCTCTCAAGCCTCATAGAAGCATCTCTGACCGCATTAAGAAAAAAAAAATGTTATTCCCTTTTCTCCCCAATTTGGAATGCCCAATTCCCACTACTTAGTAGGTCCTCGTGGTGGCGCAGTTACTCACCTCAATCCGGGTGGCGGAGGACAAGTCTCAGTTGCCTCCGCTTTGAGACAGTCAAACCGCACATCTTATCACGTGGCTCGTTGCGCATGACACCGCGGAGACTCACAGCATGTGGAGGCTCATGCTACTCTCGAGATCCACGCACAACTTACCACGTGCCCCACTGAGAGCGAGAACCACTAATCGCGACCACGAGGAGTTTACCCCATGTGACTCTAGCCTCCCTAGCAACCGGGCCAATTTGGTTGTTTAGGAGACCTGGCTGAAGTCACTCATCACACCCTGGATTTGAACTCACGACTCCAGGGGTGGTAGTCAGCGTCAATACTCGCTGAGCTACCCAGGCCCCCACGAGAAACAACGGTCTTAGAGTTTGCTCTTGTTTAGACAACATGCTTCTTCATTATTGAAATTCTGGACATGATAGGAATACACAAATAGAAGAATAAAAATACTGATTAAGGATCTAAGGTATCGATACAATATCATGAGAAGTATTCTGAAATTGAACGTTTACATTCGCTCAGGGCCATATCTAGCTATAAGCACTGGCTTAGGGACCCCAAGCCACCAGGGGGGATTGGGGTGGCCTCAAAGTAGGATTTCGCTTAGGGCTCACATATGCTTAGAAACGACCCTGCATTCGCTGATAATTTCCAAAAATCAGTTTACTCAAAAATTCCGATAATGCAAGAAAACTGTTAACAAGAGACTTGAAATCATCTGATTAACTTTTGACATCAAAACATAAACAGGCATGCGCACAACACTTGCTTTTGGATAAAAGTGTTTGCTAAATGCATAAATGTAAATATTAGACATGCATTCACTGGGAATCGAACCAATGACCTAGGCATTCAAGCCAAGAAAGTATACAGAATACGTTTACTGATGATTTTTGGAGCAACCCACCAAGTCAAATTCCTTCTAGGTGTGATTACAGTCCTGAATCCTGAATTCTTATTCTGCTATAAAGGGCTATATTTGTATAAAATCAGCCTTACAATTTGATGCTGGACATATGTGGACGTTTCAACCCCAGGGTTAGGATCTTGCAATGTGGGCAAATTCTGACCCACAATCTCTCCAATATCTTCTTTAGAAGACTCCTCAGCTACAGCAGTCACAGGAAGGTCATAGATCCAAGATGTGAGCAGTTCAGTAGGCTTTTCCTCTCCTTTCACCGATTTACTGGGATTCAACACAACAGGCTTGGCTTCATGGAAAGCCACAGAGTAAAGCAGACGTCCGCAGTGCATGGCCAAATAATCGTTCTGGACCCGAAGCAGGACCATAACACCACTGTAGCAGTAGAGTTCCTCATCTGGCCCAGCAAAAAGGTTTATACGGGGAGCATTGGTACGCGGGTAAATGGCAAAGAATCCCTCCCCTGCTTTAACTTTGGAATCTGACAGCCGGATGGCTTCCACTCTGAGACAGACATCATGGTTTTTGTCATTCTTGCAGAACCCTATAAAGGGATTTAAATTAAATATAAAAGGAAACATATTCTATAGCTGTGATGTTTGTTGGTGTGAAATGTTTGGACAATTTTCATACAAAATGATTTAACCATTTTTTATTAAAGACTCATGGAATGATTTGACTAACACAATATATTGGCTTGTCTTTCTTTAAATAGTGAATGGCATTTAGTTAGAGTTAGGGTTATGTCAAAGCCTAGCAAAACCATGATTTGCTTCTTGCTATTGGTAGCTGTTTGCAGGTAGTATTAGGGGCAGGGACATTCTCATACTAGAGAAAATTTGATTGAGAGAAGTTTGGTTACACTGCTGAAAACATGAGTCATCAATAATTTTGATCTGTTTTCATGTAAAAGAAAGACTAAATTGAATTGCCTACAGCAGACACTCAACTAGAATGAGCCTTATTATCTGCTAAAAGTTAGTTTTGTCAACTTTAAAGAGTACACTGGCATATCAATGGCCACAAAGCTAACAGACATGGACCAAAAGCAGCAAAACTCCCAATTTGATTTCATGGGGTCTTTAAGATGTTGTTTAATTGACTCCTAGAGCTCTAAAAAACAGCCTACCTTTGGGTAAAGTGAAGACAAACTTGTTGCGTGTCAAAGTATAGACCTCATCCAAACTGGCATGCTCGATGGTATCGGTGCAGATGGAACTTTCCTCAAACACATCTCCATCTTCAAGTCTCAGATGGACTCTAGAACCAGACTCTGCTAGTAAAGGATTCTCCACTGTCAATACCAGCTGATACCGACCTACCTGATTAAACTGCACATTCACTATCTCAAAAACAAAATCTAGCTCCTTGTCTTCAATCTTGATCCATTCTCGCTGCATTATGACAAGGACAATCAAGGCTGTGCTATGACAAAAGCTTCAAAAATATTCACAATCAGTCCAATTAAAGTAATGCAACTAGTTTGTACTGCATATAGAGCATATATAAGTTATGTTTTGTTGCTACAGCTACAGAAACAAGGCCATATCTCTAGCTTTAAAGAGTAAACAAATGTTGCAAGGTTATTGGCTCCCAAGGACAATTAAAGGCACCGTGAAGCTTAATCTTTTGGTGCCCTATGTATGTGTGCATTGGTGTGTTCATAAAATACAGCATACATCAAATGTTGATGTAGTTTGGTTTGCTTCACAGAACACCTTGCTACACCTCTCCAACACTATGTGAATTCAGGGCAAAGTGTGTATCAATTTACCTTAGAGATGTTTTGTATCAGTGATCAAAGGCCACTGCTTTGAACTTCAGCCAAGAGGTGTCCTATCTTACAACAGCACTTTCCCTGTGTCTTTTTTCTCTCTGAAGTTCATTACGAAGATATTGTGGTCACTGCAAGAGAGGGTCAAAGTCTGCAGAGACTGAATGCAGTGCTCTGATAAACCTTGTTCCTTCTCAAAACATTATGTTATAGTGAAGCTGTAAAATAGGTAGCCTAAGTCTGTTATATCTAGAAACATAATTCATACCTTTGCTGAAGAATCTTATAGAATATAAAAGGTACTTCTGCACGGCAAAGGGTCTCAAGGTGGGACAGAACTTTGGGATCAGTTGGAATCAAGGTAAGGAGTCATTCATGTAGTCTATGTTTGATGGTCAGACTGTTTCAGTTCTTTTATTTTTTCTTATTTAAATAAATACTTTTTCTTTTCTTTTTTGGGCTAGGGGAATACAATACTTTGACTTTGTAATATCTGTTACACTGCAGGACCATAATGAACTAGTCAACACAAAGTGTGGTTAAAAGAACCAGAAAAACATACACTTTCCCTAATATATATATATTTATATTTTAACCAAATATATTGATGTTAAATTAAAAAGTTCATGGTTATACGTCAACCACCTACGTATACAGACAATGCAATTGAATATAAATATAAGCAAAAGCACGTGAAAATACATCATTCTAAACATCAATTTTAACATTTGCATAACCATTGATTTGCTCGTGTATAAATGCATGTGGCGACACGATCAAATATGCACAGCATGATGGATCAGCTCAAAGAATGATCCATTATCGTTTGAAAAGGTCAGGCGCAAAAGTGTGCGTGCGTGTGCGCGCGTGTGTGCGTCCCACGTCTCCTCCTGATGTTTTGAGAGGGTGAGTTGCTTGTGAATTGCATTTCAGACGCATTTTTTTTAAAGATATTGCTAGTAAAGATAATGCGCAAAATAGTGCTCGGTTACTTACCTCAACCAATGAATTAATCAACAGTGCTACTAAATATTAGCTAGCACAACACACGTGACCAAACTTGATCTCCTCACACACAGGCGTGTAATAAAACACTCCTTCCAAGCATCTCATGGAGATGGAGTTAGTGGAGCTGATAAAGCATGCATCATTTATTATTGCTCATATTTTTTATTCAGGGTTTTTACCAAACACTGTCCCACTCGCGTTGGGAACTCCGATTCGTTTAAGAGCATCGGTTCGTTCGGACGGTTCGTTTCATTAAACTGGTTCAAAAAACGATTCGCAACCGAGTATTCATTTAAAGGTGCACTCAGTAATTTTTTCCTCATTAAAAAAGTTGAACACCTAAAGACATGAATTGTAATTTTGCAATATGTGTTGGAAATCATGCCCACTCACAATAAAATGAAGACTCCAGTCATATCAGTAACCTTATAAAAGCTGTTTTATTCTACATGGAGAGGGTCCGCACATGAGGGCTGCCATGTTAGAATCACATGACCAGCTGAATACTACTCAGTTAATCTCAGTAACCATCCTGTTATTTGACACTTTCACTCATTGATTAAAGTAATAATGGCTGACTGCAGAAATTTGTACAGCGGCATCTGAAACTGAAAACTATTGATTTAAAATTATGCTGCATCCAAGCCACTAGGTGTCAGTGTAAGTACAAGATGACACAAAGACAAAAGTTACTGAGTGCACTTTTAAAATATTAGTGTAGTCTAGGGCATACGCATTAATTCACAGTATTCCCACCTCTACTACACCACTGCTTTAAAAGTGTTATCAGAAACCACCACACACACAGCATTTTACGCATAACTTTGTTTTAAAATTGCCATTTATCATAGTTTTTTTTTTTCACTATTACAGATATAAATGGCCAAAAGTTGTTAAAAAAAAATTGAATTACACTGAATCTGTTCAAAAAACGATTTGTTTGCGAATCTGACATCACTATGACTAAATTCAGAATTGCATACTACCCATATCTGCCATATCTGTCTATGGCAGAAAAGAGTATGAGTAATACACAATAGAATGCAATTCCGAACTCCACGTATGTTCCACTAGTGATGGAGATTATGACCCCAATGACTCAAGTCTTTTAAATGAGTTCACCTAAAAGATTTGTTCACTGATTTGTTCAGTGACCATTTCTGCAGACTGATTCTGATTCGACTGATTCTTTAAAAAGCACAGAGTCGTCCCAAAACCTAACAAGTCTTATAATGATGATCATTTATTAAAATTTTCATCTCTACAAATCTACTTACGATTTCACTCATCCTTGTTGAGGACGAGGATGATTTGATAATTAAAAAGATTCGTTCACAAATGAAACACCACTTTCTCCCACGTGTTCTGGACCATGTGCTACAGACATTATAGGATACCTCATATTATGTGGCTTGTTGACGAGATTTGTGTTTTTACTTACTTTTATAGTGTTTTTATACTTCCTTTTTAAAGATTTCGCCTGTCGGATGATTAAATGAATTAAAAAACTTCCCTTTGACTGGCATTGAAGGAGTGACCTGAGCCATATGTGTTCACCAGCATATATATGTAGATACTTTTGGATGGCTTATTTGGTTTTTGCCTGTAAGCAACCACTTAGCGATGTCCTAGAAACCACCCAAAACCCTATAGCTACTGCATATCAACACGCTAAACACTTCTCAAAACACCTTAGCAACCGCATAGCAATGCTCTGTCAACCACTCACAAAACCTTAGTGTTGTTCAAAACTCCAAAGTTAATTTTAGCTTATTTTTGTAAACTTTTTTTGCGATAACCTTTTTATTATTATTAATTAACCTTTATTTAACCAGGAAAGGCTCTTGAGATTACAGATCTCTTTTTCAAGAGCGTCCTGGCCAAGATAGGCAGCAGCAAGTCATTTCACAGTTACAAACAGACAACATAAAACAAATAAAAAGTCAGAAAATACAATCAAAAACCTAACAACACTAGTTAAAAACATTGACAGGACAAAGAATCAATCTCAAAAGCTTTCATCAGTGACTTAAAAACACTTAGTGGGACAAGTTTTTCCATTTTTAGGCTACCTTGTAAGGCATTCCAAGCCGATGGAGCAGAGTACATAAAAGCCCTTTTGCCAAGATTAGTTCTAGCATTAGGGACAGTTAGTAAAATAAGGTCCTGTGACCGAAGTGAATAACAGCTACTTTTAAAAATAAGAAAAATGCACAAATTAGACAGGAGAAACACCAGAATGGCTTTATAGATCAAAATACGCCAGTGACTGAGCTTACGGGTGCCTAGAGAAGGCCAGCCAACCCTTTCATATAAAGTGCAATGATGAGTAACAGTTTTGCAGTTTAGAATAAATCTCAGTGCTCCATGGTAAAGGTGGTCAATTGATTTCAAACACTGGGCAGAAGCATTCATATATAAAATATCACCATAGTCTAGCATAGGCAAAAAGGTGGCTAACACCAGCCTCCTTTTAGCCTCAAAAGTAAATAAAATAAAATCCCAGTTTCAGCTTCAGTTTTTTTGTAAGTTGCTGAATATGGGGCTGAAAAGAAAGACTATCATCAACTAAAATCCCAAGATATTTATATGCAGTAACAGAATCAATTGCATCACCCTGAAAAGTAGTAATTGGTGGAAGCTTCTGGGGCCTTTTCTTTGCTTTAGAAAATACCATTAGTTTGGTTTTGTCAGTGTTAAGTACAAGCTTCAACTGAGACAGAGAGAATTAAAAGCAGTTTGCAATTCCTCAAAAGCTTTTACCAGAGACGGTAAATTTATAGCAGTAAATTTGAGCGATTTGAGCGTCCCTGTGGCACATGGACTTGCCGACGGTACATTTCACCAAGCAGAGGGCGAGTGCTGGATTTTATACAGCTTCCAAAGACAGACATGAATAACCTAGATGCCTTAATGTCGGAAAATATGTTGGCTGCCCCCTTTGCAAGCTCTGGAGCGGTGTCGTGGGTGAGTTCAGAGGTTGGATTCAAGCGCAACCTAAATCCTGCGATTGTGAAACAGCATCAGTTTTTAAACTTTTAAAAACTGTAAAGCAGGCAAGGATTATGAGGGACAATGATGCCAAACCAAAAGGATTGTTGGGTGGCCATTTAAATATTCATAGTGTTATGGCAAAGTGTGATGAAATGAAACATCTCATCACAAATTCAAATCTGGATTTTTTTTTTTTTATGCTTGTCTGAAACATGGTTGAGTATCACCTCACCATCAGCAATGTTACATGTTCCTGGTTATATTATTTTTAGAAGAGATAGGTCGGTGGGTAGGGGTGGAGGAATTATGTCTTATTTTAAGGACAGTATCAGGTGTATGGAGATACAGTTAGCATATGATTTTGATATTGAATGCATAGCTTTAGATATTTTCCTATCACCACAAATGTCTTTTATAATAATTGCTATCTATCGACCACCTTCATCAAATAATGAATTTTATGATAAATTACATAAGTTTTTAAAGTATGTGACTTTACTAAAGAAGTTATTTTTTTTGGTGATCTAAATATAAATTGGTCTGATAAAATTAATAGGAAATATTTTTAAAATATAACTAGTAGTTTTGATCTGAAACAACTTGTAAAAGGACCTACAAGAATAACTAGATCCTCTGAAACACAATTGACTTAATTTTTAGCAATAAACCTGATCATATAGTAAAGTCTTTTAATATGATCACAGGGCTGTCTGATCATAATTTAACACTTAAGAAAATTGACAAAGAAAAGTTTGGTTATCAGGCTATAAATAGAACAACATGTAATTTTAGAATACCAAAAAGTGAATTCAATCACCTAAGAAAGGCACTAGAAGATATAAACTGGACCGAACATCTCTCTTATAATTGTACTGAAATGGATGCAAATGTTTTAATGGATATTATTCAAAATACTACAAATAGTTTTATGAGACATATTAAAAGTAGACCTAGAAAGCAAAATTGTTTACCTTGGTTTAATGAAAATATTTGGTCACTTATGAAGCAAAGAGACAATGAATTGAAACAGTTTCTCAAATCTAGATTGGAATACGAGAAGCGAATTTCAATAAATTAAGAAATAAAGTAATAAGTGAAATTAGAAAAGCAAAAGTGAAATTTTATATTTCTATAATAGAGGAGGGAAAAGGAAATACAAAATTGATATGGGAAAATCTGAGAAATTTAACAGGAAATGATAAAAAGCCAGTGAGAAATATAGAGCTTCAGTTGGAAGGAAAACGTATCTATGATCATGGCACGATAGCAAATACTTTTAATAATTACTTTGTGGATACAATAAGTGCTCTTACTAAGTCTCTTTGTATAGAGACTCAGTGTATCAAACTAGTGAATACTGCTTTACCCATATTTACTCTTAAGCAGGTGACTGATATAAAATAATTAGTTCTCTCAAAAATTCTAGAGATAAATATGGATTAGATTCTATTTTCTTTTTAAACTTATAGGGAATCAATCATAGGTCCTTTAACTCAGGTTATTAATTTATCTATAACACAAGGAATTTTCCCTACTCTATGGAAATTTGGAGTAATTACACCAATTTATAAATCTGGAAATTATGTAGAAATGAGCAATTATAGACCAATAAGTATTCTTCCGGTAATGTCTAAAGTTGTTGAGAAATGGGTGACAGAACAATTAATTACATATCTTAATAATGGTGCATTTCCTCTACATCCTATGCAATTTGGTTTCAGATAAAAATACTCTACAGAAACTGCAAATTGTTTTATGCTGGAAAATATAAAATCAAAGATGGATAGAGGAGGTGTGGTTGGTGCTGTATTTTTGGATTTTAAGAAAGCTTTTGATACTGTAAATCATGATATTTTGCTTTCAAGGTTATCAAATTTTAATTTCTCAGCTGATGCCATTATGTGGTTCAAATCTTATTTGGAAAATAGGAAACAATGTGTAAGTTATATACAACATCAGAATATTTAGATTCTAATATTGGAGTTCCACAAGGATCTATATTAGGTCTGTTGTTGTTCAGTATGAATGTAAATGATTTACCAAATGTCTGTCCCTCAGATGTTGTTTGTCAAATGCATGCTGATGATGTTGTTTTGTATGTGCATGCAAAAAGTCAGCAACAGGCTGCACAGAAATTGACTTCTGCAATGGATCAGGTTTCACAGTGGCTTACTAAATCATGCTTACATCTTAATGTCAAGAAAACAGTTTGTATGTTTTTTACCAGAAGGGTATATCATGATGTAAAAGCAGAAGTGTTTGTCCAGGTACAGAAACTTGAGGTAGTAAATGAATTTAAATACTTAGGAACAATAATAGATAAACAATCATCTGAAATAAATAGTTTGGAATATGGGAATAATGATTGTGTCATAGTTATTTGTCATCACTAATAACTCATTAACTAATCAGAAGTGCATTGTCAGTAAAGCAAAAGCAATCAGAGTTGTCACCAAACCCTATTTATCCCCCTTTAAAAGCTGTCAGTGGCACAGTCCTGTTAGAAGCAAAGAGACTGTTTTCTCTTTAAATGGTGACTGGAAGTCCTCCCCAAGGCCCTTGAGTGATGATGGTTGATATGAAGTCATTACGAGCAGCATCCATCTTGGTCTGTGTGCTCCGTGGTATTGCCTCTTTAATCAGATTCTTCCTTGAAATGAGCTTCAACTGTGCCAGAATGGATCATGTAAGCACACAACATTGCTTCAAAGGCCACCCACAATGGAAGTCCTTGATATAGATGAAGCTTTGCAGTGTAATTCACTGGGGTCATTTGTTTCACTAGCAGCGGTCCACTATGGTGTGGATGTAGCTGTTGGAAGGATATTACCTAGAGCAAGTTCATATTATGCTAGCCTGATATGGGATTTCACTATCTTTCTGAAATAAAGATATATAGAAATAAAGCAGTGCAGCATGTATCCAATGAATGGTGCACCATGTCATCATTTGTGGAATAGCCACATTACAGCCTTTAAAATAGGGAAGGAAAGTTAGGAACTCATAAGATCTGACAGATATAGTTCAACAGTAGAGAGTTAGCTTCATATCTCTCAGGTAGGTCTACGGGATTTTATCTCCACTGGGTTTGTTTTAGGTTTTCATAGAGCAGCATGTATTTTCCCACGCTAATGTATAGATTTATAACTTTTGTATTGCAAAAAACATTTTTATAGATTAAAGGTAAAGTGTATATTTTTTTCAACATGAAAGTACTTTCTCCTATCCCAACTTAACATAAAGTAACTATAAGTAAGCCATTCTTAGGTTGATTTTCCTGAAAAGTTTAAACACTGTGGCTCTATTTGGGGAAACCTGTTAGAAAACGTATATTTTTTTTGTGCTTTGGAATGCTTGCGGCGCAAAAATTACACATTTCTATCAATAATGTTGTAATGGGTTCAATGAAATGAGGGAGCGGGAGACGATGATTCCAACTCCGGTATGTCACATTTATTGATACACAAAATAAATCACGTTCGTTCAAGCGTAACGGTGCAGCTTCAATTCAACGGCAGTGGCCAACACACAAACAGCTTCTCAGCTGGGCTCTCTCTCTTTCTCACACTGAGGACTTGCCCATTTATTTCCCCTGTCCCCAGCAATTCACCCTTACTGCTTTCTTTCCAGATGAACGCTCGACCATGCCCTCGCCTCCACACACCCCCACCACCCGACTCATGCCGGGGAACCGTCCGGACTGCTGACACCCCCCCCCCTCTGGAGAGGAAGTCTGCGACAGCCATCTGGGCCCCCGGGCTGTGGACCACCTTGAACTTAAACAGTTGGATTGCAAGATACCAATGGGTGATCCAGGCGTTGGCATCCTTCATGCGGTGGAGCCACTGGAGTGGGGCATGGTCCGAACAGAGGGTGAATGCTCGTCAACAAATAGTAGCAGAGAGTGAGGACCGCCCACTTGATGGCCAAGCACTCCTTCTCTATGGTACTGTACTTAGTCTCTCTCATAGAGAGCTTATGACTAATGTACAGCACCGGGCGCTCCTCCCCCTCCACCACCTGGGACACTACAGCACCCAGCCCCCTGTCAGATGCGTCCATCTGCAAAACAAAAGGGAGAGAGAAGTCAGGGGAATGCAGAAGCAGCCCACCACAAAGTGCAGCTTTTACCTGTGTGAATGCTTGTTAGCACGGCACCGTCCACTGGACGGGGTCTGGAGCTCCCTTTCTAGTGAGATCAGTCAGCGGGCTAGTGACGTCCGAATAATTAGACACAAACCTTCGATAATAACCAGCCCCAGGAACTGTCTCGCCTCCTTTTTGGTCTTGGGTCTCGAGCAGGTCGCAATCGCCATGGTTTTATCAATTTGGAACCGCACCTACCCGTGACCCAAGTGGAACCCCAGATACCGTACCTCCAATTGCACACTTCTTCGGGTTTGCAGTGAGCCCCGCTCATCGCAGCAACCTCAGAACGGCCCCCAGATGCTGCACGTGCCATTGCCAATCATTACTGTAAATAATGATGTCATCCAAATAGGCAGCGGCATATGCAGTGTGCAGTGTGAGGACCCTGTCCATAAAATGCTGAAACGTTGCCGGTGCCCCAGACAAACTGAACGGAAGGGTCACAAATTGGTGTAAATCAAACGGTGTGGAGAAGGCAGTTTTTTCACGGGACATCAGCATTAAGGGGATCTGCCAATAACCCTTTGTTAAATCCAGTGTCGAATAAAAGCGAGCCAAGCTCCCTCCTCCCAGTTTTCCCTCATGACGTCCAACACACCACAGGCTTACGCCCATATAACAATTCAAATGAGGACAACCCCGTGGAGGCACTGAAAATAACAGGGGTTCTAGCCACTTAACCCAATTCCGAGCATCTTCGTGCACAAACTTACGAATCATATTTTTTTAAGGTCTGAATCAATCGTTCGACCAAGCCGTCTGTTTGTGGGTGGTACACACTTGTCCGAATCTATTTAACCCCCAGTAATTCATACAGTTTGCGTAGTGTACGTGACATAAAAGCAGTGTCCTGATCAGTGAGGATTTCTTTTGGAATCCGGAGTTCCTCTGCAACACTACGTGCTGAGATGTTGCACAGAGGCACTGCTTCCAGATATCGCGTTGCATAATCCACAAGGACTAACACAAAGCAATGCCCACTTGCTTTCCTTTCTAGTGGCCCAATGAGGTCCATGCCAATTCGTTAGAAGGGGACCTCAATCAATGGGAGGAGGCGCAATGGCACTTTTGGAGCGGCTGGCGGATTCACCAGCTGACATTCACAGCATGCTGCACACCACCGGCGAACATCCCTGTGAATGCCCGGCCAACAGAAATGGGCCATGAGATGGCTTAGTGTTTTCCCCGGTCCCAAGTGACCTGCCATCGGATTATGATGAGCCACCTGGAATAACATTCCCGACGGCTCTTTGGTGCCAAAAACTGGTTGTATTGTATTTGTCCTGTGTCACTCTATACAACCAATCTTTTATAATTGAATAAATATGGATATGTGAGTGCGATGCCCGGCTGAATACATTGACCATCAATCACTATCACTTCAAATGTGTGCTTCAGGGTTTCGTCTCGCGACCGCTCTAGAGGAAAATCCTCTACCGGGAACTCCCTAAGGGAGGGAGAGAATGACCCTTCCCCGACATCAGCCTGACGTGGAGCAGACGTAGATTGCCCAGGCCATCCCTAGCCAGCACTTCGCACATCCCACACCGACTCCCTTTCTCACAGGACCCATCCACACACAATCCCTTCAATAATAATTGAAAAACCGGCCAATTAGTCCCCTAAATTAGTGGATGGGTGAGGCAAGGACTAACCATCACCTCTACATTATTCTTTTGTCCCTGGAACATTATCGTGACAGTCACTACTGGATAATCATGCATATCCCTTTGCACACACCTCACCTTCACCTGATCATTTGTATCCAATGCCCTGTTTTGAACCAAGCATTGATGAATATAGGTTTGATTACAACTTGAATCCACCAAGGCTTAGTATGTACCCCGCTTTACACTCACCGGTATCTGGTACATCCCTGCTCAATCGGGGGCAATCTGTGGAGTGTGGACCTGGATCAAGGCTCCCACCTCCATTACTGGGCACTGATCTCAGACCTGGACCTCCACTCCAGCAGAGCGGCCCAAGCTTCCCGCCCACACCTGTGGCAGCAGGTTCCCTCACCTGCGATAAAGAGAGGGGAGAGACGGGGTTTTTTGGCACAGGAAACCCCCAAGACCAGGGAGCCGGTTTCAGGGGAATGTTCAGAATAGGGCGGAAGGAAGGGAGGGGGGGAGAGAGAGAGTCGGGGAAGAGACAACAATGGCATGGGGCACGCCGGCCTCCGGATTCACCGACAGATGTTCTTCCGCCGGTGGCAATGGACCCACTCGGCCTTCCCCTCCGGCAGCCGGGAGACGAATTGCTCCAACACAACCAAGTTGATGACGTCATCAGCGTCGCTGTCCTCCTTAGCCTCCGCCACTGGCAGGCGTCACCGAGATCTTGAGCAAAGACAAACGGGCAGCCGAACTTGCTCAGTGTCAAGGAGCGGAAGCGCTGGCGGTGTTCTACTGGGCTGTGGCCGACCCATTGCAGGATGGACTTCTTCAACATCTTGTAGTCCGGGAGGTTGGTGACCGGAAGTTGTTGCGCCACGATCTGGGCTTCCCCGGTCAGCAGCAGCAGAAGATGTACAGCGTATTGTTTCTGCGGCCATCTCAGGGCTTTGGCTGTGTGCTCCGAGATCTCGAGGTAGGCTTCTGGATCGTCTTGGGACCCCATTTTCATGAGCAACATGTGAAGGTTCACTGTTGTGGGGGTCACGGCGGCCACCCCCTCCTGGGGTACTAAGCTCTGCAGCACCCGCCGGTCATCCTCCTGGGCCAGAAGGAGCGCCTCAAAACACTACTGCTGCTCCATGCGTAGGTCCACGAGGGCCTGGTGGATGCTGGCAAGGGACCTGAAGACTACCTCCAGCGGCTATGACTCCATGGCAGCGTATCCTTCTTCCTCTTTGTCCCAGTTTTCGGCACCAGTGTAACCGGTTCAATGAAGTGAGGAAGCAGGAGACGGCGATTCCAACTCAGGAGTGTCACTTTTATTGATATACATAATAAAACACGTTCGCTCAAACGTAATGGTGCAGCTTCAATTCAGCAGCAGCGGCCAACACACAAACAGCTTCTCAGCTGGGCTCTCTCTCACATTCTGGGAACTGGCCCTTTTATTTCCCCTGTCTCTCACTGTGAACCCAGAAACAAGCAATTACCAGCAATTCATATCAGATGAGAACCCTTACCGCTTACTCTCTTTCCAGACAAACGCTTGACCATGCCCTCACCTCCACAAATTTATTTGGAACTTACAGTAGGTGCAAAGAAACCTTCAAGGAACTAACTATTGCTCTTCTCTCAACCAGGTATAAACAAACTGTTGGGTGTATTTCCATGATGTAATCAAACCTCTTCAAAGCATTCTTTGTTCAGCGACCTTTATTTGTCAATCTGCTTTTCTGTTTCTCTAAAAGGATGAATGAGGTTTGAGAAGTTCTTTGCCTCTTTTCTAAGTTCTCAGCAGTGTTAGGAATGGATTTTGAACCTTTTTTATTCTCCTTTGACTGTAATCCCTGTATAATGAGAGTAACAATGCTCCCCTAATGCTTTGATGGAGGTTGCAAAACCCTCCGTTACAACACGCCTATAAAGGGGCGTGACCACATTGTAGGTGGAGCAGGGGGTGGGGAAATGCCCCTTTCATCATATTCATAGCAGAGCTTAATTTTCTACAGTAATAGAGAATCATTTTGAAATTGCACAGCTTTTCTGACATAATTCAAATAACTGTTCTTTTGTTACTCTGCATTAATACCTAAATTGAATCATTGAATAATAAACTGAATGTGGACTGTAAATCTAGCCTGATCTTTAGCCCTATCCTGCTTCAGCTACACTTACATGGTCACAGCTTTTTGTTACAAGTAAAGGAGGGAGGTTGATGTTATCAAATTGGGGGAGTTCAGAATACTTATTTTAGTCCAACAAAATGGAAAAGAGGATTCTGAAAGAATGCTGTAAAAGAATGCAAAACTATATATATTTTAGAACTGTCAAAATTTACGCGTTAACGTATGCGATTAATGTAAAAAGTTTAACGTGTTAATTTTACGTAATCACGGTTAACACATTTACCGTTAATACAGCATAAACCAACATAAACACTTGTTGGAAGGGCGGAACCTTTGCGATTACTCTGACGCACACTCCAGAACACACACAACAGTGCTTCTGTGTCAATAATCAAATGATGGAGAAATGAGCTCTTAACATTATTTTTTGTACAAAACAAGCCTAGATGGAACTTGTGACAGAATTCAAGTATTTTTCAGCCTTGGTAAGGCACATTTTAATTACCACAGAAGCACGGCATGTCTTAAATATCACCAAAACGCAGAATGAGACCTTTTTATCTGCAAGCACTTTTCATGTGGAGTTCAAAACGGCGCTTAACGCGGCTTCATGATTACTGTAACAAAGTGGATAGCCGCAGTCTGCCGGCTGATTAATATTGTGGGGGATTAGAGTTTAAGGGATTTAATGCCCATTGAATATGCAACCTATGGGAGACTAGTTCTTTTAATTAGTCAAACTCCCACTTAGACTTTGGGAAACATTTAATGTTACTTGAATTGATGCTATTTTAGTGCATTTCTGTCTTTTATACTGTGAAAGGCTTTGTTTGGAAAATGTTAATAAAACATTATATTGTTACATATTATTTCGTTTTTTTTCCTAAGAAGGAAATAAATGTATTTTGACAGGAAAAGAAGTATATTTAGAGTCAAATTTCAACCCTTTCAAAATCTACGATTATTGCGATTAACTACGCAAAATTTTGTGATTAATCGCAATTTTAAAAAATAGTGCAGTCAGTCGATTATTTTATTTTATTTCGATTAATCACATAATTTTTCGTAGTTAATCACAATAATCGTAGATTTTGAAAGTGTGTGTGTGTGTGTGTGTGTGTGTGTGTATATATATATATATATATATGTATATATATATTTCAGGGTTAGGTTTAGGATTACTCTGATAATTATAATTAGTTTTATATAAAAACAATATAAGACTATGGTGTGTCGCAATTTAGATAGCTAGGTAAGTTTGTGGTCTTTTGATCTACATTATGGGGACAAAATTGGCTTCACAATGTGTGAGGAAACCTTAATTGTCTCCATAATTCAAACGGTTTAATAAACATATAGAAAAGTGTTTTAATAAAATTTTAAAAATGCAAAAGGTTGTGTGAGTGTTAGGTGATAGAAAATATCATTTGTTCAGTATACAGACGACTATGCCCATGGAAGGTCCACGTAATGATAGGAGTACCAACGCGTGTGTGTGTGTGTGTGTGTGTGTGTGATACTCACGAAACCTGTCAAGAAAATGTCCTGGTTCTATTTTACTCCAATTATATTTTGCCTATAGAAAATTTACCTAATTTTAGGGCCATTTAAGATTTTTTTTTTTATGTTGTGAAATTATTTTCATGTCAGTTGCACACATTTTAGCCCCTAATTTTCATCAGCGTAATGCAATAACTATGGCCATTTTTATATTCACATTACCACAATGAGAGAAAAAAAAAATATTTAAATTGTAAAGTATTTATTCATCATCGTAGTACTCCCTTTTTGCTGCTTTTGATTAAAAAAAAAATCATTGTACAACACCATATTTTTTTATTGTAATACAGGAATAGTAAAAGTAAAACATGTTACAGTAATAAGAATTGGTGGATAAATTGTGCTAAAGTGTCCTGATAAAAATGTCACAATACATACTTAATGGTCCTATTAATCTTAATGGTCCTATAAAAAGAATTAAATCTGAAATTATTGTTAGAATGTTGGTCTGAACACCTTATCTTAATTGTTTTATCTGTTATAGATAGTGCAACAGTCATGAAACCACCCTTTCGTGACTTTTTAGTAGAAAAAGTGTAACCTGTTTCTATAATCTGTACTGCATCTGGCTTTCCTTGTCATATGCTTGTGTGAGTGTGTGTGTGTGTGTGTGTGTGTGTGTGTGTGTGTGGTTCATGGAAATTACTGCGTAATATCTCATACTTTGAATCACCATTGGGATTCTCCACATCCTGATAACTGGAACGGGAGCTCGCTTATATGAATTTCCCTGTTATCACTTTGGAATACGTAAGTTATGGCCCTGATTCCACCTCTGTTATCCCAACCCTCACAATTCCAATCTCCAACCCGTTTTATAAGTTCCCTGCTCTCAATACCAGCCACAGGACTACCAGCCATTGGAAGCCCACCTAATCCCTCTAAACTACAGGTGGTGGGAGAGACCGGCCGCCCCTATCTGAAACTCTCTGGATTGTTTTCACACCCCCGCTCTCTTTCTCTCTCTCCTGGTTTCCAGTGTGGTGGTAATCCCCCTTCTGAAAAGGAGATCCAAGCTGAAGTTTTGGGTTGGCACGCTACAGAAAGGGACCTGTCACATTGCTCCTCTCAGCTCTCATAGTGGTAACGGAGCACCTGAAGAGGGGGACTAAAGAAAGGAGACACTTTAGGGGCAGAAGAGCACAAACCAACAGTATCGCGACCAAACTTTTGGAGGAAACTTTTTTTTTTGCCACTAGAATTGCACGTTTTGGGTCTTACAGGAGTGCAGAAGATTGCTTTCGTGTGTTTTCTGAGTTATTGGAGCTCACTGATACTTCTGTTTCATCTGTAGGCTGGCACCATGAGCGCTGAAACTGTGAAAGACTACTACGACTATTCTGATTGGTATGAAAATGCAGTGCCAACCAAAACTCCAGTGGAGTAAGTACTCTTTAATTTCTGTTTTATGGATGTTTCTTTGGGATAACTTTAAATTCAATCAAAACTTTTTTGTGATTCATTATATGAACTTAATGTACACTTAAGCCACACTTAAAATGTATTAATTTCATTGCATTGGCAAATATCAAAGTGGCAACTGCAAACAAATGATACATTTTCTGAGCCATTTTTGCAATTACTTTTAACCAACTGGTGTCAAGGTGATTTTTAGTGGATGTATGAAGTTAGTCCCCAATTTCACACAAGTGTCTTAGCAGAGTAACCATAGGTGTAGTAACTCATTCAGTGTTCAACTAAGTTTGACAACCAAAAAGTGTCAAAATGCTTTTTGTCTTCATTTTGAATATTATATCAATTTGTTTTGTCATTTAAAACCTAAACTTATTTTTTTATATGAATATACATTTTTTAATTAAAATATAAATTATTATATAGGTATTAAATAGGTGGATTCATTGGCCTGCTTAGTTTACATATTTAACTAAAGCAGTTATGTGATTTCAGCTAGATAACATAGATAAAATCATCTCGTCTTATCTTTATTGCCGCTCGTCATGTAGCCTGCTGCCATCCCATAATGCATTGCTCATGGGTATTATATGGTTCCAGGTCTACAGGTGTGCAAACATATTTGAATACATTTTTCTCCAAAGTGATATGGATATCCATCACTGTGATTCATGCAGAGATTTTTTTTTTTTCACTTTGATCTCAACTTTCATTCATTTCACATATGCAAGAGACTGGATTTTAGGTAACAAGACACCAAACTGTGAACTGTGAAAGAGCTATTTCAATGTGTCACACATTCACTTCAGCCAAGTCAAAATCAAATCGTGTCCTTTACATTTCATATAAGAGTTTCATGCACTTGAGTAGCCATATCACACACAGCAAAAACATTTTTTTGATGTCTTTGAAAATATATTAAAAAAATGGCCTAAAAAATATAATATATTTATATACATGTATTTTGAATATATTTTAGTATGTCTATTTTTGGCAATTTTTGTATATTTTTAAGTCTATAAAAACTATTTAAAAATAAATACATTTCAGCAAGAATAGAAAATATTCAGTTTATCCCACTGTATTGATTGATTTCTAGCCCCTATAGTACATTTTGTAATATATTTTAAAGATACTGTATGAATGTTTACAGAAAATATATATTGTTTGGACAATGTTTCTTTCATCCAACCAAACTATTTACAATGCATGTATTTACAATATTTTTCAAATATAGTTAAACCAGAACTAAATCTTTTTTTGCCATATGGGACGTGTGCTGGTATTTTACATCAGTCACATTACCTACGGCAATCTGTTTAAATGAATAATCTTCACTTGAGGTGTTTCAATGGCAAAAGTGGTCTTTGTTAATAATGGTGTGTCGCCTAAGAAAGGAGGGGAGGAGGGAACATGTGCAGGCTGAGTAATCAGCCTGGGTCTAACCAGCTTATGATAAATACTCAGTTTGTGAAATTTTCAGAGTTATCCCACCATGTGACCCCACAGCTGATGAAGGCCTCTTCCACATATGCATTGCTGCCATTTCTGTGAGTCACTCTTAAGTAGTGTTTAGTGGTTAAGTAGTATTCTGCCTTCTGTTTCTTATCTGTTGCTCTGTTTCTCTCTCCGCACCTACAAAATGTACCAAACTGTGCAAAATCATGGCAATGCGATGGATTTTTGGATGTGTATCATGGTAATACCATTGTATGCTCTGAAGCACCTTGGACTACCATGTAAATACCATGTTACATGAATTAGTAATCAGTCTGTACCATGGTATATTTCAAAGTATTGATAGACCAGGCCTATTAATCGGCCAATATTTTGCAGTATCATGATATCATTATACAGTATCATGATGTCAAAGTAGCAATTGGACCGATATATTGCCGATTATTTGGCTGATATTTTGCCATTATGAGACTATGGGTGATACAGTACCATGGTATCAAAATAGTGATAGACCGATATATCTGCAAGGCTGATATTCAGCCATTATTATCGGTGATACTGTTCCATGGTATATTTCAAACTAGTGATAGACAGATATATCTGCGGGGCTGATTAATTGGCAAACATTTGGTCATTATGAGATTATTGGTGAAATTGTACCATGTCAAAGTAGTGATAGACCGATATATCGGCCAGGGCGATTAATTGGCCGATATTTGGTCATTTTGAGATTATCAGTGATAGGTGATAACTGTTTCTGATTGGCTGATTAGTTTCCCCTTAGTTCCAAAATCTACCAACAGTCTTGAAAGTGAATAACAAACTATTTACTAACTATCTAATTTTTGTATTGTATATTCAATGTGCCTCATGATTTGAGTGTTCAGACTTTGATTTTTGTCAGACAGACAAAACATGTTTGAAAAAGTCCTATAGACTTAGGGGGTGGGCTCTCTTGATTTTGCCCAGTATGCAACCACCCAGAACATCCAAGCAATCACATATTGGCATTAAATTGGCCAACGGCATCCCTGGTCTCTACATATTAGCATCAGTACCATTGGAAAAACTCAGATTGTCCAACCACTATGAAGGACTATAGTATTACCATCTGATACCATCATGTTGCCATGGTGCTACCAGGACTTTTGTGTAAACAAACCATTTTCTTGCTCTCACAAACACACTAATAGCATTTGTTGTCACTCATCTTGTAACTGCCAGACTTCCCACTGAGTTCCTTGTTTCTTGTTCCTTTCCTTTCTTTGATATTTAAAAAAACAACCATGTGGCAATTGACTGTGATGGACCCATGTGGAGTTGGACTCAAATGTTACTTTAGGCCAAGATATTTCCTGAAAGTGTTACAGGTCAGTGCAGGTCACTGATCTTTGGCCTTTGGCCTCTGAATGTGAACCATAGGGCAGTTGCACTAGAAAAAGGGGCAGCATCCCTGGAATTGGTGTCTGCCCTTGTTAGATGTGGGTCTCTGGGTTTATTTCAACCAAGAAGATGTGATGAAAAGGAGGTTAATAAGTCAGTATTGGGTGTCACAGCTGCACCAGGCCAGTGTTGGGCCATTAGAGGAAGTCAGGGTGGTTGCATGATGAAGACTGACAGAATGTCTTGGTTATATGTCCGAAGCTGGTGGTCATGCTGGTGCTTGCTGTCCTGGCCAGACGACAGAAGTTGGGTGACAGTCACAGGGGACTTACAGGCTTACTCAGGTGAGGCTTATGTACTGCATATCCGTTCACACACAATACTGTACATTTATGCATTTTGCATATTCTCCAAAGCAACTTGCAGCACATTTTAGGTATACTTTGTATCAGCATGTGTGTTCCCTGGGAATCAAATCCATGACCTTACTGTTGCTAGTGTCATGCGCAACCAGTTGAGCTACAGGAAATGTTCTTTTTTTGGGCCTGTGACCAGGAATCCGCTTCAAATTCTGCCAATTGCTAGTATTCTTTAGTGATGTGCATAACCAAGGTGCCTGTCAAGGCTAGTCAGTCCACTCAGCAGCTATCTTTGGAATGCTCCCGGGCAGACTGGGCATCTATTTTCTATGTAGACAAGCGGCATAAAATTACAGCTCCTATCTAATCGAATGGGGAAAGACCGAAATTTCCAAGCGGTTGGTCAAGATTACGATTAAAGGACATATTTCAAATCACCATTCAAATCTGACAACGATGGTATCATAAATTGCTCTTCTTTAGCTTAGATCACACTAAAAAATACCCGCTATATTTCAGGCTGGTTAAACTAATGCACATGCGCATTCCCGAGTTGACTGACAGGTGATGTCTTTATCTAAATGGTGATTGGCTCTTTTACCTGTAAGGCAGGACTTCCTTTTCTACATCCATTGGGCAACATTAGATCAAACTTAAACTTTATAATTGAAAACAGGATTTACCTTGACAATGTAGATTTATGCTAATTTTAACAACACAAAGCTTCTTTCCCAATCCACCCAGACCATATAACCATTGATTAACTAAACTACATAAACAGCTTATTCAGAAATTACCACAATATTGACGTCACAACTATGAACTATGAATACATTAAGGTGTGACCGCCTAAGTTAACATATCAACACCTCAGTATTGAACAATTCCACCCCCTGATGAATGAGTTTGAACTAAACAATTACATGAAGGATAGCCAATTAACATATACATGTCTTAAAGGTACGGTAGCAAAAATGACCATGAAATATTATGAGTGAAAAAAAATATATAATGCTACAAAAGTGTAGAATGTCTCTTTTAGTAATCCCACCAATGCAGTTTAGCATATTTGTGCAGTATTGGATTTTTGTACTAATCTTCAATAATTTTAATACTTTTCTGTTTATTTTCTCCTCAGCCCAGTAAACTTTTTAGACCACACACAACACAAGGGCCTTGCCGTAGCTGTGTATGGAGTTCTCTTCTGCAAGCTAGTCGGAATGGTCCTCAGTCACCACCCGCTCCCCTTCACTAAAGACATTGTGAACAAAGGTATGAGTACTAAATTTCTTGACTGATATCACCGTGTAACACTTTTCTTTTTTTTTTTTTTTTGTTCCTGGGTAGTAAGTGTTATTTCCTAATTGCTTATGCCTCAAAAGTATAGAAAATGGCTATTATTCCCCACAAACTTTGCTTTTGTGGCCAGGACAGTGATATTTTGAAATTTACCTATTTTCCAGAACATTCCAGATAGATTCAGTGCTGAGTAAACTTGGAGTAACTTCTAGAACTTTCTAGAACTTTCCAGTAATATAAATAGTAGTATAAATACAGGGGCCTTAAGCCCACCAGTTCAGTTTAGTTCCAGCTGCCTAAGTGGATACATATCAAGACCTTGCTGGACGCCTTGAAGTATGATGAGTACGGCTGGGAGGTCATAGGAGACTTCAAAATGGTGGCATTCCTGATGGGTCTCCAAGGTGGTTTTACCAAGTTTCCCTGCTATCTTTGCCTTTGGGACAGCAGGGACACCAAGGCGCACTACCACAGGTGGGACTGGCCACAGCGGACCGAGTTCTCTGTGGGGAGGAACAACGTCAAGTGGGAGCCACTGTTGGAACCCCGGAAGGTGCTGATGCCACTGCATATCAAACTGGGCTTTTTGAAACAATTTGTCAGAGCTCTAGATAAGAAGTCTTCAAGTACCTTCAAGACTTCTTCCCTAAGCTGTCTGAGGCAAAGGTCAAAGCTGGTGTCTTCGTCGGACCACAGAAAGAGAAGATCCTGGAGTGCAATGAATTC
Source organism: Myxocyprinus asiaticus (assembly GCF_019703515.2). Lineage (NCBI taxonomy): Eukaryota > Metazoa > Chordata > Actinopteri > Cypriniformes > Catostomidae > Myxocyprinus > Myxocyprinus asiaticus. The sequence goes on along the minus strand of NC_059389.1, from coordinate 22,050,728 downwards.
CCCAAGAAGCTCACTAGAAAGCGGCTTGGAAAAGCTTTGTCGCAGTGGTTCGGGGCTTCATGGGCAATCACAAGGCCGAAAACTATGTGGAGCTGGTTGAGACTCTGGTGAAGAACTATGGCACAATGGGCTGTAGGATGTCCCTCAGAGTTCATATCCTTGATACTCATCTTGATAAATTCAAGGAGAACATGGGAGCATACTCGGAGGAGCAAGGTGAGTGCTTCCACCAGGATATACTGGACTTTGAACGCTGCTACCAAGGACAGTATAATGAGAACATGATGGGAGACTACATTTGGGGGCTGATTTGTGAAAGTGATTTGCAGTATAATCGTAAATCTCAAATTTCTAAATCTTTTGTAGTCATTTTTGTATTACTTTAGTATAAATACATGTTAATTTGGATTCATATGTTGTTTTTTTCTGACTTTATGTGAACTATTGGAAATAGGTAAATTTCAAAATATCACTGTCCTGGTCACAAAAGCAAAGTTTGTGGGGAATAATAGCCATTTTCTATATTTTTGAGGTATAAACAATTAGGAAATAACACTTACTACCCAGGAACAAAAATTGTGTTACATAGTATATTCAGTGGTGTAGTGGTTAAGGCTTATGGCTGGTGACAGGAAGGTTGTTTATTTGAATCCCGCAAGGAGCATGCCACAAGCTATTACTAATTTTCCTTTTAAAATGGCACTTAAACCCAGGTTTCTCCAAGGGGATTGTCCCTTTAATAAGTTCATAGTGCAGTTTTATATCTACATTGCATGGAAACAAATTCCACTGGCCCTTGTCATGTGGTAAATAATAAAGAATCTGTTTCTAAGATTCTGTTCCATCATGTAATTCAATGTCAAAAACCCTTATTTTTTATTTTTATTTATTTTTGGATTTTTTCCCCAATTTGGAATGCCCAATTCCCAATGCGCTCTAAGTCCTCATGGTGGCGTAGTGACTCGCCTCAATCCGGGTGGCGGAGGACGAATCTCAGTTGCCTCCATGTTAGAGACCGTCAATCCGCGCATCTTATCACGTGGCTTGATGAGCGCATTACCGCGGAGACATAGCGCGTGTGGAGGCTTCACGCTATTCTCCGTGGCTTCCACGCACAACTCACCACGCGCCCCACCGAGAGCGAACCACATTATAGTGACCACGAGGAGGTTATCCCATGTGACTCTACCCTCCCTAGCAACCGGGCTAATATGGTAGTTTAAGAGACCTGGCTGGAGTCACTCAGCATGCCCTGGATTTGAACTTGTGACTACAGGTGTAGTAGTCAGCATCTTTACTTGCTGAGCTACCCAGCCCCCCGACAAAACCCTTATTAAGACTTCAGACCACCAAAGTGTTTGGGGAAATTCACTGGTTTGAATATTTATCTCACAGGGGTATAGTGGCTCTCAGCATTGCTGCTATCAAATGAATACTCTCCCTATTCACAAGATGGCACCAATCCAAAGCAGGCTCAGTTCACACAAGAGAATGAAAAATAGCACTCTAACTGATCTTTTTTTCCTCTGAACTGTTAGTCCTTCTTAGATGTGTTGTGTAATTGGATTATCGTCTGCATTGTTTGTTTCTTTGGAAAACAGGGCCTCAAGAGGGTAGACAAGGCTGTATTTGCATAATGTAACTATTTGGAGTCTGTTTTAACTAGTACTGTAAATCTATTAGTGTGGACAGAATTATATGGTGCAACCTGAAGTTAAAGGAATAGAGATTACTAACCCTCATGTTGTTCCAAACCTGTCTGACTTTCTTTTATAATCCAAGTGTTCTAAAGACATATGATAGCTTTGTGTGATAAACAGACCGAAATGTAAGTCATTATTCACTGAAAATCTCTCAAATCTCAAATGCACTTATTCAAATTGTCGTGCCTGATTTGACGTAAATGACACCAAATGCTTTTGGCCCTTATGTGTCTTGTAACCGAACACGACTCAGTTTAGAACAACATGTGGATGTATAAACGATAACAAAATTGTAATTTTTTGGTGAAATATTAATTTAAGTGTCTAGCCCAAGACAACAATCATAATTCATGGACCGGCACTTGTAGGGTTTGAACCTACAACCTTATGGTTTCTATGCACTCTGTTGTCACTAATCAAAACATATATGTTCATCAAGGTCGAAATGTTTTTACCTATTCAATAAGCTAAATCGATTGCATGGAGGTAAAATGTTGTTTCATTGAAATATATTCTTTTATTTATTACTCCAGAGTTCTGGCTAATCTTGGCTCTGTTGTACTACCCCGCTTTGTACTACCCTCTCCTGGCCTGTGGAACGCTACATAACAAGGTTGGTTACGTCCTGGGCAGCCTGCTCTCATGGACGCACTTTGGAGTTCTGGTCTGGCAGAAGGTGGACTGTCCCAAAACACCCCAAGTAAGAGTTATCATGGATACATAGATAAAAAATCTCACCTGTAATAATGAAGGGTGGGCTTTGACGTAGTGCAGTCAACATGGTTAACGTAATAGCAGCGGGTTCTTCCCGCCTTTTGAATACGATGGCTAATTGTGTTGGAGCTTAACTTTGTTTACCTCGTCCCGTCAGTCCTCCGTTTTGTTCCCACTGTCTACTTGTCTCCTAAATGAATGGTCAAGCCTCAAAACAATTTGTTCTGCTTCTTTCAGATTTTACCATGGAGCTTTGCTCTGGGTAATCACTTTAGTCTCTGTCAGTTTAAAAAGAAAATCAATAGAAGTTTATAGCTGAAGTGTGTTATTTCGGTGCCAAAAAGAACTGTTTTCCAACAGGTTTATACCACTCCACCAATCTATCACTGGTTAACAAACAGAAAGTCCTGCCTCAAACTCATGCCACTGGCAAACGTTGATGCATTGTTCAGTTTGCAAATATCCAAAATGTAGGATGGCTGTGGTAGAGTCATTTATATTCACGAGGAAAGCGATACATGATTGGAAGATTCATTAATATTCCTCAGTAAAATGCTACCTGATTGGTCTGTGAAACTATAACCCTAAACCTAACCCTAAATGTTTCACCGACCAGTCAGGTGGCACTTTCTTTATAAAAGTAAATCAATCTTCAGCTGTCATTCTACGTTTCAGAAATCCGCATGCTGGTCGAGATGCTCAAACAAACAGAGGAATGTTTTGATAACACCACAGTGGCACTAGTTTTGACGTAATCAACCTACAAACATCGTACTTATAATTGTCTCTGCATATTCCCAGCTGGGCAATGTTAAAATATTGTGACATCAAAAAAAATGAAACACGCCACCTTTAACCATCATTATCATTTATTTCTCTGAAAATAAATGTCTGGATTAGTTCGCAGTGTTGGGTGTAATCGGACAATAGTTACTGTAATCTAATTACTTTTAGACACCAAAAAGTAGTGTAAAGCATTACATTTTTAATTCTTGTAATTAGATTACAGTTACTGACTTTCAATGAAAGTAATTACTTTTAAGTACATTACTTGGGTTGCAAATATATCTAAATAAATATTATTTATGTGTAATACAATTAAAATGTGAATATGTTCATATGTACGTCTGCTTGCGTTTCTGTGACAGCTGAAGGGTGTGTGACAACGAACAAACAGAAAATAGACATTATTTTGAATTTGATGAGCAGAAAAACAAAAAAAAAATGTTGTTTGACAAGCATTTTAAAAAGTAACTTAAAAGTAATGTGATTACTTTTTCAATTAAGTAATTAGTAAAGTAATCTGATTATGATTTTAGAAAAGGTGTTTTTTGTATCTTACCCAGCACTGTTAGTTCGACTGTGCTGCCCAATGCATGGAATTTGCACACTTACAAGTGAACAAACGGTAGAAACTGGCTGGCTAGTTTGGTTTTGTTGGGTCTTGTTGGGTTTGTAATATTATTTTTCAATGAAAATTCATGACCGCTTTGCAGAGAATATGAATGAAAGAAATTGTGTGAAATTCAGGAATAGTCAGACAAATGATTACAGCCATTTGATGCTATTTTACATTGATTTTTCCTGCTTTTCTCTCTGTCTGCAGATCTATAAGTACTACGCCCTGTTTAGCAGTCTACCTCAGATTGCCTGCCTGGCCTTTCTCAGTTTCCAGTACCCACTACTTTTGTTCAAGGGCCTACAGAATACAGAGAAAACCAATGCCACTGAGGTGAGCTGACATGCCAGTATGGTGTGTCTGGGACATGGGTGTCACTTTAGCATCTTTTGCTGCTTTCATAAATAATCTATGTTATGTATTGATCAGAAGATGAGGTCTGTACAATCTTAAATTGTGCCGAAGAGCAGATTTATTGACGGTTTTGAAAAATGATCCGCACGGCAAAGATATAAGAAAGAGGAACACACGCACATGGTGCTCCCAGAACTGTGACGCGCTGTCGCTCCCAGACATTGAGACAAAGTTCTTCTGGAGTGTTTTGTCTATAGGTTTTAGTTTCTATTGTTTTTTCATAATCAGAGCTCAGACTGCATGGTTACTGGCTTGGTGTTTCACAAGAGCATACAAATTAGAAGTGTTTTTATTTCCCCCTCTGCCTGTGCACAGGTGAAAAAAGTGCATTAAATCATAATGAAAGGACTTGGCAACACAGAAAGGCTAGAGGGGAGTTTGTAAACTCGGCACCTGCATTCCAGAGGTCTAATCATTGTAAGCAGCTCACTGGGATTGGGTTATGTTTGACTCGCCAAGCACATTACACAAACAGCGTGTTGTTTTCCCACAGCAAACACACAATGCCAGTGTTATTTAACTATAATCGCTATGACGAATGTGCTCGGATAAAATAAGATGAACAAATCCCTCGATAACGTGTTTAAACTGCAAGTGACGTGACCGATCCAGAACGCTCCCGTTATAATAAACAAAGCTTTCTGCTCTATACGCAAGGATTGTTTTGTCACGTTGCACTGTATTGCTCATTTGCAATTGTAGATAAGGTATGAGATTTATAGATTTACATCCACCTAAAGAATGAATGTAACTTTCAAATGAAATACATATATGAAAAAAAAATTATAAAATGAATACTATACTCTATATCTATGAATGTATATATATGTGTGTGTGTGTGTGTGTATATATGTGTATATATGTGTGTGTGTGTGTGTGTATATATATGTGTATATATATATATATATATATATATATATATATATATATATATATATATATTACACAGTATATACAAATATAAACACAATGTGTATATATAATAAAAATTAAAAATATAATTTTAATATAGAATTTATATATATATATATATATATATATATATATATATATATATATATATATATATATATAAAATAAATAAATAAATATATATGTTAAAAATGTATATAATTGTATTGCATTTCCAGTGGTGGTCTCAGACTTTTGGATACCACGTATTTCCTGATATTTTTTTATTTTTTTATTATTTTGTGCAGGACCTCAGTAGCAGTTATTACAGAGATTATGTGAAGAAGATCCTCAAGATGAAAAAGCCTACCAAAGTCATGTGAGACTCCATTATGGGACATTGTTATATTTATTAACCCGATCCCAAAGCTTTGAGGAGCTGCAAACAGATAAGAATACTAGTAACCCATCACCCAAGATTATCTGTCCATTTGAACTCCATGCACTACAGCTATACTGCAAACCACATGTCATTTAATCTTGTGAAACTGTATTGGTAATAGAAGTACAATTCATTCATACAGTTCATCACAAAGGTGGCTACTGTACAATAACCAGTTTGTAGCCAGGCAGATGGAGTATTGTCTGTCTACTTCCTTCCTCATTTCCATTGACAGACAACTAATCACAGCTATTGTAAACCCACTTATGCAAAGAGCTTTAGATAGTGATCACCAACTACCTCTTTACAATTCTGCCCATGAGGTAATCAGAATGCCAGTCTTGAAAATCACTCTCAGCAAAGATGCTAATCTACTTTATGCAAAATTACAGTGAGTGTCGGGAACATCATTGGAATTGGTCTCGTGAGCCAAGTGACAAGATGTTTCCTGTTCCGTGGAAACTTCTTTGTGTCTGTGTCATATAGTCTACATAGACTCTGCACTTAATAAAAGGGAAATATCCAATTAGGAAAGCAGGGTTATGTGTAGGAACCTATAATTGACAACAGACTTTAGATAAGCCTCTGTATCAAGTAGTGGTGGTGAGTTTGATTCAGCCCAGTGACTCAAATCTTTTGAATCTGTTCACCAAAAAGATTCATTCAGATTTGTTCACTGATTCAGTTCAGTTGCAATTTTATACAAGTTACACCTTTGCACCAATAGGTGGCGACAAATGAGTGTCTTTGAACCACAAGCATTGAGATTCATTAAAAAAACAACAATTTGTTCTCAAACTAAACATTACTAATATCAAAATTTAAATGATAAAAACCATTTGGAGGGTTTGTAATGTGTGATTATGTAGATTTAAAGGTGAAGTGTGTAATTTTTGTACCACTAGCGTCACCAAAAAGAGTGGCAAAATATACACCGATGAACCAAAACATTATATGCTGTTGGTCCTCCACGTGCCAACAAAACAGCACCGACACGCCAAGGCATGGACTCTACAAGACTCTTGAAGGTGTCCTGTGTTATCTGGCACCAAGACATGAGCAGCAGATCCTTCAAGTCCTGTAAGTTGCGAGGTGGAGCCGCCATGGATTGGACATCCCACAGATACGGGGAATTTGGAGGCCAGGGCAACTACTTGAATTCTTCATCGTGTTCCTCAAAACATTCTCGAACAATGTTTGCAGTGTGGCAGGCTGCATTATTCTGCTGAAAGAGGCTACTGCCATCAGAGAATACCATTGCCATGAAGGGGTGCACCTGGTCTGCAATGATGTTTAGGTAAGTGGTAAGTGGCACGTGGCAAATTGACATCCACATGAATGGCTGGACCCAGGGTTTCCCAGCAGAACATTGCCCAGAGCATCACATTCCCTCCCTGGGGCTTGTCGTCTACCCACAGTGCATCCTGGTGCAATCACTTCCCCAGGTAAACGGCACACACGTACACGGCTGTGCATGTGCTGTAAAAGAAAATGTGACTCATCGGACCAGATGACCTTCTTCCACTGCTCCAAGATCCAGTTCCGATGCTCGCATGCCCATTGTAGGCACTTTCGACGGAGGACAGGGGTCATCATGGGCACTCTGACTGCTCTGCAGCTACGCAACCCCATACACAGCAGGGTGCAATTCACTGTGTTATGTGACACATTTCACCCGTAACCATTATTAACATTTTCTGTGACTTGTGCCACATTAGACCTTCTATCGGTTCGGACCAGATGGGATAGCCTTCGTTGCCCTCGTGCATTGATGAGCTTTGGGCACCCAACAACCTACCACCGGTTTGTGGTTTGTCCCTCCTCGGACCACTGTCGGTAGGTACTGCTGACCAGGAGCACCCCACAAGCCTTGCCGTTTCAGAGATGCTCTGACCCAGTCGTCTGGCCATAAAAATTTGGCTCTTGTCAAAGTCGCTCAGGTCTTTACTCCTGCCCATTTCTCCTTCATTCAACACGTTGACTACAAGAACTGATTGTTCGCTTACTATCTAATCTACCCAGACCTTGACATGTGGCCTTATTAGGAGATGATCAACGTTATTCGCTTCAACTGTGAGTGGTCATAATGTTTTGGCTCATCAGTGTGTATATGCAGTATATTTCAAACAGGTTGCCTGAAGATTCCCACCATCTTCAATCGGTTGGACAAACAGATAGTCCCGCCCCAACTCACTTCATCGGTTGAGCCAATGTTGCTATGTTGGAATGCTTAAACAAAATGAGTAATGTTTTTGATAGTGCCACAATGTTATACTTTTAGGTGAAATCAACCTAAAAATAGCTTACTTAGCTGTCTCTGCATATTAAACTAGGATAGTTGAAAGTGTTTTAACAAATAAGTACATGCATCACTTTACTTATGTTGTATATCTCTTGCTTTGCAGTTCCAGCACATCAAAGCCCAAACTAATTGAAAGACTCAAAGATGCTGCAAAGTCTTACATCTACACACCAGAAGAAGGTAACAATCTATAATATAATATAATATAATGTAATATAATATAATATAATATAATTATAGTAATTTCCCTTTACCAGTTTTTAGATTCCCTTTGAAACTGGCAATCTCTGTGGTCGTGGCGTTCATTGCTCTTTATCAGGTAAACACTTTAAAAAAAATTAGCTTGCATGTTTTTTCATTCAAAAAGCGTTCATTAAAGGGATAGTTCACCCCATAATGAAAATTCTCTCATCATTTACTCGCCCTCATGCCATTCTTGACTTTCTTTCTTCTGCAGAACAGAAACAAAAGATTTTTAGAAGAATATTTCAGATCTGTAGGTCCATAAAATGCAAATGAATGGTGGCTAGAACTTTCAAGCTCCAAAAAGCACATAAAGGCAGTATAAAATTAATGCATAAGACTCCAGTGGTTAAATCTATATCTTCAGAAGCGATATGATAGGTGTGTGTGAGAAATAGATCAATATTTAAGTCCTGTTTTTCTATAAATCTCCACTTTCACATTCTTTCACATTTTGAAAGTGAAAGTAGAGATTTATGGTAAAAATAAGTTACTTAAATATTGATCTGTTTCTCACCCACACCTTTCATATCGCTTATGAAAATGTGGATTTAAGCACTGGAGTCTTATGGATTACTTTTCTGTGGCCTTTATGTGCTTTTTGGAACTTAACAGTTCTGGTCACCATTCACTTGCATTGAATTGACCTGCAGAGCTGAAATATTCTAAAGAAAATCTTTATTTGTGTCTGCTGAAGAAAGAAGGTCATACACATCTGGGATGGCATGAGGGTAAATAAATTATGAGAACATTTTCATTTTTGGGTGAACTATCCCTTTTAATGTGGCTTTAATTTGTTTAACAGGGCAAAAGTAGCACCTTAGTATTCCATTCTCTTACATCTCTATATATATCTCTTAGATGGCTCTCTTACTGATCTCAGGAGTGCTGCCCACGCTGCACATCGTCCGTAGAGGAGTGGATGAAAACATTGCCTTTCTGTTGGCTGGTTTCAATATTATTTTGTCAGACGACCGTCAAGAAGTGGTCAGGATTGTAGTGTACTATTTGTGGTGTGTGGAGGGTGAGTCATTTGGTTTTGTGAGCTACGGTTAGGCCCAAATGGGAGAACTATCACTTAAAAGTCATTTTTGTGCAAGAATTTGGTCAGACCAACTGAATAATTAATAATAATTATAATTTATAATAATTAATAATTATATTTATTTATCACACATTATACATTTGCACATATACAGTAAAAATCTTTTTTTCACATATCCCAGCTAAGCTGGAGTCAGAGCGCAGGGTCAGCCATGATACGGCGCCCCTGGAGCAGATAGGGTCAAGGGCCCAACAGTGGCATCTTGGCAGTGCTGGAGCTTGAATCCCCAATCTTCTGATCACTAACCCAGAGCCTTAACTGCTGAGCCACCACTGCCCTAAAGAAAGTGAACTAGTCATTCACAGCCATTTGTTATCTTGTTGATAACACACTTCCATTGATCCAGACTGTTAGATACGAGTCTGAAGTTTATGTGCTTCAGAAAGTTTACTGCACACAGTTTAATCACATGAAGTAACAGACCCAGTACTGCCTGCATCCACTTTCACTTGGCTTTAAATATTCATGTAAATCAATGACACACACTCGCAGATGAATAATGATGAAGTCAGCAAAGCAGCTGAACTGTAACAAGACTTGTTTTCCGATCAGTCACTGGTAAAAAAAAAAAAAGTGCTGAGGTTGTGTGTCAGAAGACTTTAGGCATACGTGTTTGTGTGTGTGTGACATTGACCTCTCCTGCTCATGTGATTTTGGTATTTCAGTATGCTATGTCTCCGCGGTGACCCTGTCCTGCCTGGTCAACCTGCTCATGCTTATGAGGTCCATGGTCCTGCACAGGTAATACTCAAAACCGCAGATTCAGTCAACTAAACCTGCTAAAATCAGCTCTTGCTCTGCAACACAACCATTACATGCATTCCAATTCACACACGTCACAATGTAATTGCCTGATATTTGCCTTGTTTTGTTTCGCTTTGCCCCTTTTTTCCCCACTAATTCAGACACATCACATTGTGGTCCCCTTTATTGTTTATGTTTTGCTCTGCTTTTTTATTGTTTGCCTTACATTTAGTTTTTGTTTTGCTTTGCTTTGTTTTTGTTATGTTTTATTTAAGTTTAGTTTTTGTTTGTTTTGTTTGGGTTGTTTTTGGTTTGTTTTGCTTTATTTTATTTATTGTTTGTTTTTCTGCTTTGGTTTGCTTTTGTTTGTTTGCTTGTTTTGTGGTGTTTTTTGTTTTGTTTTATTTAAGTTTAGTTTCGTTTTGTGTGTGTGTGTGTGTGTGTGTGTGTGTGTGTTTTTTTTTTTGTTTTTGTTTTTTTTTTGGTGGTTTGTTATGGTTTGGTTTGGTTTTGCCTCTTTACACATCACATTGTAGTGCCCTCATAGTTTTATTTTTTGTTTTGCTTTGTTGTATTTATTGTTTGTTTTTATGCTTTGGTTTGCTTTTTTGTTTTAACTTTTTTGTTTTGTATATTGTTTGTTTGTTTCTTTGTTTTGTGTTTTGTTTTGGTTTTCCACTTCACACGTCACATTGTAGTGCCCTCAGTTTTATTGTTTGTTTTTTCTTTGTTTTATTTATTGTTTGTTTTTCTGATTTGGTTTGCTTTTTGTTTTGTTTATTGTTTTGTTTTGGTTTTGTTTTGCCCTTCACACATTTCACATTGTAGTGTCCTCATAGTTTTATTGTTTGTTTTTGCTTTGCTTTGTTTTATTCATTTCATTTTCTGCTTTTGGTGTTCTTTTTGTTTTAACTTGCTTACATAATGATAGTTTTTTGTTAGCCATCACTATCATGTCTCCTCATATACACTTTCACACAACATTCACTCACATATGTGAAAGCATTACTAACAATTTTCTCTTGATCATACAGTAAGTGACTGCTACTGTTATATATTAGAGATAGCTGCACGTATAATAATCATTTCCTAACCTAATAAGCACGAGGTAATTACAGTCAGGAACACCAGATTAAAAATAATGACTTTTCAAATTGAGTTTTTAAATGTCATTAATGGCAGTTGACTCTGTGACATGCAATTTCATGTCAGTTTCTTCTTAATAAGAAGACCCCCATTACCTGCATTTCCACCGGTGATGTGTGTCTGTTAACATGGTGAATGTTGTATCTGTGTTCACTTAGGTCTAATCTGAAGGGACTGTACAGAGGAGACATCTTTAATGTGTATAACTGTCAGAGGAGCATGAGGCCGTCTCGACCCGCCCTGGTCTGCTGGATGGGCTTCACCAGCTACCAAGCTGCTTTTATCTGTCTAGGTGTGGCCAGATTTGTTCTCTGTATTATTCTTACTTCTCAAGCCCCTTTTTTTACTTCTGAGAAATTTTTCTCCCTCATTCTCATGACATGAAATGTTACTCTTCATGTTATTACATTTTCATGAAAGATTAATAAGACAAACATGTTTGTCAGTGGAGTAATGTGCATTTATGAAGCATGCACAATAAGACCAGGAATGTTTATTAAGAAAGTAAAAAGGATCAGTTGTTGTGTTGCATGTCTGATTGTGTCTCAATGGGAATACGTCCAGGCATGGCAATCCAGACTCTGGTGTTCTTCATCTGCATCCTGTTTGCTGTCTTCCTGATCATCATTCCCATTCTGTATGGAACTAACCTCATGCTATTCCACATTATTGGCCGAATGTGGTGAGTGGCCTTCACTCTTCTCACTTTTGATGATGATGATGATGATTGTGACCCACATCATCGTAATAATGTCATCTCATCAAATGTAGCCATGAGTAAACCTACATCCCCTCTGACTTCAGGGTTGTGACCTTGTAAGCCATGGATTTGAGTGCAAAACTAAATCCATGTATTCTTATCAGTCTTCTCTTATCATAAGCCATAAATCCATGCAATTAGATAAGTGCCTCTTAAGATGGGTTCTCACTTACATATTCTCTTTGCTAAAGGCCTTTCTGGTTGATGCTGTTTCTGGCTGTGCTGATCCAACACGTGATCTCCAGATTTTTGTTTATCAAGAAGGACGCAGGAACACGAGATCTGAACAACAGGTGTGAGAAATTATAAGTAGTGTTATGACACAGCCAAAGTCTCTGTTAGACTGTTGCTGGTCATTGCATTAAAAGGAATCAAATCATAATTTTTAGGTTTTTATTTGCACCAAATCATTTATTTGTCAACAAGTTAGTGTCATGTTTCATGACCATTTTCATGGCCCTCTGTCTAACCCTTAGAATTAAATGGGCTGTTTTTTTGCTGCTCTTCTTGTAAGACTTTTATGTGAATGCCTAGTTTGCATGAGCCGGTACTGCTCCATTCTTCAATAACAGCCTTTTTGCTAAACCTGAATTACGTTGTAATGGGTTCTGCGCTAAAATCTTGCAAAACAGAGTAATAGTATCTTCTTTTGGTTTTTAGGAATAAAAGTGTATGTCCTACCTTCTCCCTTCCTCCATTCTGCTTTCTTACTCTAAGTTGGTAAACACCAAATAGGCATTGTGGATGTGTAAATGTAGGCGGTTCATCCATGTGACATCATATAGCCAACGATTTCGCAATGCACAAGTTTTGCAGCTTAGTTTCATTTAATGGTCTTTTTGGACTGGGAAGGAAGTTTTGATTTCTGAAAGTTACAGTATAATAGCATAGTACATACAACTCTTATTTCAAAAGATCAAGGGAAATACTGAAATACTGAAATACATATCACTACAGTATATGATCCTTTAGAAATTGTGTACCATACAACTGTAATGGCATCTGGTATTCCATAAATCAGTGTTCAACAGCCTATTAATCCTTTTGAGGGAGTTTTTAAAGATTTCCTGTATGATTTTGTTCCCAATCATATCACCCGTTTCTGTGATATGATTGGGAAATGTGTTGATACGTCAAAGCAATCAAAAGTTATAGCATTATATAAATAACTGATTCTAGTGTCCAAAAATGTCTCCAAACAAATAAAACATAAAAATTGTACATAAGAACTAATTACACATTGAAATGCAATGACTAAAGGTATGCTCTCTTTTCAAAGCATACAGGCATGAGTAACGAGATCTCATTCAGTTCCATTCTGTGTCATGTTCTTGGCATCATCTGCTTGTGGCCATATGTAATTAGAGTGAACAATCCTCTCTGCCCATATTTGGATGACTCCCACCACTGGTTGCAGCAATCTAAATCCTAATACGATTGAACAACATACTACATTTCCGATTAAGTCATCTGATCTAGGAAACCTAACGTGTTTTTAGCCAGATAGCACATTATGTGCTGTGTGCACATTGTGCTTTGTGTGGAAAATATAATGATCTATGCATCCGATAAAGTTGTGTGTCATTTTAAAGATTATTGCCGCCTTCTGTGTAATGGTATGTGTTATTTTATGTTCCGTTTATTTTTTGTCAAGCTATAAACGTAAACGTGGCATATAAGCAACTCCTGTTTACATGTAACATGTACAGTATGTTAAAGACATTTACTTGGCTATTACTCGTTATATTTTTGTCTGTGAGTAAAACAAATAGTCTGGTTGTATTCTACTCTTTGAGAGCATTCCAACGACATATGACACATGGCTATTTGATCAGTTTGATGTTTTTAACGATTACAATAATATATGTGCAGTGCAAAATTGATAAATTATCAAAACGGAACACTTCTGATTTGTCCGCATATTTAGAAGCTTTTGTACAGTTTTGGTCATTATGCCTACATGCATTGTAAAGTACAGCTTCTAAGCTTTAAAACTATACTTATTTTTTGTTGGTCAAGACTGTAGTTATTAATAGTGGACCATTTAATATAACCTAATTTCTGAGGTTTTCTTAGAATTAATGTTCATTTGGTTTGTCTCCACAGAGGGAGTCTTTTCTTGCTCACCTATATGCTCTTCATGGTTAATGTCATGGCTGGGGTGCTACTGGGCATTTGGAGGATGGTCATCACTGCCCTTTTCAACATAGTCCATTTAGGACGCTTGGATATCAGTCTCCTAAACCGCAATGTTGAGGCATTTGACCCAGGTATGACTGAAGAAATAATACTCTATAGGCTAGATTTAGATTTCTTACTAGGCATGAGTCCCACTCATTTATAGTAAAGTGTTTAAGTAATAGTTCTAGTTCAAGTTCTATGAGTTGTATGAATGTAAATGTATGTAAATATCAAATGTCACTCTCTGTATTGTTTTTGTAGTATGCAGATATTTCTGTTAAAAGTACCACACTACTGGAAACTAGATTTCTACCACACATAACAGACACCACTGTAGTATCAGACAGCCTGTGATCGTTGAATGTGATTGATATTTGGATGTAGATGCCTCTTCCCTGTTCTGCTCACCCACCCCATGATGCTCTCTGCAGGTTACCGCTGCTACGCTCATTACCTAAAGATTGAAGTCAGCCAGTCCCATCCTGTGATGAAGGCCTTCTGCGGACTGCTACTGCAAACCACAGGCCAGGACAATCTCTCTGCACAGAGGACACGAGATGCTGAAGAAGGTCTGTAGATGCCATGCCTTATCAGTTCAAAGATCAGTTTGATTCATGACCATAAAATGATTGAATTTAGTTCACTTAAGAGCAACCTGTTGTAGAGTCTCAAAGCTTTTAGTCTTTAGAACTAATTCAGAGCAGCCTTGATCAGACTGAGGATATGTCTGTTATTTTTCCTTTTAACTTGTTATTATTCACAGGTAATGAGCCTATACAGCTGTTTAAAATTCAGTTTTTTCAGTGATCTTTTTCAGCCAAGGTGTGGAAACTGTACATACCATCCGTCCGTCCATTTTTTTTTTAATGCTTTTTAAAGCAGAAACCAATGCCAAATGATGTTAGCCCATTGGTGTCAAATCTCTGAACTGATTTACATTGATCTTTGTTAGATTTCTCTTGGGTGATTCGTGTCTATACAGTCAGTTTGCCTTCTTTTTAGAATAATTGATTCATCATGTTGCTTTGCACGCAGCAGACAATGATTACATTTGTCAGATAAATTGGGCCCTGATGTGCAATAACTCACCTCCACCTTGGTGCTTGTGAGCATGCCGTAGAGTACACACCTTAATCCATAGGAAGAACATCCTTTTGTAAATGTACAGTCCATACTGCTTGGTATGATTGAACAGTCCATACCGCATTGCTCATTTCTCTTTCACATAGCTGAGAGGAGATAAAACTACAACTATCTTTTCACGTCAGAGCTGGTAGAGTACAGATCTGTCAGTATTTGGTGGAGTTTTCAGGATGATATAAGTGTCAGATGGTGTATATTCAACATTAAATAGCCATAATATTTTTACTTTTGGTCATTTTGTTGAATTTTTCCATGCTTTTCTGCATTTAAAGACAGTAGGATTCTGATTTGCATACAGAAAAAATTAAATGATAAAGCTCCTTTGTGCAGAAGAGATTAGTGACAAATTGGTGGATTACGCAGATGTAAGTCTCTAATTGTATGTGTCCCATAGGTCTTACATTCTCCATATGGTAATGGCAAAGTGTGCATGTTCCAACTGTGCTCAAAAGATGATGATATGGTTTTCTGTTACTATGGTGCTATATGATAATAAAGTAGCTCTGTTTGCTGAGCCTCTGTAACTGTATTACAATGGCAGACACTTGAATGCCTTTTAGATGTTTTGTTTTTAAAGAGTGAGCAGATTAAACAAAATTTAGATTTCATTTTGATAACATTTAATAAAGAATGAATAATATTAAAATGCACTACCCAGTAAGCACACACATATCTCCAATCCTCTCATCCACACTGAAACAGTGTTGTCCTCCACCAAAAACAGAGCATTTTGAAAACGCTTTCCATTACCGCATACTTCGGAAATGAACACATTATAAAACTAATAACTGATTTTTAAAATTAAAATGAATTACTATGGGTGTAGCCTTAGGCCACGCACAAACATTTGCATTTTTGTTTAAAAATTTCATACATTTTGCTATGTTTATGCTTCTCATTCACACTAGATCTGCCTTTTCCTCCACCAAAAACGGAGCATTTCGAAAATGTCCTCCATTACCGCATACTTTGGAAACGGTGACATTAGGAAACTGTAAACTGATTTTTTTGAAAAGTGGATTAGTATGGGTGTGGCATAAGGTCACGATTAAACTAATATGTTTTTGTTTGAAAATGCATTCATTTTGCAACGTTTACGCTTCTGAACTATACTAGATCGCCCTTTAAACGGAGCATTTCGAAAATACTCTACATTACCGCATACATTGGAAACGGTGACATTAGGAAACTGAAAATGGATTTTTCAAACGTAAGATTTTTATTATTATTATTATTATGGGTGTGGCCTAAGGTTTTTGTTTAAAAATGCTTTTTGCTATGTTTACGCTTCTCATCCACACTAGGTTGGCCTTTTCCTCCACCGAATATGGAGCATTTCGAAAATGCTCTGCGTTACCGGATACTTTGGCAAACAATGACGTTAGGAAACTGAGAACCGTTTCCTAAGCTGAGAACCTGTTGCTAAGTTTACGCTTCTCATCCACAATTGGTTGGCCTTACTGAGAGCAAGAACCACATTATAGCGACCACGGGGAGGTTACCCCATGTGACTCTACCCTCCCTAGCAACCAGGCCAATTTGGTTGCTTAGGAGACCTGGCTGGAGTCACTCAGCACGCCCTGGATTCGAATTCGTGACTCCAGGGGTGGTAGTAAGCGTCTTTACTCGCTGAGCTACCCAGGCCCCCCAGAAAACATATTTCAAACGAAAATGGATTGGTATGGGTGTGGCCTTAAGCCACGTCCACACTAATATGTTTTCATTTAAAAACACATTGATTTCACCACATTTATGCCTCTCATCCACACTAAAACAACATTTTCCACCACCGAAAACTGAGAGTTTCAAAAATGCTCACCACTGCCACATACTTGGGCAAATGATGACTTTAGGAAAGTGAAAACTGAGGTTACAAACAGATTAGTGTGGATGTGGCCAGAAACGCACACATCAAATAAATGTCCGTGTGATGTATGTGTGCTATTTCGATATATAAAACACAAAGTTGAGCTTAAATGTTTTTTGAATTATTTGCATTATTATTTCTCTTGATATATAGGTACATTTAGTCAAATGAACAAATTTCTTAAAATATTTTGTAAACTTGGCTATGCAGATTTTACACTATGTTAATTTTATTATATTAACCATTTTTAGGAATCCAACTGGTCCAGCAAGAGAAGAAACAGAACAAGGTGTCCAACGCCAAGCGGGCACGAGCCCACTGGCAGCTCCTTTTCACACTGGTCAACAACCCATCCTTGGTGGGCTCCAGGAAGCACTTCCAGCGGCAGAGTTCGGAAAGCTTCATCAACGGAGCCCTCAACAGGACCACCAAGGAGGGCAGCAAGAAGGATGGAAGCATCAAGGAGCCTAACAAAGAGGCAGAAAGTGCTGCCACCAACTGAGGAATGAAAATTACAATTCGGAAAAGGAGATCGCCCCTCCCTGCCCCCTCCAGCCTCTTTAATACATAAAGGCTGCTGGACAGATATCAATGATAGTATTATTTGCTTTGGTGTAGCATAGAAGCACATGTTTTTTAGCCAAGTGCACTTACATCTCAGTGCCTCAGGAAGAACTTCAAGCAGTTGTAGTGAACAGATCCTTTGCATGTATCCTTATGTGTTTGGATGGATGGGTGGATGTATCGTGTCTTTTGTTGTATGTGTGAGTGACTGTGTATTTCAGTCCAGGTTAAACTTAGCACATCAGGAAATTTAGTTTGGCACTGAACTCCCATCTAACCACTTGATGCCAGGTTGGTATGTGTGACTATTTATGAATGTACAGGTTATGCTCTTTTGCAAATTTACGAATTATTCATTTCCACAATTATTATTCGCCAGTGGTGAGACTGTTTTTATCATAGAAAATGAACCGATGTAATCAGTAAAGTCCATTATGATTTATCTGTGTCTGTTCTCATAAAAATAATATCTACTGCAAGTAGTTTTTCATCTCTGACAAAGAATATAAACACAATCTGTCTCACTGTTACATTTGACATTTAATTTTGATATTTTCCTCTTAATTGTCTTGTTCTGCTACCTATGGCATATTTGTGATTTAAATGAAATAAATATTCAAACTCAAATCTAACAAACGGGAGTTCACTGTGTTGAATAAAAGGGAGCGCGTGCCCTCTTCACCGTCGCGTGAAGGAAACGTCAATCAAAAATCAATGTTGTATTAACGCATGATTATAGGAATGGAAATGAATAGAAAAGATCTGATAGAAAATGAAAAGCACCGAAATTCGAAATATCGCCTCGTTTAAGAATTGTTTCCTTGCTGTTTGACTTTGCCTTCTGTCACGAAATATTATAAAATCGCATTTAACGTACATGAAAAAACAATGTAATCTTTGTTTTATATATATATATATATATATATATATATATATATATATATATATATATATATATACAAAATAAATTGTACTAGTCGTGTTGGGAATGTGCTCGACTGCTCCTCAATCGCTTTTATATCATTCCTTTGTTCTGCTCAGCCAGTTCAACATTCATTACTCACAATATTCATAACAATAACTTAAAAATTACTTTATATTTCATAAAAACTGTACGAAAGAAAACATTTGTTTAGTTTCATAAATACAGAGCAGATCTGAAAATACAGTATCTTTTTCGTTTCAGAAACACATATAAATAAATCATGCATTATTGGGGTATTTTCTTAACTCTTATGACTTTAAAATAAAGAAAGAAATTACCTGATCTCTTTTGCAGGGCAGCATTTCACTTGTCATTTCCTTGCCAACGTCCAGTGTATGTCCAGCGAATGGACTTATTTCAAATGATCTATAGCCATATATATATATATATGATACTCAGAAGTTGCTTAATTGTGTTTTTAATGCTGGAGACATTGTCTATCACGTTTTTAAAACAGTATAATTTCTTTTCATGAACAAAACACAATATATTCGTTCGTTCAGTGTTTTATTAAGGTCACGTACATAAAATCATATCAAAATCTTTCAGAGGTTTAAGTATTTTTACAACATCATTGGACAGTTGGACACAAAACAAGTCACCATGCGTCAATGTACTGGGCACTCGATGTCGTATTGACTGATGGTGGAAACTGACCGTTTATATTTATATAAAAAAAGAACATCTTTTCAGATTAGTTACTTGGCTTACATCACAAACATTAAATATATACAGTCTATTCCCTAATAAAACACACTTGAAAATACTTTTGTGTGACATGCCACGAACAAGTAGGCTATCTCAAAGAGAAGAAAGGACACGTTCAGTCAATTCGTAAAGGCGTGAGATTTTTTTTAAGCACCCGTTCGCAAAGAGATTAAAAATCACACATTTTTGGGGATCTCCACATTACACTTATCCTTTTTTTTTTTTTTTTTTTTTTTTTTTTAAGGTGACCTGGTTTATTTTCCAGACACACAAATGCTGTAAGAAGAACAAGGTGATATTTCCCTCAGAAATTAACGCAACGCATTGAATCCCGCTTAAACGGACGCTCCATATCCACTATAAAGTATAAGGGGCTGTTCACACCGAACAGGTCTTTGCGCAAAAAAAGGAAAAAAAGAAGAAGCTAGACGCAGTGCAAAAAAAGAACAGGACGCAGGATTCTCGATACGCGTTTTAACAGTTTAAGTTATTTTGAACTTGACAGTGTTTAAAAGCGGCGCTCCTGCAATAGACGCAGAAAAATAATAATAATAAGACGCCGCGCAATGGTTAAAGATGTCCGTCCAGCTCTGGTTTACGTATAAAAACAATGAAAAACAGCGCGCACGGTAACAAAACCCAGTTTGTTGTGAACAGCCGCTTATATAATAAGCTAGACGCAGCGCCATGAATAGAGCAGAACGCAGGTGTCTCGTGATGCCGTTTTGACGGATGAAGTTTTTTTAATGACGCGGCGTTCCTGCGCGAGACGTTAAAAAAAAAAAAAAAAAAAAAAAACAGCGAGACACGGCGCAACGGTCAAAAGTAAAAAAAAAAAAAAACAAAAGCGGTCAAAAAAGTCTAGCGCATGGTTACATAGAAAAGCAGTTGAAAAACAGCTGAACGCAATAATGCGTTCGGGATGAACGGCCCCTTACGAAAGCCCTGTATGATTTCAAATATATGTTACTTTGAGACTATGAACGCTTACGATACGAGAGTGATCCCAGACAGCACAAGTACATCTCCGTGATGTCAATCTAATTAACATCTGCTAAACATCTTAAAAAGATCAGATTTACAAACATTCTAAATCATAAACGTCTCAAAGACATCTGATAAATGTCTTATTGACATCCGAGACACACTTAATGACATACGTCTTATTGCAGATGAGCAAACGACGTAAAAATACGTCTTCCAGATGTAAACACACACATCAAATAGACAGTGTATGGGTGGTATCAGTGATAAAACTTGACTTGATAAAAATGAACTGTATGTTCCCTGAAAACACCCGTACATCACCCAAACCTCTATTTGGTGTGTGTGTGTATGTGTGTGTGTGTGTGTGTTTACATCTGGAAAATTATTATTTTTTTTTTTTTACGTTGTTTGCTCATCTGCAATATGTCTATAAGACGTATGTCAATAAGTGTGTCTCGGATGTCAGTAAGACATTCATCAGATGTCTTTGAGACGTTTATGATTTAGAATGTTTGTAAATCTGATCTTTTTAAGATGTTTAGCAGATGTTAATTAGATTGTGATGCTTTCCAGATGAGAAGATCTAAAACTGACATATCGGAGATGTTTTTTGTAAATGAACACTTATCGTATACGCTTACTGCTAACTTACTGAGGTAAAAATGAGCAACAAATGCACCTTTGTCAGCACACGTTTATATAACGTGAGATGACCAGTAGCCACCTGGTTTGTAATGTGTTTTAGAGTAAATTTTTACACACGCCGTTACTAAACATCTCAACGGGGCTCTTTGTAATTACCATTGATCTCCGGAGATATGTTTACCGCTTCTGCTCCAAGCGGTAACCTATCGCTGTACTCGGATCCCACCTCGAACTCTTCCTGCGTTTTGGATTGTGACTCGGGAATGGACTCAGTCACCACACTACCCTCAACTTCCTCACCTTCCCCATCTCCCTCCTCACCCTCAACCTCGCCTTCTCCCTCCCCCAACTCGCTCAGGTTAAAGTTTTTGTCTGACCCGACAAAAGACGCCCTGGGATCGAAATCCACTGCTATTTGCTTTTCCATCTGATCCGGGTTCTGTGTCTTCATAATCAACTTGTAGGTCTTGCCTTGATACTTGTAGAGCAAGTGACAGCAGGTGGCACCCAGCAGGGGCACAGTTGCCAAAGCTAGCAAGAAGATGCTAACAACCACTATGATTAGCAAAGATGGGATTTTCTTTCTAGTTGTGAAGACCACTTGGACTTGGCAGTCCTGGCCTCCATAGGTGAGGCATAGGGTGTAATTAGTACCTGGCTTGAGGCCCTGGAAGCGATAGGCATTGACGCCCTCCTCTATCTTGGACCACTGCACCACTGAATGTCCATTACCAGTACTGACGCAAAGGTACAACATGTCCAGGGGGGATTTTTTGTTGGATGTCTGGAATAGACTAAAAGGCTCCTTATTCACAGTTTGCAGGTCTTGTTGTTGACTGAGATGAATGTTTGATTTGGCGTTAGCCATCTGGAAAGGGTTCAGCTGAACTTTGGCTTCAGTCTCTGAAACCTCCAGTGCAATAACCCCAAAATCAAATGTGTACTGTTTAAGTTCGTCCAAGCTAAGGTTAAAAGCATGATTGGAGATGTACTGGGTACCATCATTTATGCCGCATTTGCCAATGAATGGCAGCGTATCTGTCCCTTCGTCCACTTGTTCTTTATCCACTGTAATGAGGGATGTTCCAGTTGGAACACTCTTTGTTTTCTCCTCAGATTTGGGCCACACATTGATCACACTGTTTTTGGAGCTCTTAGAACCAAGCTTGTCTCCAGGTAAATGGCTGGCTGCTTTTGTGTCAAGCATTGAATTGATGGCATGCTTTTTGGTACCTGCGACAACAAGTTTCACAGAGCGATATGCTTTGCCCACCTCATTGGCAGCCGAGCAAGTGTAGTTTCCATCTTCCTTTTTGGTCATGCGAGGAATGATCAAGGTGCCATTTTGAAACACTAGGTACCTGGTGTTCGTTGGTGGCCCATTAATGGGGATCTCACTTCTTTCAACTATGGCGGGCAAAGGGAACGTAATTAGTTGGTTTCCTGCAAATATCTCCCATGTGACCTCAGGTTTTGGATTTCCTTTTGTTTCACAGTTCAGGATGACCATGTATCCCTCATAGAGTTCTGTGTTTTCAATATTCGGCTGGTATATGATGGACACAGATGGGGCTGTGCAATCAAGTTTGGGCATGCTAGTGACCTTAGTGCCTCTGAGGTGGGCCGGAGCTTCACAAATAATGTTGTTTTGGTCAGGAATGGAGATTGAGGATTTGCCGATCCAGTCCCTAAGCCACTCAAGGTTGCAAGAGCAGGTGAAGGGGTTGTGGAAGATTTGGAGGTGAGACATGGCAGTCAGAGCATCAAATGTTCCCTGCACAATAGTGGTGAACTTGTTATTGTTAATACGGACCGATCGCAGGTCTTTAAGGTTGGTGAAAGCATTCTTGGGTATACTGATCATCTCATTGTTGTTCATCTTCAACAACTGCAGGGCAGTGAGATTGGCCAAGTCCTCCCATGGAAAATGAACAATTTGGTTGTGGCTAATATCCAAATTCCTCAGCTGAATCATTGGGACTAAAGTGCCCCTCTCGACGGTCACAATTTCATTGTGGGCCAACCAAAGAGAGGTCACCTGGGTCACATTTATAAAGGTTTTCCATTTTAGCACTTTAATTTTATTTGCTGAAAGACTCAGGGTGGTCACGTTAGATGGCAAGCCCACAGGTACTTCCAGAAGGCTTTTGTAGGCACAGTCTGCAAACTGATGGTTAAATTTATCAGAGCAAGTACACTGCTCAGGGCAACAGTGCGCACTGCCAATCACTGCAGTCCCCAAGGCAAGAAGCATCAGGTATTTGGTTGCCATTGTCAGCACCTGCCAAAGCACACATTAATGAAGGCACAGATTAATACAAAAATGTTTAGATATTCCTTCCACTTAAAGAACAAAAGCGAATAGAAGAACAGTTAGTAACGCAAATTAAAGGAATATTCCGGGTTCAATACAAGTTAAGCTCAATCAACAGCATTTGTGGCATAATACTGAATACTATAAAAATAGTTTCAACTCATCCCTCCTGTTCTTTTTTTTTTAAATTATTTTTAAAAAGGTTACAGGCGAGGTTACGATAAGGCACTAATAATGGAAGTGAATGGGGCCATATTTTTGAAGGGTTTAAAGGCAGAAATGTGAAGCTTATAATTTTATAAAAGCACTTACATTTACTCTTCTGTTAAAACTTGAGTATTATTTGACCTGTTAAGTCGTTTCAGGGTTTTAGCGTTATGTCTTCATGATAACGAAGTTGTACAATTGGAAATAACTTTACACAGAAAAGGTTAGTAAGTGATTTTATAACACTAAAATCAACAGGCATAATGTTTACGTCTTATACTTTTGAAACAGTGAGTATTTTAATGTTTATTGATAGGCCCCACTCACTTCCATCATAAGTGCCTCACTGCAACCCAGATTTTTCCTTTTTTTCTTTTCTTTTTTCAAGAAAAGGGGGACAAGTCGAAATAAATGTTTGTGGTAATTAACATTATGATACAACTGCTGTCGATTGAGCTTAATTTGTATTGAACCCAGAATATTCCTTTAAAAGCTTTGCACATGATCATGAAAATAAAAAATAAAAAACACTTCGCGCGACATTAAAGGGGCGGTTTTGTTTAAAGATGTTTTTATATCAGAACATATTTAAAAAAATACACTTGGACAAATGTATTTCTGAAAGTTACCACAAATCAAAAGCAGCGAGTTCAAGAATTCTAGTCTTTTTAAAGGCTATAAAAAAGTCGTTTTATATCATTTTTGTCTTGTTTTTCAAAAGTCATTGTCGACTTGTTTATAAAAATAAATAAATAAATAAAAAACGGTCCTACTGTGTTTCCGGATGGATGCGCAAAGATTTGAGAACGATGCCAGAACGATCTAGTTTGCTGTCCAGAGTGCTGGAAAACTCGTCACTTTATAATATGATTATGTTCAAACCGATCAATGAAACCTTTGGCTTTTCAAGAAGTTTCAAAGGACACAAATTTACTTCTCTCTCTCTCTCTCTCTCTCTCTCTCTCTCTCTCTTTCGATTATTTACGATCAAGTAAATTGTTTCTCAATTGGAAAACAAAAACAAACAAACAAACAAAAAAAAAACAAACAAACAAAAAAACTTTTAACTACCTGATATTGCCTTACCTGTAAGCAATATTCCCAAGGCTCGCGCGGATTTCAGTCAACACGGCACTTTGAATGATATTTAATGAGAATATTTAGTGCTCAGATGCTAAATTATCCCAAAACATGATGTAGCCTTTTACATCCCGCTGGAAAACACTGCTGTTTTTGTTACCAGACGGCAGATGATACATTTTAGAGTCCGCGCGATGCTGAGCAGTCCAGACGCTGTTTTCTCCTCGCGTTTGAGTTAGAAGAGAATTCATTGCGCGCTCCCGTCTTCACAGTGCAAGGAGAGGGATTGTGAACGCGCCTAGCCTCTCCCTTCATTTCCGCATTGAAGCCACAGGGACTTTACCGTCCAGATGAAGGTTATTCATAATTTAGATACAGCTGATAATTTATACTTCGTGACCTATGCCCCTTGTTGTTTGTCTTTTAATGACTATTAAAGATGGACACTCTTAGATGCCTTTTCATGCACGAAGTAGGTATAAAAAGTATTTTTTTTAAAGAATATTTCATAATATTACAACACATACACATTTATAGGCTATGCAAATTGACTTTCAAATCAAATTTAATTGGTGATGATAAAGTTCAATGTACCATATCCATACCAAATCATGTAGGCTCCATATAATACAACAAAACTGATGATAAAAGAGCTGGTTTTAATTATGCCCCTAACGAAGGATTACAATGACTGTTAAGTGTCTCTTAGAAAACAGAAATAAATGGCAAATGCATGGTCAAAAACAAACTTTACGGAAGTCCAAATATGCATGTCTAGTCATTTTTATCAGATCTTTCTGGCAAAGGGGAACTGAAAATCTAGTATTGATTCCCTTTTTAATAAGCCACCCCCCCCCCCCCCCCCCCACACACACACACACACATACATATATGGTCTGGTTTTATCTAGTAATGATACAATTTATAGCCCTCCCGGCCTTTGTCAAAATACAGATATTAAAATGCAACAAAGGTAGACTTATTATGGCATTAAGTTGCCTATTACAAATGAAAAAGAAAAATGAGAATGTGTACAGCATATTTTGTCAGTGTCTGAAGCCAACTAGAATAAAAGTGCATTCAAATTTCCTGCAAAGTGCAATTGCAACCATCTTATATGTGTAAACCAATGGTCAGGACATTGCAGTTTTTCTCAATCGCTTTGGCTCAATTCTCGAATGAGAATAATTTTTTTCAAAACAGTAAGTTCAAATCTCTGAACAATTAGTTTCTTGTTCACACCAGATTCAAATTTCTTATTCATTTAAGCAAATTGCACGTGTTTTGGCACATGTGTGCAAAAGAGTGAGTAAAATGGTCTACAGTTTGCACAGTAAGTAAATGCACATGGCTTGCTGATCAAAACTGATGAGTTGATTCTCAGTGAAACTGTCATACTCTTCACAACTTCTAAACATTCTTTCATCATGTGAGCCATCACATGCAAAATTATCCATTCAATTATCAAAATCTGTCAGATATAAATGTATATTTAATAAATATCTATGACATGGAATGCTTGTGATGTCTACTAAATCTCTGGCCATATCAACAAGAGTGACAGGATGTACACCAAGAAGATGGGAACTTGTAGTGTTACATACTGTGAGGAGGTACAATTTATTTATTTTTTTACAGAACTACTGCAGGTTTTTTCATTGTTTTTTTTTTTTTTTTTTTTTTTTTTTTTGCATGGATATCATTTTGTGGCAATTTTCTGTTCACTATATATAACTTTACATGTGAGAAATGTGTAAAAATGGACACGCAACTGTGAATTTTCTGTTTACATATAACACATTGCTACAAAAATACATTTACTGTATACATACAAATGTGCATATCCTTTTTCTGTGTACTACAATATTGTACAGTATTGACTTTCTCCAGTAAACTTTTACCTGCTGTTGAAATCGGTATCTAAAAGCTCAGTGTGCTACTCAATAGCATTGCTAGACACAGGGCTGTAGATTCCAGGGGGAACAGCCCCAATATTCAAGCCAAATCTACGCCCTTGGCTAAACAAAACAGACATTCTTGTATAGTACAGTAAGCAGTCAGTGTCAACAAAAAAGTAGAACAAAAATGAAATTTGTATATAGGCTAACAAACATTTCCTTGACTGCCACGGTGAAAAAACTTCTAAACATTTTGACCAGTATGGCTCACACGATGACAAAAACACTTTTCATTTTGGTGGCATTAGCCCATTTACTGACACAATAACTAGGTTTTGAAGCATGAATTAAATGTTTTGGTGAGTTACTACATTTTGCAGACATGCAATAGAGTTGTGAGAATGTTCTCTGTTTAGAGACTGTTAAGACTGTTTCAAGAAATGAGCCAAAGCGATTGAGAAAAACTGTCAAACAAAATCTGCTGTAACAATGGCAACATGGTGGACCGCACAATAAAACTTAATTTCCTGCACGTAATTGTGGTGTCTTGTGGTACAGTGTGCAAGTTGCCTAATTTATTTGACAGTTCTTCCAAGTGAAACCTCGTTTTTACAAACGAAACGCTACCAAATACAATTACAAAGTCAACGCTCTTGACTTTAAACCAAATGACCGCTTGTTTACGTTTGTTCGTAAATGGTCTTTGCGTTATACTGAGGACTTGCGTGCTTCCCAGTGGCCATTTTATGTATTTTAATTTTTTATTATATTTTTATTTATTTATTTTTATTTTTATTATTATTATTATTTACCCCCTGGGCAATAAAGATGGAAATGTTCAATTTTTTTTGTTTCTATAAAAAAACAAAAAAACAAAAAAAAAACCTACTCTAAAAAATATATACTGGAGTAAACTATTCCAGTGACCGCTGGACGCCTAAAGCAGAATGAAAATGTAAAAGTAGAGTAAGCGCGCCCCCTATTGAACACTCTCACCATCTGCAGTCCAGCACTATCATCATTTTGCCTACACTCAGCAACATTTCAGTTAGAGGTCTCAACAACATCAAAACTATCGAAAGCACTTTGTTTTTTTTTTAACTTTGGTTTTTAAATTTTTTTTTTTTTTTTTATAAACTTACGACCTTATATATGAATGTTTGTGTCTATAAAACACAATGCACTATAAAGCACTGATTCTTGAGATAAGGGACAAAACATGTCTTACACGCAAAAGTCCTCTTTATGTTAAAAATCAAGAAATTCATAATAATAAAAATACTGAAAAGTTAACTCTAAAAGAAGTATGTATACTCAGGGCATTTATCACTTATACTTTTAAATAATTTCATTGTAACTTTTTAAAATGCATGCTCTATACCTGGAAGCACATGGAACTTAACCTGTCCTCAGAAAGAGGTCACAGTGTTAAACTGCCAAACTAAGTGTTTAAAATTGCAACAAATTCATAAAAATTAAAATCAAATCAAAGGTAGGGAACTGTAAGATATAAAACAAAACATAATGTAAAATGTAAACTATGTTTCCCATAAAAAAATAAATAATAATAAATAAAAAAACTGCTTATCAAAGTTGTGTCCTCACTTTACGTCAACTCCATCAAATTTTTTAATAATCTTGAATAAATCAGACAATGTCATGGTCAGCTATAACTCTGAGAACCCCTTTCCCACTTCCTGCTCATGGTGGATGCAACAGTATGGTCTGATAAAAATATTTTATAGAATATATTTTATTACTTCACTTCTTTACTGAACACCATTATTAGATAATGAAAGACTTGAGACTCTTGTTGGATCGATCAAATTAAAATAGCATGCTTTTAGTGTGACTAATGGAGTTGACAGAAATTACAGTAAGATGTAATTTATGAAGTGAATAAATGTCAATTTTTAGAAAAAGCTGTTTTTATGAAAACCTGTTCCCTTACATGGTTAATTAGCTGAGATATTGTCTACAAATATATCCATTTCAAATTAATTTTGTATAAAAAAATAAACATTTTAAAATCATTTTTTATCCCTTGTCTCAAGAATCAGTGAAAGATAATTTCGAATCTCTTCAACTTCACTGAAAATTATTAGCATCCAACCTGCAAAACATTTTGAATTGCCTCTTTGTTATCATCATCTGATACAGACTGAACACTGATATAATGCTTGCATCCACTTTCAAAGCTTTTTGTATTATAGGCCTACAGTATATTAATATACAATTGTAAATTGATTCCCTGAGTGTTTTTGTGAATGTGGCTCTTAGTGGAGCAGTGCTACCATCAGCAGTGATTTCAGCTTCTGTATAAAATAAATGGCAATGTGTCTTTACAAACATAAAAATGCAATAAATAATAGAATAAAAAATAAAAAAACGAACTCTCCTATTGATCAGTGTAAAAAAAAAAAAAAAGTCAAATTAAATAATTTGTAGCTCAAATTGTCAAACAAAAAAGCAGAAAAACATCCTCTGTAATTATCAATACAGTATTGTTGATATATGCCAGCCTACATATTTCAATAGAGTGCATAGTAAACATGAGCACCTCCGTAATTTTGTGTTTGTGTTTTTTCCTTAAAATTAACTAAAGGGATAGTTCACCCAAAAAGGAAAATTCTCTCATCATTTACTCACCCTCATGCCATCCCAGATGTTTATAACTTTCTTTATTTATCAGAACACAAATTAAGATTTTTAGAAGAATATTTCTGCTCTGTAGGTCCATACAATGCAAGTGAAAGGTGATCAGGCCTTTGAAGCTCCTAAAAGGAGTTAAAATCAGCATAAAATTAATCCATTACTCCATGTCTTCTGAAGCGATCCAGTTGGTTTTGGGTGAGAACAGACCAAAATATAACTCTTTTTAACTGTACATCTTGACAGCAGTCTCCTTGGCAATCATGATTTCAAGCTCAATTACACTTCCTATAGCGCCATCTAGCGCTCTGCCGAAGTCTTTCTAGCAAGTTAGTCCACTGTCGGCCATCTTTGGAACACATTCTGGAGGCTATTTCAAGTCATGAAAGTGCAGCTCCTATCTACTTGAATGGGGAAAGACCGAAATCTCCAAAACAGTTGGTCAAGATTAATTAAACTGTGCTACTTTACCTCAAATTACGCTAACAAAACACAATTTTCCCTGCTTGTCTAGCTAATGTGCATGCGCATTCTTGAGTTGATGGACAGGTGATGTCTGTATCTATAAGGTGATTGGATCCTTTACCTGTAAGGTGGGACATTTCTTTCTACATCCGCTGACTGTTGGGCATTCCAATTTCTCCCATTCATTTTAATAGAAGTGGCCCGTCTCTGCTAAATAACCTCTGGCTCTGCGCATGCATCAAGCAGTAGGAAGTGTAATCGAGCTTGAAATCATGATTGCTAAGGAGACTGCTGATAATATGTACAGTGAAAAAGAGTTATATTTTGGTCTGTTCTCACCCAAAACCAACTGGATCGCTTCAGAAGACATGGATTAAATTACTGGAGTCCGATGGATTACTTTTATGCTGACTTTATCTCCTTTTTTGGAGCATCAAAGGCCTGATCACCATTCACTTGCATTGTATGGACCTACAGAGCTGAAATGTTCCTCTTAAAATCTTAGTTTGTGTGCAGCAGAAGAAAGAAAGTCATACACATCTGGGATGGCATGAGGGTGAGTAAATGATGAGAAGATTTTTATTTTTGGGTGAACTATCCCTTTAAGACATTAATATCTTTCTTAAAAAGTGGGTTACACAAAAATCATATTCATGGTAAAGTTACAAAAATGTGCATTCACGATACAAGATGTAAAAGCCATCATAATCACATTTTTGATGACCGTTAAAAAAATCTCATTAGAATGCAGAGGTATTCAGATTTTATATACTGTGTGTGTATATATACAGTATGTATATGTGTTTTAGAAAAAAATGGAAGAGTAAAGAAAAAATGACAATTTCACTCTCTAGTATTGCTAACATGAGTTTATTCTGTCTGCATTTTCATGACAGTTACAAATGGGCCCAGATATCTATAAAAGTAAAAAATGTAGAAAATTTAGGCACATTTACATTATTTTAACTTGACACAATGTTAATGTCATTGTAATTGCAGTCTCATATTTAAGTTGGGCATATCTTACATTCAGTCTTTGGTCTGTTTTATTTTAAAATCCAAATTACATTCACTTGTGGTCTCAAAAGTGTTTTACAGTGACAAAAGATAGATGTGTGTGGAAAGTTGTAACCATTGTAAAACTCACTGAGCCTTCTAAAAAATCTGTCACAAGAGGTAATATGATTTATTGTCCTAATACAGACTGTTGGTGTTAATGTTAAAACAGGCATGTGCTGTAGACGGTCACTTTGTGGCTGATCTCCTGCAGCAGTTCTTTCACAGCCTTCTCCAAATTCACCAGCTCATTGGCCTTGTCCTCCAGCAGCCTTTGATTTTCATCATAGCTCTTCTCAAGATCTGGAAACACACAGAAATGTACTTAATCACAATTTTAGGCTGGTTCCAGCAGGGAATATATATGAAAATGTCTTCGTTTTAAAACACGTGTAAAAATGTACTTCACAGCATCACCACATATATTTCCAAAATCACATTTCGTCTATTATACTGTACCTTTCAGAAGATGAAGTTTGTCTCTGGCCTGTTGCAGTAGTTGTTTGGCTTCTTGCTGGAGCTTCTCTGCTCTTTTCTTGGCCTCTGCCACTCCTTCAGCCTTCTGTGCGATCAGCTCTTCAACAGTACCGTACTTGTCTTTAAGCTCTGAATCCAGGTTCTGCAAATACAGTCGACCACATAGAGTTATACGAGGTTACAAACACAAATACAATTTGAACGGTTGTAAAAGGTTCCAGGTAACACTAGCACCTTTTTAATCTGCTCAGCCAGTTTGTTGGTGCTTTCAGCCTCTTTCTCAGTTTTGTTGATGCTGGCAGAAGTGTTGAGAGTCTTTTCTCTCAGCAGAGCTACATCACTTTCCAACTTCAGGAGTCTGCGGGTGGCGTTACTCAGTTTGAGCTCCGAGTCGGACGTTTCCGATTCCACCTGTTGTCCAAAACAGTCACAAAGAAGAGCAAGTAAGAACCATGTTGCATTGACTCATTATATCTGTCCTTTTACCCACAAGATTATATATTCTAATATAGACAGATTTTGATTCATTCCAGTGACTCAAATCTATTGTTTCCGTTTACCAAAAAAAAAAAACTTGTTCAGATTAGTTCATTGATTATTACATAATTACACCAGTAGGTGGCGACTAGAGACATTGGCTCTGTTTGGAATAGTGTGCACTGTTTCCTGTGATGCAATTTGCTTGACTTAGTATGACTGACGAGCTGGAAGTAATATCAAGTAGAGATCAAAATCAAATCAAGAGCTTGTGAATCAGAATCGGGAATTCTGTATCAACACCCAGCCCTAATGGAGACAATCATTCCTGATATAAAAATATTGATCCTAAAGTTTTTATGATTTTATTATTAATTTACCATTAAAATTAAAGTGTATAATAATAAGCCTCAATAACTATATTAGCAAAATAGTTGCGTACTATAGGAACTACTTCTTCCACTCATTTTAACATG
The DNA here is from genome assembly GCF_019703515.2 of Myxocyprinus asiaticus. NCBI lineage: Eukaryota > Metazoa > Chordata > Actinopteri > Cypriniformes > Catostomidae > Myxocyprinus > Myxocyprinus asiaticus. The sequence goes on along the minus strand of NC_059389.1, from coordinate 22,018,683 downwards.
CAGAACTGCTCAACAAAATAAGCAGATGCTTCTTGCCCAGTCAGTCACATTGATAATGTTCTGTAATTGTTGTTAAGAAATTATAATGTTTGTCAGTTTGCAGTTTAGGCTTATAAATGTTAAAATGTTGGCTTTTAAATATAATATTAAATGTCTAAAATGACCAACTTTATCCTCAGAAATAAAAAATAAATACAAAATCCATCCCTAATATAAGCCACAATTTTGAACATCTTTTTCTTGACTCATTATTTAATAAGATTGCTAAATTGTAAGATATTGTAACACAAAATTTGATTAAAAATGCAAATAACTTTATTTACAAGATAATAACTGGATGCTACTTTCGGTGTTAAACATACACAATGTGGTGAGGTCATGTGACATCAATGTAGCATTCTGCTGTTTGAATCTGTTTTGTTTATCATTTCAGAATGTGATCTGTTTTACATACTATTTCTGATATGTGTCAAGTTCATAGAAATTTTATATTTGTGTCCATATTGGTTTTGTATATTTTTGAAAAACGTTTATAGCATTATTTACAATAAAAAATGGTTAAATGACAAAATAATTACATATTATTCCAAACTACCTATAATAAGACTTTTTTAAGAATTTCAGCTTTTAACGAGACTTTGTATTATTTATTTATTTATTTACTGTCTTCAGACGGTTACATCGCTTAGACATTTTTTACTTTAAAATATCAAAAAATAAATAAATTATATATATTATATACATATAATGTATATAATGCATATATATATATATATATATATATATATATACATACAGTATATAGTACTGTGCAAAAGTCTTAGGCACATAAGATGTTTCACAAAAGCATTTGTCTTAAGATGGTTATTTATATCTTCAGCTTCAGTGTGTCAATAGGAAATATAAATGTTAGACTCCCAATCATTTTACAAATAGAAAAGATTAGAATAGAAGAACAGGGAGCCCTGCAACAGATGTCATGTCCCCATAAAAGCCCCCCACTGAACATCGAGCCTGTCTGAGATTACATAAAGAGACAGAAGCAATTGAGACTGTGAACTGTGGCGAATTCTTCAGGAAGCTTGGAACATCCTATCTGCCAACAACCAAGAAAAACTGTGTCCAGGTGTACCTAGGAGAATTGGTGCTGTTTTAAAGGCAAAGGTGGTCACACTAAATATTGATTTAGCTTTTTTAGGTTTACTGGACTTTGTATGATAAATGAAAACTATTTATGTCATTATATTTGAAGACATCCTCACTATGCAACATTTTTCACAAGTGCCTAAAATTTTGCACAGTACTGTATATATATATATATATATATATATAAAAATATAAATGACTTTAAACTCAGAAATTGTATACCTGTTCATCATGGTTGAGGTGTATTCAAGTAATATGATTATGTTTGAAATGCCACAGTTAAAAAAAAGCAAAATAACTGTGTTTCCAGTACTTAGTAAGTAGTAAGCTAGTATTCCATTCTGAACATAGCCTTTAAATCATGTCCAATCCATTTATCTTTCACTTAATCAAGTCATCTTTACCTTTGCACTTATAACGTGTTATATAAAACTCTGCAGGCTTACCGAGACCAGCAGGTCTTGTGTTCCCTTGATGTCCGCAGTGGCCTGTTTTAAGGCCTCGGTTACAGTATTCTGTGCTCGTTCGGCTTGCTGCAAGGCCTCCTTCACCATTTCAGCTGTGTCTTTTACATCCGTGGCTTCTTTCCTGTCAAACATACAGAAACATGTTGTTCGGTGAACTGGCAACTAGGTGTCACTACTTGATCACATTGTTCTCTAGGATGTGTCGTGGACCTGGCCTTGCGGGCTTGTACAAGTAGGCTCTCTGCTCTCAGGATGTCATCGGCACTCTGGTTAAGGATGTCCTCCACATCCGACAAGCTGCCCACACGCCTCTTGATCTCTGCTGTCAGGTTCTGTAGCTGGGCTGGTGTGGTGGGCATCTGCATCTGCAGAACTTCATTAGCCACAGCCTCGATGCTCTCCAGGTCAGCTCCATCTTCTGCAGGAAGCAGATACACAAGCAAGAGTTAGAGTTAGATTTGAGGGGGGAAAAGATAGTTAAAAGGTATTTTAAAAAGTACACTTATTAATTGTCCATTCACTCTCAACTATTCAAAATAACATTTAAATAAATGAATATTTTAGGTCTTGTTACTGTTCATTTTTGTATCATTTGTCACAGTTTTTAATCAACTTTTTGCCTTCATTTCACTGCATTTTAAACAGTGTGACAAATGAATTTTAAAAAGTACAAATATTCAATGTACTTTCTCAATTATGTCGATTCAAACCCACATAACGTTTTTTCTTATGTGGAACACAAAAGGAGATGTTTTTATTAATATTCTGGTCTGTCGGGGCCTGGGTAGCTTAGCGAGTATTGACACTGACTACCACACCTGGAGTCACAAGTTCGAATCCAGGGAGTGCTGAGTGACTCCAGTCAGGCTTCCTAAGCAACCAAATTGGCCCGGTTGCTAGGGAGGGTAGAGTCACATGGGGTAACCTCCTCGTGGTCGCTATAATATGGTTCTCGCTCTCGGTGGGGCGTGTGGTGAGTTGTGTGTGGATAGCGTGGAGAATAGCTTGGGCCTCCACACGTGCTACGTCTCCACGGTAACGCACTCAACAAGCCACGTGATAAGATGCGCGAATTGACGGTCTCAGACGCGGAGGCAACTGAGATTCGTCCTCCGCCACCCATATTGAGGCAAGTCACTACGCAACCACGAGGACTTAGAGCACATTGGGAATTGGGCATTCCAAATTGGGGAGAAAAGGGGAGAAAAAAAAGAACGAAAAAAACAAAACAAAAAATATTCTGGTCTGTCTTTTCAATACAATGGCAGTTCATAATAGTGTTGGAAGTAATTTGATTACAAAGTAATTGCTGTAATTGAATTACTTTTTAGTAAAAAAAGAAAAATTAGTGTAATACATCACATTTTACATTCTTGTAATCAGATTACAGTACCTAGAATTCAATTAAGGTAATCACTTTAAGTTAATCAAGTACATTTCTTAGGTTACACATATTTCTAAAATAATATGATTTATTTAAAATACAAGTCATTGTAAGGGAGAAACACGTGGTGTATGACTAAAATATTGACAACCTTTTATGTGTTTTAGAAAGTAACGTACAAGTATAGTAATTAGTAATGTGATTACTTTTTTCATGAAGTAATCACTAAAGAAATCTGAATGTAACTTAAGTGCGTCTTACGAGTGAGGAAGTCTCTGATCCGTTTGATGAGTTGACGCAGCTCCTCGTTGCTTCCATCCACTCGTTTTTTGGTCTCGTTGGTCTTTGCCAGCACTTCCTGGGCATTTAGCTTTGCTTCATCTGCTTTTACCTTTGCTTCCGACACCTGAACACACAAATTAAGGACTCGTTTTTGCAAAAAGCCTTGTTAATCATCCAATGAAACCATTCTTCAGTGCAAACAATGGCTTCTTTACAAAAGCATAAAGGAGTTCTGAACTCCTGAAAAGATCTGAATAAAGGAATATCTCTAGAAAATGCATTGCAAAACCTCTTATCATATCAGTAACAGATATAGTATTACCCGAGAAACCTCACCATTTTGGAGAGCTTGTCCACTTCCTCCATGGCGCTGGTAATCTCCAGGTCGAAGTCTTTGGCTTTCTGCCAGGCGTTGTGGGCCAGTGTGGTGAGGCCGTTACATCCCTCTCCTCCACACTTCCTGTTTCCCTCTTTATCCACACAGCTCAGGCCTCCACAGGGAGAGTCGGCACAGTTCTCCAAGCCAGTTGGACTACCACATGTCTGTATTCAGGGATAGAGTGGATAGTTCAAAAGAAAATAAATATTTTTGGGTATTTCTCACAAAACCTGAAGAAAGAAACAAATAAGAAATTATAATTTTGCATTTAAAAGATGAAGCCTATTTTTAGGGCCATTAAGAATTTTTACATTGTGACATTATTTTCATGACAGTTATGCACATTTTACCCCTCAATTTTCATTACTGCAAAGTGAAAAAAGATGGTCATTATGATATACTCAATACTGCAATGTTAAACAACTGGTAACAGTTAAGGTTCCATTCGTTAATATTGGTTAATGCATTAGGTATCATGAACTAATGATTAACAATATATTTTTACAGCATTTATTCATCTTTGTTAATAAAAATAAAAATGTTCAATGTTAGTTCATGTTAGTTCTTAGTGCATTCGCTAATGTTAACATATAGTAACACATTTTTAAAATCAAAAGTTGTAAATGTTGAAATGTTAAAAGTATTGTTTATTGTTTGTCCATGTTAACGAATGATAACAAATGGAACCTTATGGGACCACACATACAAAATGACATGTTATGGCAATGAGAATCATTATTGAAAACAATGTGAATAGTACAAGTAAAATAGTAAAACTATAATATACATATTATTATGTAATTTATAATTTTTTTCACATTGCAGCAATGAGAATTGGGTAAAATGTGCTTAATGTGTTCTGAAAATAATGTCATAATTCAAAAACTCTTAATGGTCCAAAATGCAGGCTTCATTTTCTTTATGCAAAATATAATCTTTTTATTAAAAAAATATCCTTGGGGTTAAAAATGACCAGGACATTTTTTTGACAGGTTTACAGCTCAGGTCCATCCCCCCAGTCTATGGGATTTTTTGCTCATTATATCGTCTCCATGGTGAGAATCTTAAGTCCAATCATTTAGAAAAGTAATAGCACACCTAAACAAGCCTCATAATTTTAGGTACTTGTATATTTCAAGTCCGTAGCACAAAACGGTGCAGGACAAGTTATTATGTAGTAAAATTTAATATGAAAATAAGGTTTAAAATGGTGCACTTTGTCCCTTCATTCCTTTCTGAAAATTGAACTTTTGCAAAACTTAAAGGAATATTCCGTGTTCAATACAAGTTTATCTCAAGACAGCATTTGTGGCATAATACTGATTACTACAAAAATGTATATCGAGTCATTTCTCCTTTTCTTAAAAAAAAAAGCAAAAATCGGGGGGCCTGGGTAGCTCAGCAAGTAAAGACGCTGACTACCACAACTGGAGCCGCGAGCTCAAATCCAGGGAGTGCTGAGTGACTCAAGTCAGGCTTCCTAAACAACAAATTGGCCCGGTTGCTAGGGTGGGTACAGTCACGTTGGGTTAACCTCCTCGTGGTTGCTATGATGTGGTTCTCACTCTCAGTGGGGCGCGTGGTGAGTTGTAAGGCACTTACAATGGAAGTGAATGGAGTCCATTTTTGTCATTTTGTAAAATCACTTACGTTAATTCTTCTGTTTGTATTATTTAAGCTGTAAAGTTATTTAAATAATTGTTTTTACAGTTGTTTTAGGGTTTTAGTGTTTACTGCATTTTTGTCATGGCAACGAAATTGTAAAATTGGCATAATTTATACAGAAAAGATTAGCAAGCGATTTTATCACACTAAAATCATGTTAAAACACATAATGTTTACGTCTTGTGGCTATACTTTTGAACCAGTAGCTGCTTTTACACTATCGGACCAGTGCGAGCCAGGGCTATCAACTGGCCAGCCAGGGCCAATAGCCTCAGACCTCGAGCCGCAAGACTAAAATCGATCTGTGTTCCCACCATCAGGCCAATGCCTCCTTAGCGTTGCCCAAAACAACGCCCTTAATACGCCACTGCGGTGCGAACGTCACACACCCCGCCCATTTCACAAGCAAGAGGGAAGCTCAAGCTAAGGTATCATGTTATCTAGTTATCTAGAATATCGAGTCTATATCGAATGTAAACACCAAGATAAGTTAGTGTTGACAACTCACCGACTGTAACTGCTATGATATCCCGAGTGGTCTCTCCACTAACAGCGGGACGATGTCACAGCACACTGTCTATAAAAGTGGATTGTGTGGATACATAACCTGGGAAGTTCAGCGAAACACCACCTTTGACACTGAACCTGCCTCAGTCCCCGGCTGGCCTTGTTTGGCCCAAGGGTAATTGGCGGGCCAAAGGCCATTGGCCCCGAGAAAGCCTGAGGAGGCACGGTGAAACCCTAGAAGTGACAATGGGAACACAACTGGCCCGGGCACGCACTAGCATGCCCTCATTTGGCCCAATAGTGGAAACGCGTCTAGTGAGTATTTGAATGTTTACAGATTGGCCCCATTCACTTCCATTGTAAGAGCCTCACTGTAACCCAGACTTTTAAAGAAGAGGATTTTCATTGTGGTAATCAATATCATGCCACAAATGCCACAAATGATGTTGATTAAGCTGAACTTACTGAACCCAGAATATTCCTATAATACTAGTTCGTTCCTATTAGGTGAACGATATCAAGTCATTAGACAGGCCACAGAATTTTAACAACAAGCTGTTGATCGCTCTACCTTCTCACTAAGCTCAGATAGATTCAGTGTCTCCAGCTGTCCAGCCAGGTTGTCCAGTTTCTTGGAAAACTCATCCTGCCTTTGACTGAACTCTTCTTTTGTCTGGTTCATCAAGTCTTCTGTCTCTTTCCGCAGAGTGGCAGACTGATTGACCAGGTTGTATGGGTCACTGGTTGAGGCGTTCGCACGGATCTCTGCCTCCTCGGACTGCTGGAAGTATCGATTCACACTAGCTCTAGCCCCTGTGGAAATGGAGATGGTGAATTTGAAGACTATGTAAGATGTTTTAGCTGTGCTTGTAAATTATCACATGACATCAGGGTCATGGAAAAGGACTTAACTATGTATTAGAGATTCAATGAGGTTTGTGTACATCTTGAGTGATGTTACTCACCTCGAATGTCTGAGTTCTTCACGAACTCCACCTGTTCCTGCAGGTCTTTCATTGTTTGTTCCAGTTTCTGAGCATCCTCTTTGAGAGAATTCAGTTTGGTGTCTGTGCTGTTGTTCTCTGATGAGATTTCGGACAATGCCTCTTCTGTTAGGTTAAGGTTTTTGTTCATTTCGGCCATTAGGGCACTGTAGAGAGAATATGAATTGAAACAGGATAAATAAATACACATCATATAATCCTAAAGCAACACCAAATAGATCTTATAAGAAGAGTAGAAGATAATCTCTTTACATGCACTAAGTACGTATCTACACCTGCTTCTTCTATTTGAGCTAGGTCATAACTTACGTAGCTTGTTCAAGAAGTCCCTGGATCTCTGTGAGAGGCTGAGTGGCGGGATTCTGTGCCAGGATGTCGCGGATCGAGTTAGCGCTGCTCTCGACGTTATTGATGGTGGCCTGGTAGGGTCCCGTGATGCCACTGGCTTTGATGGTGTTGACCTTCTGGACCAGTCTGTGGGTCTGGTTGGTGAGGTCGCCCACAATTACGTCCCATTCGGCAAAGCATTGGTGGCAGCGCTCGCACTGTGGGAACTCTCCCGAGTAGCCGCGAGCACACGTGTCGCATCGGGGTCCGGACACGCCCTCCACGCATACACAGTGACCTGTGGCTTTGTTGCATTGGCGCTCTGCGATGCCTCTGGGGTCACAGTCACATGCTGAAAACATACAGGGACACTGAAGTTAATGCACAGTGGTATACACCAAGGGTGGTGCAGATTCGTGTTTAAATCTCCGAGCTGGTAACCAAAGGGTTGTAGGTTCAAATCTCGCAAA